>NW_006399761.1:2568624-2582624 GCF_000299155.1 Elephantulus edwardii
TAAAATATAATACTTTTAGACTATTCTCTCCCCCATAGACTTCAATGCCGTAAACATGTTTCATCCAGTTTTTCTCAGTCTTACCCCCACCCCAAAGATTCAACTTTTTACAGGTAAATGGCTATTGATGCCAATTACAGATGTTGGCTATGCAGTTCTTACTCAGTAAATAGCCCATCACTATAAACAGAAACTTGGGACTTCATAAGCGCTAACCTGTCTTCCTTCCCTCCCCTCCATTCACTGTTGGTAACTACTAACAAATTCATTTCTTTTTAAACCTGAATAATATTATACATACTTTTCAAATATTATATGTTTTTGCTTACTCATTCATCTTTTGATGGGCACCAGAGTTTTCTCCATACTTTAACTATTGTAAGAGATGGTATTTGGTTTTCTCTCTACTAATAATTCTCAGTACACTTGGATCACTGTATCTTACAGTCTATACACGATTGGGTTAGTGAACTTTCTCTGTAAAGACTCAAATAATGAGCATTCTACGCTTTGTGGTCAATCTCTGTAACAACCATTCAGCTGTGCTATTGTGATGCAAAAGTAGTTTAATACATTTAAAATTATGTTTCAGTAAAACGGTTTATAAAGACAGAAATTATTTTAGTCTAAGGAGTGACATAAACTGAACTAAGAGTTTAGTGATGTATGGAGAATAAGTTATTGATGTAAGCAGTTATAACAGCTTAAATCTGAGGAGCAGAAGTAGAATTGAAGTCTATTTTGGAGGCTCAGTCAGCATGACTTATTGATTAAACATGGAAAATGAAGGTTGGAACATCAGATGTTTTCTGAGATGAGGAACATTGGAGGAAAGGAGAGGACAAGAATTGAGGACTTTGTTTTGAACATGCAAAGTTTGAGATCACTCAAGAAGCTGGACTCAATAAAGAAGAAGGCGGCATTGGAGGAAGACTCATCAACAACAGCATTATGCAGATGACACAACCTTGCTTGCTGAAAGTGAGGAAGACTTGAAGTGCTTACTACAGAAGATAGAAGACTACAGCCTTCAATATGGATTTTGCATCTTATCATCAAGAAGATCCTCACCTCTAGGCCAATAGGCAACATCATGATAAATGGAGAAAATATTAAAATTGTCAATGATTTCATTTTACTTAGATCCACGATCAGCACCCTTGGTACCAGCAGTCAGATCAGGAGACATTGTACTGGGGAAGTCCGTTGCCAGAGATCTCTCCAAATTGCTGAGGAGCAGGAAGACCAGTTTGAAGAATAAAATGTGACTGTATCAGGGTATGGTCATTCTAGTCATTTGCTGTGTGTCTAAGGCCTGGACAATGAACAAACATAACAGAAGAAGAACTGATCCCTCGGTCACTGAGTAGTCTATGAACTGCCAAAAACAAAACAAAGCAAAAACCCACAAAAAACCAACCAAACAAAAAACCAGAACAGATACATTTGGGGAAAAGTGAAGCCAGGGTGCTTCTTGGAGGCAGGGATGGTGAAACTTTGTCTCACATCTTTTAGGCACATTGCTAGGGGGGGCTATTCCTTGGAGAGGGACATCATGCTTGGAAAGAGGGAGGGTCAATGAAAGAGAGGAAGACCGTTAGTGAGATGAGTTGGCACAATGACTATAGCAGTGAGCTCAGGCGTGTCAGAGATGATGAGGCGCGTACAGAGAGGACAGGGTTCAGGTCTGTTGTTCATAGCGTCACTATGATTTGTGCTTGATTCAATGGCATATATATAACAGAAACAACACATTTGAGATGCTCGAGTGCTCCTCAGAGGTAAAGAGGGTGAGCCTTCATTATTCATACTTTGGACATGTAATTAGATGAGACTGTTCCTTGGAAAGGAACATCATGCTTGAACAGTTGGAAAGTCAGCGAGGAAGAGGAAGATCGCCAATGAGATGGGTTGACACAGAGACTTCAGCAATGAGCTTTAGATTATTAGGATGGCTCAAGATAGGGCAGGGTTCAGGTCAGCTATTCATTGGGTCACTGTGAATCATACTCAACAGCACCTGAGAACAATAGTATTAAAAATTACAAAGTGGCAGTTGTACACTCAAGTATTGGACTTGAGGTATGAAATGGAGAGCTGTCAACTGATAGAAAATCCTAGATTCTGGGTGAGTTAGACGAGTGTGTACAAGGAGAAGAGCATCGGGAACCATCAACAAGAGTTTCCATTATTGAAAGGCCAGAGTCAGGACAGATTGAGAAGAGAACTCCATGAGGAAGGGGAATGGAAGAGTCTGTTGTGGCTGCCAGGAAAAGGTAGTGTTTCAAGGAGTGCCTTCCAGGGTGGCTCGGCATTTCAAACTCAACATGTCTGAAGAAGAGCTCGTTTCATCTCCTTTGCTAAGCTTCCTGTTCTCCAGCTCAGGAATTCTTCAAGTCTTACTACTCTAAATCTCCAAACAGCAGTTAAATCCATAGGCATCTCTCCATCTCCGCTGCCATTTCCCTCATTCAGAGATCTCACCAGAATTACTACCAGGTTTCCTAACTGGTCTCCCTAATGCTATGCGTATTCCCTTCCAAGTTGTCCTTCATAGTATGTAGAAATAAACTTTACAAAATGCAGACTTAACATTAACAAAATCCCTTCCCTAAAACCTTTTCACACTTCCCATCACTCTCAAGATAGCATATAGCACTCACACTCCTTGGAATAGCCGAAGAGGCTGACAGAGCTATATAACAGCGCAGCCCCACCTTGCATCTTCTGCATGTGGGGTCTTTTTCTTTTTGCCTCATTCTCACTCCCATCTCTATATGCTTTCTAGATACCGTTTCATTCCGTTTTTCACACTCTTTTCTAGACTATTTCAGGAAGTCACATATTATTAGAACTGATGCTACTGAAGGAAGATGTTAAATTTGGTGGAAAACAGGCCCCAGGAATTGCCAGAATTGAGGTGTTTCAACAAACAGATGAAACATTGGAAGTGTTTGCTTCTCTACACCGAGGAACTTGGAAGACTGCTCCTTGGTTAACTGTCTAGAAGGGCTCCACACAAGTGTCCATTCCTGAGAAAGGTGTTACAACGGATGCAGAAATGATTAAACAGTACTGTAACTGTCACACTTACGTAAAGCTTTGCCCAAGATAATTAGAAAACAGTTGCAGCATTCTAGCAACAGGGAACTGCCAAACATTCAAGCCAATTCAGAATGTGACATAGCATGAGCATTATCGTACGGGATGTGTGATGGAATTTGGCTGAAGGTGGAAAATATCAGAATGGTGTTTGGTTTTCATTGACTATGCAAAGACATTCGACTGTGTGGATCATAATGTATGATGGATAACATGGTAAAGATTGAGAGTTCCAGAACATTTGATTATGGAATGGAACACCTCTAAAAGAGAGCCATTAGAACAGAGCAAGGAAATACCCCATGGTTTAAAATGAGAAAAGGTGTGGTAAAGTTGCATCCTTTCACTACGTTTGTGAAATCTTTATGCTGAATAGCCCTCCAAATGAGACTGTCTGATGGCAAAATCAGCCTCAGAATTAAAGAAAGACTCATTAACAACTTGTGATAGATATGCAGATGACACAACCTTGCTTGCTGAAATGGAAAAGAATTTGAAGAACTTACTGTTAAAGATAGACCTTACTGTTGAGTAAGGTCTTAACTATAGATTACACCTCATTTAAAAAGAAGTCCTCACAATTGGATCAGTAACAATATCATGATCAATGGAGAAAAGAAAGAAGTTGTGAAGGATTTCCTTTTTCTTGGTTCCATAATCAACACCAATGGAAGTAACAAGAGTCAAAGAAGAGTCAAGAAGCCATATAATGTATTGGTCAAATATGCTACAAAAGGCCTCTTGAACTGTTAAAAATGAAGGTGCTCTTCCGCCCTAGCTATGGGTCTTTTTAATTGCTGCATACCCATGCAAAAACTGGGTAATAAATAAGAAACACTGACTAAGCACAGATATATTTTAATTGTAATGTTGAAGAAGAATATGGAGTATAAGATGGAGTGCCAGAAGAGCAAACATATCTCTGTCGGAGGGAGTACAACCACAATGAGGCTAAAAACCAAAGAGGATGAAACATTATCTCTTGTGTTTTGGACCTTTTATCTGTAAGGACTAGTCCCTGGTGAAGATTGTCGCGTTTGGCGAAGTGGAGAAGTTAACCAAGATCAAGGAAGACTTTCAGTGTGACGGGTTGACAGTGACTGCATCACTGGACTCAAACATAGCAAGATTGTGGGAATGGGGTTTAATCCCAGGCAGTGTCTCATTCTGTTGTATGTAGGATCGGTGTGAATCAGAACTGATTTGATGGTGACTGACAACAACAGATGTTAGGACACTGTCTTCCCCAACTCTTTGCCTGATCAATCCTTACCAAGACTTAGCTGATACATCTTTTCCTTATAAAAGCTTCTATGGCACCTGCCATACATGTGTATTCTTTTCACATGTTCCTCGGATACTAAGTTTACCTTTTTGTCCTTATCACATGCTGCAGTATCTGTAGACTTGCTTGTACTTGATCATAAAGTCTATGAAAAAAGAAGTCCCTGTTTTGACCAGCCCATGCCTGGAGCAGTGTACCTCCCTACCTGGTTTATGCTCAACAAATATATACTGAATTAACAAGGGTTTATAAAAGCCTCAATAAAACATAAATATAGTTATTCTATAATGCTAATGTAAAAAGCATAATGTAAGATTTTGTATGTATTAAAATTATAACTTGTAAAATAAATAGAGACTGTAATCATAAAAATAAAAGATGAGGTGGAAGGAACCAGGTATAATTACTAATAAAGATTTATCTCTGGGAAGTAAGATTACAAGTGACCTCCCTGCTTTTAACATTTCCATTTCAAATTATTCATTACATTTAAATTTAAAAATCTTTACCCTCAAAAAAGTTGTTTCAAAGGCAATAAATTGCTCTCTTACCACTCATTCCTATTTTTACGTCTAAATTCCTGCTATCCACATTTGTCATGTATTTCCAAGAATGAAGATTGCTGTCTTAAACAGGGGAGAAAACTCTTTCCCCCCACCCCTTTCAGTAGGAGTTGACTGACCTGTCTCCCCTCTGTCATCTGTTTCAAGATGCCCATCTGCCAGGAAATATGTGCCTGTCCCCTCTTGTTCTTCTTGCTTTGTGTGACTAAAAATAATTGTGAGGGTTTAGATCACAATGGCATACTTATGAGTATTTCTGAAGATTTGACTGTCCAGGTGTAGGCTCCTGAAGCCTGCTTTCAGTAGCAATCTCTTGCCCAGAAAGAGTTTCTATAGGAAATTCAAGGACAGAAGACCAAATAAGACAAAGGAGCCCTTTGTGTCCCAAGCCCCAGTGCAGGGCTGAGCCAGGTCTCCTTGGCTGTATTCAGTAACCTTCGCCTCTCCAGGTGAGCCCAACTTCTGATCCTGGAGGAAGAATAGTCCTGAGCACTGGGGCCCAGAGAGGGTGAGGGAGCCTGATGCAGATGGTTTGGCACTAACCCTCAAAACAGTACTCATCAAGAAGCCTATCCCAGCAGGGGAGATTTGCGGGCTTATCCTACTTGCCAAGCCAGTGAAAGTACGTGCAGTCACCCGAAGACATGACCCAGGAGAGAAAAGAAGCCACACCCAGGTCTAATTTTTGTCCCTGTGCATCTTCATTAAAGAGGAAGAGGATGGGAGGAAATCAGAAAGGAGTCTGGTGCTCTAGCTGAAATCTAATACTTAGGTTTATGTTGCTTTTTGTTCAAGACTGAGCTCATTTTAAAACCTGATTCTCTTTAAATACACTATGCTTCCTCTTTGTTTATGTCCTGTTGCATTCTATCCATCAAATAATCCATTTAGAAGCTTTATTTGAGAGAAGTTTTGGGCACTGCCTATCTTGTGTAGAGCACCCTCTTTTTATCATAGAGGCCATGCTAAGATACTTGGACTTGATGTTGTAAAAGGATTAGTCTTGAAAGTTGCTAATGAGTATCTAGGTATAGTTAGTTTAGTGTCATGGAAAGAACAAAACATAGCATGAAAAGATAGAATGAGTAGGATGTGGTAAGACTTGTGGAAGGAGAAGTTATTAGCAGGTCCTTGCAATTGTTGAAGTAAGGTGTTATAAGAGCAATAAGAGGCAAAAAGATTGGAGAGCCATTTTTTAGTTGAAGTTGCTGGGATAAGAGGGGATAATTATGCCTGAGAATTGTAGCCTGGAGAATTGAGGGCTTAATGACAACTATCCCCATCTGAAGAGAGGATAGATGAGTTTGAGATGCCTGAATGACATTGCAGAAGAAATGGTCAATCTTGAAAATGTTATTGTTAAAAAAAGGAAAATATTATTGTTATGTACCATCAAGTTGAAACTCATAGTTGACCCTCCAATGGGTTTTAAGTGGTATTAAATCTCCCAGGAAGAGATTGCTCATCTTCAGCTCTCAGAATACCTAGTGGATTGAAAACATGTGCCTTTGGATTGATAGTGCAGTGCCTTACCACGAGAGATAAGGACCTGGAACTTGGTATAGAGACGGAGCATACAGACGATACATTTACAGCTGTGAGCATAGAGGTATAGACAGGTATGTATAGATGGAGATACAAGTACAGATGCAGATAGAAATAAGAGACACATATTGAGACTGATCTGGAAAATCTTAACAAATTGTTCAAATGTCCAAATCAATATGACTGTAAGACTTTAAAAGAAAAAATACTCATCAGTGACCATATACATGTATATGCTAAAACATTTAAACAGTTAAAATTTATTCCCAGTGTTTGTGTCTTAGTGTCTTAAAGGACCGTAGTCTCGCTGTTGAGAATAAGACCAGGCTGTGGGAGAAATGACAACTGCTATCAAAGTTGTTCCATTGGGTGGTACACAGGAAGATACAGGGGCAGAGATCTGGAGATGTAGATCATGGGATCATAAAAATAGAAAATGTTAATGCCAGAAGGAATTTTAGATCCCATATATCCAGTGCCTTACTTTTATAGATAAGAAAATCAAGGCCAAGTAGAAAAAAAAGATGAAATTGCTTCAGTCTCACCAAGTTTTTGCTAACAGAAACAGAAGTAGAACTCAGGTCTCTTTATTCCAAGCCCAGAACTTCTATCACCTGCAGAGTGGTGGGTGTTAAGAATGTGGTGATAAAGAAGACAGATTTTCTGAGGGAGGAGTACAAAGGACTATTGCAACATTAAATCATGGTGGCCCTGAAAAGTCTGATATGGTTACACTAGAATATTTGAAAACAAGAATTTATCTCAAACTGACTCAAAAAGAAAAGAGAATTCATTGAGTAATGTAACAGACTCAGTGAGAGTAGCAATAGGATTGGGAGAGCTGGAACAGGGAACCAAATACCATCTGGACTATTTGTTTCATACAGCTCTCTTTACTGTGTGAGCTTGACTCTCTCAGACTCGATTTCACACATAATGGCAGACACTACCACAGGCATACTTTTCACTCTTTGCAACTTTTGAGGAAAAGGGGCTTAAACAGAGAGAGGCTCTGACTGACCAACATGCATTACATCCCAGTACCAGAGTAAACTGCTATGAACCTGAAGGCCTCACCAGTCTGTAGCCAGAAAAGTATTTCTTTCTGCAAGAGGGGAATTAAAAGGGAACTGGGCAAGAAAAATCCAAACCGCCCCTCACTATACCAACAGCGTTAGCATACTCAACAGATATCAGAGCACATGAGCATGAAAGATAAGCAGCATGAAAGGACAGAATAGATCATAAGATGGGTGATTTATAAATTGAGAGCCCAAGAACAAAAGGAGGTATCCAAGTACAACAAATGACTTAAAAAGGAGGGCAAAATAGGTAAGGATTAAGTGCGTGAAGTGAGAGAGAGGAGGGAAGAAACAGGCCAAAGGAACACACAAGTTTGGAGGAAGTAAACCAAGGTGCTTCTTAGAGACATAGATGATGAAATTTCAACTCACATACTTAGGGCAAGTGTTTCAAGTCCTCCTCACTTTCAGGGAGTAAGGTCGTGTCAACTGCATAACACAAGTTATTGACGAGTCTTCCTCAGTATCCACAAAAGTGCAGATCATCCTTTGAGAATTACTAGACTGGCAGATTAAGATTATGAAGGAAAATGTAGATGTACAAAAAGAGAAATAACCTATAGTCACTATTCTCAGAGCTAACAGTTTAATTTTGTACATTGCTTTACACAAATGATTCATCTAAAAAAAAAATTGCCATTGAGTCAGACATCTGTTGTCGACTGACAGTAAATTATATTAATAATGAGACAGAACACCAAGCAAGCATAAGTAAACAGAGGTAAAGCAGGAGGCGAACAGTTCAAACAACTGAAGTGCTGAGAAGAATGGGAATCTCATTTGATTGTGCTCATGTGAAATCCATACTTGGACCAGGAAGCTGTCATCAGAACAGAGCAAGGGAGCATGGCATGATTTAAAATCAAGAAAGTGTAGGAATGTATCCTTTCTCCATACCTTTTCAAACTATATACGGAGCAGATCATCCAGAAGGCTGAACTTTACAAAGAAGAATGGGTGGGGGAAGACTCCTCAACAACCTGCCCCATGCAGATCTCACAACTGAGCAGGACTTGAAATGTTTACTGCAAAAGGTCAAGGACTGCGATCTTCAATATGGATTGCATCTTAACATCAAGAAAACAAAGATTGGCATCGCTGGACCAAGTGCCAGCACCAGCATCATGATAGATGCAAAAAAAGATTGAGGTTGTTAACGATTTCAGCTTGATCAGATCCACAGCCAGCACTCTCTGCATCACTAGTAAGGAAATAGAAAGCTGAGTTGCTTTAAGAAAGTTGGCTGTCAGAGACCTCATCAGATAGTTAAAGAGCAACGATGTCAATCTTTACAATGAGGCATGCCTGATCCAGGCCATGGTCTTCTCAATGGTTTTCTATGCACATGAAAGCTGAACAGTGATGAAGGGTGACAGAAGAAGAATCGATGCCTTTGAGTTATAGTGCTGGAGAAGAGTATTGAACATACCATGAACTGCAAGAGAACAAACATGTCTGACCTAGAATGGAGGAAACCAGGTTGCTCCTTGGAGGCAAGGATGTTGGTGCTGTGTCCACATACTTTGGGCATGTTGCCAGGAGGGACCAGTCCTTGAAGAAGGACATTGTGCTTGGAAGGATGGAGGGTCAGTACAGGAGAAAAAGACTCTAGATTGGATGAGATGGAGTGATACAGGGACTAGGGGAATGGGGGCAGGTGTATTAGAGACTATGAGATAGGCTTAGGTTAGGGCAGGTTGCAGAGTTCTTTTCCATAGGGTTGCTCTGAGTTGTAGTTGACTTGATGGCACATAACAACAACAACAAAAGCATTTCATTACTAACGGAAAGGTTGTGCCTCTGTGGTGGTTCACATCCACCAGAAACTTCATGTGAGAAAGATGAACAGTCTCTTCCCATGTGATTTACAGCCTTGAAAACTCACTGGCAGGTCAGCTATGAGTTGGTTTCAACTTGACAATGAGAGAGATTACATTAAAAATAATACTTACAGGATTGGAAATACATTTGAAGTGTTATTACTAGAGATTCAGAAACATTGATGAGAGCACTGGTGGTTCAGAAGTAATGAATTGTGCTTCCAACGCAAAGGTACATAGTTTGAATCCAGCAGCAGCTTCTGCAAGAGAAAGAGCAACACTTTCTTCTCATGCACTTTATTCCCTCTGAAAACCTGATGGAGGGTTAACCATGAGTCGGTTCCACCTTGATGGCACGCAGCAACGATAACAATACAAACATTTGAGAAAAAGATTGTATTTTATAAGTTTTAATTGGGTTTTATTTCTTATGACTCTATTTTTAAAGGTTTTTCTAAATTTCCAGATACAAATCTTATGTTAATATGTGTACAGTGTTGCAAGAATTTTAACATAGTCTTAAGAGTCATCTTCTCATTTTCTTAATGGTATTTTTCTTAAAGCTCAAAAAGTTTTCCATTTTGATGAAATAATAATTTATTGATTTTTCTTTTGTTATTTGTGCTTTTTGTCCAAACCAAGAAATATTTGTCTACCCTGAACACATGTAGATTGGTTCTGTGAGTTTTTCCTAAAAGTTATATAGTTTTGATTTTTACATGTAGATTACTGGTCCACCTTGAGTAGTAGTTTTTATGTTTGGGATAGAGTTTATATTTTTCCTACATGAAGATTGAGTTAATTAAGCATCATTTACTGACAGGATTATTTTTTTTCCCTCCTAGTTAACTATCTTGTCTCCTTTATTGCAAATCAGCCAAATGGTCATGAGTCTATTTCTGAATTCCTTCTTCTCCTCCACTGACTTGTACATCTTGTCTTATACCAATGCCACCTGATCGAAATTTCTATTATTTTGTAATAAGTCCTGGAATCACTAGTTAATAGCTTTTAAATTCTTAAGTAGAAGTCTTTCAAAAGATTTATCTTTAGTTTTTTCTTGTTTAAAATAAAAACATTTAGAATTACAAACTTGTTTGTGAATGAAGTTTGGGTTGCATCTTTACACATATAGAATGAATTTGCCTTTAAAGTTTGTATTAAAGTGAAAATGAGGAAAAGTTTCATTATTGGCATAAATGCATATATCAGTACCAAAAGTCACTAATATAAAATTATTGTTGTTATGTATAAAATGTTACTAGTTTTAAAAAGAATCAGAAAATGCCTGATCATTTAGAAAAGTAGTAAAAGAAAAACATTAATATGTGAGTTCTGCTACCAAGGACCTCTTTAAAGTACCAGCAAGCAGGGAGCTCTGGTGGCCTACTGGCAGGAAGCTGCACTGCAACCCCAGAGGTACCTGATTTGAATCCACCAGATGTTCTGCTGGACTGTAGTCCCAGAGGTACGTGATTCAAATCCACTAGATGTTCTGCTGGAGAAGCAGTCTGCTGAACCAATTAGATCTGATTTGAAAGTACACACACAAGAGGAAAAAATTACATTTTTTTTTTTAAAGAAAGTACCAGCTTCCAAAGATTTCACTTTAAATACTAAAATGTGCCGACCGAAGCCATGGTATTTTCGATTGCTTCATATGAATATCAGAGTTGGACAAAGAATAAGGAAGACCAAAGAAAAGCAGATGTCTTTGAATTGTGGAGCTGGTGAAGAATTTTGAACATCCCATGAACAAAACAAAAGAACAAACAAAACTTTCTAAAAAGAAGCAGAGTGAAAGTGCTCCTTGAAAACAAGGGTGGTGAAACTTTGTCTCACTGACTTGGGGGATATTTTCAGGAAAAACTTGTCCGTAGAGACAGACTTCATGTTGGGCCAGCAAAAGAGGGGAAGCCCCTCGACCAGATGGATTGATGCAGTGACTACAGCGGTGGAACCAAGCACAGAAGTAAGTGGTGATGGTGGCGCAGGATCAAGTCAGGTTTCATTGGACAGCACCTAACAACAGATACATTGCATATGATCACATCTCAAGATCTTTGACTTCTGAAAGAACGCTCATTGTTCCAAGGATGAGGACTTTGACGTATCTTGTGGAGGCCCACCGTTCAACTCAGTCCAGAGATTAACACTTACTAAGCAGTGAACTTTCATCTGTGTTACTACATTTGTGTCATAATTCTGCGAAAAGGTTGCTGCTATCCTTGTTTATATTCATCAAAAGACCAAGGCTCAGTTATCTTAAGAGGCTTGCTCAAAGTGACACAGTTCAAACCTTGACGAGACAAGCATGCAGCAGAACCTGTGTGTGTTCCAAGTCCAGGTACCTTTTAGATATTCCTGACCTTGTGAAGCTGAGTGAACAGAGAAGAACTCCAACTTCACCAGCAACAAACTTATCCCAGGCCTTCATAGCCTCATATTCTCTAGAACCAATGTGCTTTGAGCTGAAAAACATGGATAAATTACAACACTTTCTTATCACAGGAACTGATGTTTACAATCCAAATCTGTTCTTGGATGGTTAGGAGACTTTATCCCAGGGGATTTGTGGGTAATAGGACCTGCATGAACTAAAGTCTTCTGTGTTCAAAGACATAGGCCTAGAGAGACCAAGAGATACATCATGCACAAGGTCAAGCATTTTATGACCCATATACCATTGATAAAAGAGTCATGCAACAACTCTCTTGCTTCAGAGAACTTAGCATTCCTGCAAGTCTTCCTGTTTCTCTTGGAGGCATGGCAGCAGCAGATGTGAATCATAGACTTGGGGCGGTTTCCTGCTTCTCTAAGTTAATAGGTTAGGAATCTGGGCCAGCTCCTGGCTATTACTGGATAAGAGCTTCACATCTAGACTTTCTTTGACCCTCAGGGAGCTGCCTTGACACTGCACTTTGTGGGATGTACTGGGAATTTAGCTCATCTCCAGTCAACTGCTCACTGTCCCCGTCTATCATGAGCCTCTGTTAGCCATGCCAGTGGGTAGAAAATCTACAAGCTGCAGAAGCTCCCAGGCTTGGAGGCACGGAGCTGGCCTGGGTTCTCTGGAGAAAGGAGGAGACTGGCCTCTTGTCCATCTTTTTACCCGATTTGGTCATTTGGCTTCCGAACAACTGTGAAGGCTGGTGGTCTCTTCAAGTTTATGTCACCTCAGTTTATAGACTCCTCTCCTCTGTTAAAGACCCTGGGGGTTAAGAGGTTACAATGCAAGCTTATTTAACTCTAGCTCGTTCACTTCTGCTTAAGATGAGGACTGCATTGCAGGAGTATATCAGTACTTTCATATATTCTCATTCTTGTTCTCCTATATGTTTTTCATATGTTTCCTTACATTCCTCGACACATTTTCTTGCCTACATACAAGTGGAATTTCTTTGGAAAGTGTTTTTATCTTCAATATTATTCAGACATTACCGAATTGAACTCAGTCGCGATGCATTTATTACTGATTGTCTCACTAGTCAGAGGCCACATTTTTTTTTTTTAAATTTAGGTTGTTTATTTTTCATTTCAATGAACATCTACAGAGATTTTGGGATTCCAGTCATTCATTGTTGCACCCTTCTCCCCGCACAAACACCCCCCCCCCACCCATTTTCTCCTCTCCTTGAAAAGCAAAAGAAAATCTCCCTCATTGGTGCACAATCCCCCCCGCACCTCCCCAAATCCCACGCCCTACCCCCAAATATAATCCACTCTGCAACCCAGAGGCCACATTTTTAATGTCTTTTTTCTGACTGTTGACATTTACACTGTCATGAACATTGCAGAGCATACCCATTTCCCTAGAATATGAGACTCTTAAAAATATTCTGAAATTCTTAATTAAGATGAAATACTTATATTTGTAGACGCAAAGTGGAAATTTAAGACATGGATGCATTGTTATTAGGTACCAATTTGTATTCCTGAGAAAAGTGCAAAATAATTCCCACTGTGGCCTGAACCTGTAATGTTTTGCTGATGTTGTAAACAGGATTTCCCGCCCTCCTCCCCCCCGCCCTCTTACCATTCTCTACTGGTTGATATTGGTGAAAGGGGTGTTGTGGGTTTGTTGTTTTGTTGTTGTTGTTGTTGTTAATTTTTGCATCTTGATCTGTATGCAGAGAACACAGTAAGAAACAGCAGTAAGGTCTTTCTTTCAATTAATTCCTGAAGAATAACATTTCCTCTGTATATAGAGTTCTATATTGGTTATCTTTAATGACGATACCACCTGCTCATTTCTGTGTCAATTGTTTTTCTTGCAAATTCAATTGGCATTATAACTGTTACTCTTAATGTATTCTATGTTTTCCCTCCTGTTGGATTTTCTTAAAACGTATTATTTTCTTTGTTCTTAAATTTCACTGATGCTATTACTTTGTTTTGGTAAAAATATACACAATGAAACAGACATCCATCCAATAATTTATCCATCTAGAGTTTGTTCACCATGGTTATATGCTTTGGAATGTTGTTAGGTGTCATCAAGTTAACAACACCTCACAGTAACCCTATCAACAATGGGTCTGAACCTCGCCAATCCTACAATCCAGTCCTCAGGGTCATCCCCACAGTCCTCAGGGTCATCCCC
>NW_006399761.1:2582984-2593617 GCF_000299155.1 Elephantulus edwardii
GTCCTCAGGGTCATCCCCACAGTCCTCAGGGTCATCCCCCACCGTCCTCAGGGTCATCCCCACAGTCCTCAGGGTCATCCCCCACTGTCCTCAGGATCACCCCCACAGTCCTTAGGATCTCTGATACGCTCAAGCCTGTTTTGCTGTCACTGTGTCAGTCCATCTTGTTAAGGGTCTTCCTCTCTTTCTCTGACTTTCCACCTTTTCCAGCATGATAGGGATATTTTTCTTTTTTCCTTTAAATCTGTATTACCTTTTGGGGAATGTATATGAGAAAGAGAGAGAAAGAAATGGCGGGAGGGAGAGAGAGAGAGATTCTAGTTTTATTCCCAAGAGGTCAAGGACTGCAGGCTTCAATATGGATTGAAGCTCAACATCAAGAAAATGAAGATTCTCACCACTGGGCCGATTGGCAGCATCATTATGGATGGTGAAGAGATTGAGACTGTAAATAGTTTCAGTTTGCTTGGCTCCACTGTCGACACTCTTGGTACCAGCAGCCAGGAAATAGAGACTAATTGCATTGGGAAAGTCAGCTATCAGGGATCTCTCCAGAGTACTGAAGAGCAACAACATCAGGCTGGAGTCTAAGGTGTGCCTGATCCAAGCCATAGTTTTCATAATTGTGTGCTATGTATCAGAGAGCTGGACAGTGATAAGGATGATAGCAAAAGAATTGATGCCTTTGAGCTGTGGTGCTGGAGAAGAGTGTTGACTATATCATGGACTGCTAGGAAAACAAACAGGTTTGTCCTGGAGAAGATGAAGCTGGACTGCTCCTTGGAGGCAAGGATTCTGATGCTTTGTCTGACATACTTTGGCCATGTTACAAGGAGGGACCTGTCTTCGGAGAGGAACATCAAGTTTCGGAGATTGGAGGGACAGTGCAGGAGAGGAAGACCCTCTATGAGGTGGATTGATTCAGTGACTGGGGTAATCGGGATGGGTGTGTCAGAGACAGTGAGGTTGGCACAGGATAGAGCAGGGTTTAGGGCTGTTGTACATAGGGTCTCTATGAGTTGCCGGCACATAACAACAACTTTAAGCTTGGAAAAGTAGACATTCTGTGAAGGAGAGGAAGACCCTTGACAAGGTGGGTTGACACAGTGACTGCAGTCATGAGATTAAGCACAGCAGAGATTGTCAGGATTGTGTAGGGTCAGGCAAGGCTTTGATCTGTTGGTTGGCTCACTGTGAGTTAGAACTGAAGGGCAGTGCCTAACATCGGGGCATGGTGCACATGACCAGTGCCTGGAGGTGTGTCTGCATGTGGTGGGTACTTAATTAACACCTGAATGAATTAATGAGTGGGATATATATATATTTATATTCTCTCCATGTCTGTGTTCATCTTGTTGACTCATTAATTCATTTCATGCAATTAGAGGATACTTACTATGTTGGAACTAGAAACAAATAAAGAAAGAAGACATCCTTTTTCCAAAATCACTGTATGACCCAATGGGAGAAAAGACCAGGAAATCAACTGATCACAACAAATGATAAGACAGAAGCCATCACAATTTCTGAGTGAAGTGCTGTGGAGGGGCACCTCACGTCCAACTTAGCCTGTGCATGTGGGTATCTTGGGAAGCTTTCAGGAAGCTGTGTCCCTTGAGGGTGTCAGAAGGCTGGGAAGGGACAACTTTGGGGGCCATGAGCAGGTCTGTGTGGTTTGAGTTCAAAGATATTGCTGTGACGAGGTGCTGGAGGAGATGAGGTGCGAAAGGCTGGCTTTAGGTTCACCATGGATCTCAGTGTCCTGTCACCTGTGACCAGCTGTTTCCTGAGAGGTCCAAGTAGAATTCCCATCAAGACAACTTGTCCTGTTGCCTCTGTCAAAGGCGACTGAGTCAAGGCAGCTTGGGATTCATCTCCTTTCCCAGCACTCCTTACTTGTATTTTCTTCATAACAATCATATCCAGTTGCTACTGTTATTTCCATTTTCCAGATGGAACATGGAGCCGTCCAACCGGAAGGTAACATAGTTACATACCTGGTAGCTCAACTTCACCCCCTGAGGACACCACCCTCCACCTGACTCCTGAACCACAGAGGCTGTGTCGTTCTCATTCCTTCCAGATCTAGCTGGACTTCCTGGTGCATTCTCCTGTGTTATCAAACACTGCCTGGGGTATTTTCCATCTCAGGACACCGCCTGCCTCTGGAACTGCTTGTTCTTCTCAGTGTTGGAATTCTAAGGACCCCAGATGAGCTTCCCACGGAATGCCCTGATCGTCCTGTGCTACTTCTTCCACAGACGTGGGTGTGGAGCCTCCCGGCATTCTCTGGAGTCTCTCGGTGTTACCACAGATCAGTACATTCAGCTGCTAACTAGGCTGAAGGTTTGAGTCTGCTCAAAGGTACCTTGGAGGAAAGGCCTGGAGATCCAGCCATTGGAAACCCTGTACAGCGCAGTTCTTCTGTGACGCCCATGGGGCTCTAGGCATTGGGATTACCGTGGTGATAGGGGGTCTCAGTCTTCCCTGTTGGGGACCCTGAGACCAGCCTCCTACGTCAGCACGTCATGGCTTCACGGCAGCCTCTCGCAGGTGGGAATGCCGCACAAACTCTGCCCTGAACAGTACAGATGACTGTCGTCAGGGTCCGCACACCCAAGGCCCTTCACAGGGCTCCATTACTGTCCCCTCTCTCCCTTGGCTCTGAACTGTCTTTCAGGAGTAGAAGTCAGCCTCCCTGCCTTTGGCCCGCATCAGAGGACGTTTCCTTGAGGCTGACAACCCAGCACAAGCTGCAGTTCAGTCACATCCAGAAGTCTAAAGGCAGGAGGCCATGTGGCCTCACTCACCTCTCAGGCCTACCTGCTCAGTTCTACTTTCCCAGATCTGGAATCAAGACTGGTTGACAGTAGGAAGGCAACTTCCTTCCTGGAAACCCCAGCGCTCCCCAACTCTCACTCTAGAGAGTAGGAGCTTGCCCTTCACCCCGTAAAAGAAATCTAAATCCAAAATGACAATCACTGTACTCCCCAACATTTAGCTTGTTATATCTTGAAAAATTCTGTGAGCTGTCAAACATGCAAACCATGCCAGAAAAATTTCTCTTCCAAAATTCCTTCAGCAGCCATGCTGACCAGGCCCACAAAGGCCTTCTGTCCGTTCTTTCTCGGTCTTTGCCTGGAGCTGTGACAGAATGGTCGGGAAATACCATAGAAACACCTCACAGGGGAAGCATCTTCCACAAAGTAAGGCACATTAGTCCAGTAGTTGTGAAAGTCGTAGATATCTCTGCACTAATGAAACTCTGCCCACCGCACCCTCCCTCCCCATTTGTTCAGGATGGCCTGTCACGCTGTCACTCAGAGAAACTTAGCTCTGTGGAAATCCACTGCCTTTGTGTTACTTAATCCGAAGGTCATTGTCTTAAGATGAATTTGAGAAACCCACATCTAGCAACAATCACTTGAATCTTTGAAGGTGTGTTTTTATTCCTGGTTCATCTTTCCTCAACCCAGACTGTCTTTTTCTTTCTCATTGCTGTCGAGTTGCCACTGACTCATAGCTGGCCCTCCAGGGGGTTTTCAGAGGCTGTCAATTGCACAGGAAGAGATGGCTTCTCTTTCTCCCATTGAGCAGCTGGTGGGTTCAGATTGCCCTTTTGGGTTGGCAGTGCAACTTCTTACACACAAGGCCACAAGAGTTTCCTGAGAATACCACGCACACATGCATATTCTGGTACCAATTATCAGTTTAAGGTTCAAACTCAAAATACCTTGGCTTGGCTTTCCCTTAAAAGCCTTTCAAGAAGGAAGTTTTAAAACTAGATTATCAAAGCTTTGTACGAACCAGGGACCAGGCATCGTGCTCTCATCGCCCCTTCTTTTCCCACAAGGAAAATAGGATTCATTGCAAACAAGTCATTTGCCTGAGTTCCATAGCTAGTAAGTGGGAGGGACTCTTTGAACCTCAGGCGTCTTTGGCATGTCCTGTATGACTCACAGGCAAAGGACTAGGCAGCTCAGAGAGGAGGGAAGTTGCAGTACAGCTGTCTGCATGGCTGACCTTGGGGGCGAGGGCATTCTTGAGTACAGGTTGGAGTCACTAGTGCACCATGGTACCTGTATATCCAATATTCCATGCTTACATCGCACAGAGACACCAAAACCTGCCTCAGCCTACAAACCTGTCTCCCCTTGTGTCCATGCTAAATTTGGAGAAGAATGTGATTCTGTGATTCGGCCTTTATCTCCCCATTGTCAAGAAGAATCACTAAGCATGGTCACTTTCACACTCTTCTGACATCATTCATTCTTCTGGTGTTGATTCATCACCCAAGGACTGGCACCAGCTTCTGATGCTTGCTTTCAACAATTCACTGGGAACTGCTATTACTTCCTCTGCATCTGAAAGTTGGATGATAAATAAGGATGGCAGAAGGAGAATGAGAAAGGATGCCTTTGGGTCGCGGTGTTGCAGAAGAGTGTTAATTATCCCATGGACTGCCGAAGAACAAACAAATAAGTCTTGGAGAAGGTGCAACCCAGGTGTTCCTTAAAGGTGAGGATGCTGAAACTGGCCCCACCTCCATTGGATATGTTGTCAGGAGGAGCTAGTCCTTGGCAAAAGAGAAGACAACCCTCACCCACGTGGATTGACTGTGACAGTGACGGCCTCACCACTGACCTCAACTCCAACAGAGATAGTAAAGATGGCACCAGATAGAGCAAGGTTCAGAGCCGTTATTCTGAGGGTCGCTGGGAGTTGTCAACCTGGCGACACTTAACACACCAATTACTATGACTGCATTCTCTGAGCTTCCATCTCAGTGAGGTTTCCCTGGTGGGAGACTGGAGGGGTAAGTTGAGAGAAGGGTTTGATAAAGGTTAGGGGTGAATGGAACATAATTCCAATTAGATACCAACTTCTCAACTCTTCTCAGTATTTTTCTCTGGCAGTAGAGTCCCTTCTAGTCCCCATGCAGCCCTTCAAGATTTCTCCTTTGGTTTTCCAAACATGCTAGCTATTTGTTTTGGATTCAGATGTGGGTCTGATAACTATTTATGATGTGTCTTAATCCAGGCCCATCAGCACCTTGCTTGATAGATGCTCCCCAGTGTCTGCGGTATTTGCCTGAGTAAGTGCACAGGTCCCTTTATTTATATTCTTTTACATAAGAGGCAACATTAAAATAACTCAAGTCCTACACAAATAAAGTCTCTGAGCACCAAAACCACAGCAAATGGGATTGCTAAACTTTGGTTATTAGTGTTTGAGAGGTCTTGGAGAACTAGAGACAAATTAGCAAATAGGAAACAGACAAATGCTGGATATTTTTACATGTGATAAAGGAATGAGTGGTATGTGGAGATTGCAGACTGATGAAATGGCGTCATCATCAACATTCTGTTGCTGTCATGTGCCATCGAGCTAGCACTAACCCCTAGCTGACCCTCCCGTGGGTTTTCGGAGGCTACAGATCACACAGGAGAAGATTGCCCGTCTTTCTCCCTCAGAGCAGTGAGTGGTTTTGAACCTCCTGCCTTTTGACCACCAGTGTATCTCCTTAACCACTAGGCCATCAGAGCTTCCTGTTGGGATGCCTGAATGGATTAATAAGCAAATAAGTTTTGCATACTAAATCACTATGCTTAATTATGGGGTTGTAAGGAATAACTCTTGCCAAGTGACCTAGTCCATTTTCACTTGATTATTGGACTTCTGGATCAAGGAGAAACAAAGGCCAGGCTGCTCCTCGCATTAGTGACGTGGAGGACATGGCACGGCTTTAGCAACAAGCCATCCCTTGAATCTTGGTAGATAAAATGAAGAAATGTGAGTTGGCAAATTAGGTAAATTTATAACTGGCTGAACAACTATTCCTAAGAATGTTGATACAATGTTTTTTAATCAGCACCTCTGACAAGAGTATTTATGGCATGCTTATCAGATTTACAAATGGTGCCAGACTAGGAGGGGTCTCTAATCATTTGGATGACAAAATTGGGATTCCAGCATCCCTTGACAGACAGGAACTTTGACTAAAACTAACAATGACAAAGAGAATTAAGCTAGAGTGTGTGTGTGTGTGTGTGTGTGTGTGTGTCTACATACACAAGCACATTTATTTATTTTATTTATTTATTTTCAATTCAAAAAGCAAAGATAAAAGTACAGGAAAGGTAGTCACAAGTTAGTAGTAATGTCTTATGTTAAAAGAAGATGCTTTTGGTTTGAAGTAACACAAACGCCTGATTTAAGATGGATAATTTATCTTCTCCCCCAAACCCAAACACTCACAGTTTGAATCCACCAGTTGCTTTGTGGGAGAAGGATGGACAGTGTCCTCCATTGTGATTTTACCGCCTCTGAAAATTGCCAGAGGATCAACTCTGGGTTGGTTCTGACTCAACGGGACATAACAAAAACTGAAGCAATGGACTCAAGTATGTTAGAGATGTTGGAGATGGCACAGGATGGGACAGCATTCAGATCTGCTGTTCACAGAGTGGCTGTGAGTCCACATGGTGGCACATGGCAACAACAAACAAAAGGAGAGAGAGTTCTAGCGACTTGGTGAGTTGTTCTCCCTAACCAAGGGCAGGAGGTTCAAATCCACCAGGTGGTCTGAGGAAGAAAGATGGACCGCCCCGTCCTGTGAAATATACCAGCCTCTGAAAACTCACAGGAGGGTCAGTGCTGAGTCAGTTCTGGCTTGACAGCAATGTAAGAGCAAGAACAAGGAGACAGGAAATCAAAGCAGAGAGATGGGAAATCTTTCAATTCTCTGGGAGCAGGGGCTCCCAGCTGAGGGAGATTTCCTCCTAGAGACTGGTATCTTCAGACATTTAGGGTTGACGCAGTTTGGTGGAGAAAAGAGAGTGCTGTTGGTATTCAAACATTAGTGGAGAGAGACTGCGTATGCTGCTAAAATTCTACAGTGCACAGTCAAGTCTCTCTCCCCAGAAAAAAAAAATAAATAAAAAAAAATAAAATAAAATCACTCTATGTCAAATTACCAAATGTCAGATTCGCTGAGATTGAGACACCGTTTTAGAGCAAAACAGATCTACCCCTGGGAAGATAAGGGATAAATCCTTTCCCAGAGTCACATGGACAAGGAATGTATGTCAGAACAAAGTTGATGTTTTGTGAGGAAGAGACTCTACAGAGATGAAAGCAGATTACATCATGAAGCTGATACAGTCACACTAAAAAGGTCTGTGCTTCAGTTGTCTAGGGAGCGCTGATGGCATAATCCATAGGGTATTGTTCTCCAGTCCACAGGTCGACCAGTGGTGGTTCAAATCCACCAGGAAGTCCACTGGGGAGAGAAGGGCAGTCTCCTCCCATTATTTGCAGCCTCTAGAAACCTGCTAGAAGGTCATCTTGACAACACATAACAACAGCTGTAACGTAAGCTCAGGTTGCTGATAGCTCATAGAAGGTTTGTCAGTTAGAAAAGGAATACTCTTCCTCAGGCAACTTACTTACGCGTACTAGAACATTATTGTAATAAATAAATCTGCAATGTTTTGTGAACGGAGCCCCCTAGAGGGGTACCTTGGCGGCTTAGTGGTAAAGAGTTGTACTGCCAACCCAAAAGCAGATGGTTCGGTTCACTAGCTGCTCCAAAGAAGGAAGCCAGGCATCTCCTTCCATATGAATTGTTATTGTTGTTGTTACATGACCTTGAGTTGCCTGCAACTCATAGCGACCCTGTGTACAACAGCCCTAAACCCTCCTCTATCCCTTGCCAATCTTTTTGTCTCCAACACACCTGTCCTCATTACCCCATTGACTGAATCAACCCATCATCAAGGCTCTTCCTCTCCTGTGCTGTCCCTCCATCCTCCCAAGAATGACATCCCTCTCCAAGGACTGATCCCGTCTTGCAACATGTCAGACGAAGCTTCAGAATCCTTGCTTCCAAGGAGCAGCCTGCCTTCACCCTCTCCAGGACGAACTTGTTTGTTCTCCTAGCATGATATATTCTCCATGATATAGTCAATACTCCAGCATCACAGCTACAAGGCATCAACTCTCCTTCTATCATCCCTAGTCATTGTCCAGCTCTTTGATGCGTAGTAAGTGATTGCAAAGGCCATGGCCTGTATCAGGTGCACCTTAGTCTCCAGAATGACATCGTTGCTCTTTGTACTTTGGAAAGGTCTCTCACAGCTGACTTTCCCAATGCAATTTATCTTTTAATTTCCTGGCTGCTGGTACCAAGAAACTAATGTTTTTAACTAAATCTCTTCACCATTTGTCATGAGGCTGCCAGTTGGCACAGTGATGATAATCTTTGTTTTCTTGATATTGCGCTTCAATCCATAATGAAGGCTACAGCCCTTGACCTTTTGCAGCAAGCACTTCAGGTCTTCCCCAGTTTGAGCAAGCAGGGTTGTGTCATCTGCATAATGCAGATTGCTGATGAGTCTACCTCCAATCCTGATGCCACACTTCTCATAGAGCCCAGCCTCCCGGATAATCTGTTCCGCATATAGATTGAAAAAAGATATTGAGATAAGACACATCCTTGATGCACACCCTTCCCAATTTTGAATCATGCAGTGTTTTCTTGCTCAGTTCTGAAGACTGTCTCCTGATCCAAGCTTCTGAAAACCGACTGGAGAGTCATCTACCAACAGGTTCTGCCTCAGGGCCACAAAACAACAGCAGCATAGCTCAAAGTTTTTAAAAAATGATCAAAGAAAGTTGGTCTTTTTTTTTTTTTTTAGAAAGTTAGTCTTAAAGAGGAAAACTCAAAAAGTCATATGAGAATTTTTTATTTTTTTAGAACTTAATTCACTTTATTTGTTATAGAAAATCCACTATGCGGTGGCCACAGCTGGAGCCTGAGTCCTCTGCACGGAGACTGTGGTGTGAGTCTTTACAAGATGATCTGTAAATTCCTGGTAGGGAGATTTAGTGACTTAGAGACTTAGTGAACACCGTCTCTTTCCAGAGATCTGGGGTCAGATAGCTATAGGTCTTTGAGATGGCATCAAAGGTGACCTTAGCAAAGTTGCCCAGGGTAGCTGTGCAGCCCCTGGCTGAGGTGTAACAGTCATCAATTCCAGCCATCATCAACAGCTTCTTAGGCACAGGGGCTGAGACGATTCCAGTGCCTCGGGGTGCAGGGATCAGACGCACCAACACAGAGCCACAGTGCCCAGTCACCTTACAGGGAACGGTGTGAGGCTTGCCAGTCTTGTTCCCCCAGTAGCCACGCCACACAGGTACAATGGAGAGCTTGGCTAGAATGATGGTCCCACGGATAGCAGTAGCCACCTCCTTGGAGCACTTGACGCCCAAGCCAACATGGCCATTATAGTCTTCGATGGCGACAAAGGCCTTGAACCTGGTCCGCTGGCCAGCACGTGTCTGCTTCTGCCCTGGCATGATTTTCAACACTTCATCCTTGAGGGACCTGCCCAGGAAGAAGTCAATGATCTCAGACTCCTTGATGGGCAGGGAGAAGAGATAAATCTCCTCCAATGATTTAATCTTCCTATCTTTCACCAGGCGGTCCAGTTTGGTGACGGGGAGCCACTCCTTGTCCTTGGCTTTGCCTCCTCGAGCTCCGCGGCCCCTCCCATGGCCTCGGCCTCGACCCCGCAGACCACTACCGAAGCCTCGGTGGAAACCGCCGCGGGCTCCCATCCGAGGGCCCCCAGGGCCTCCAGGCCCTCCCGCTGCACCGGTGTCATCCGCCATTTGGTGTTTTCTCCGAGAATTTATTTTTAAGAAAGAGAGGGACAAGGACAGCAGGTGAGAGAGAAAGAATGAAGGAAGGAGAAGAAATTGGAAATGCAGATTATGAAGAAGACAAGAATTGGACAGAAATTGCAGAGTTTTCGTCCAACATTCTGACTTCCCGCAGCTCACGGGGTGTAATGGTGCAGAAGCATCAGGCTGAGTCTGTACTTCTCCGAAGGACAAGACTGGGTCCAAAGAGTGGCGCCATGAAATCACTGCTTCTTAGGTGCCTTGATGGTCCATTAACCAAACTCCACAAGTAACACGTACAAACTCTTCTTCAGTATATTCCAAAACCTCAGCTTTCCAGACTACTTTTAGTAAAGGGGCAATTTGATCCAACCATACGTCATCCCATGGTCGTTCTGCCTCTCTGGTTCCTACCTGTTGTTTCATTCCCTGCCTTCAAGGCTGCTTTCTTTTGACAAGATTTCAGAGAGCCAACATCTGCTTGTTTACAGGAAGGGAATTTTACAACCAGCATTTCTAGCAAAGAGCTTAAAGCAGAAGATGGACCGTAACTGATCTGAGAGCAGAATATTCATCTATAAAAGTCTAGATGGTGAAGCGATTTCATACTATCTAAATATGTTTTCTGGATTTCCAAATTATTAAGTAAGAAGCTCAGATATTGCCTGATAAGCTGATTGCCAGGTTTTTCTTCTCTGTTCCACATGTTCTTCATATATATTTACACAATCTAGGTTTTAATTAACACTAATTAATTTGCTCAATCTTCCACCAATCCTGATGCCACAATTCTCCTCATAGAGCCCAGCCTCTCGAATAATCTGCTCTGCATACATGTTGAAAAGGTGTGGAGACAGGATGCATCCCTGGCGTACACCCTTCCCTATTTTGAACCATGCAGTGTTACCCTGCTCTGTTCTGACTACTGCCTCTTGGTCCAAGT
>NW_006399761.1:2596447-2634871 GCF_000299155.1 Elephantulus edwardii
AACAACAACAACAACAACAATTTGCTCAATACTCAACTTAGAGACCTTCAGATTGTTTCTAATGTTTTCCACTGTACAAATATTTTATAGCCTAAATTTTCAGTGATGGAATTGCTCAGTAAAAGAAGTCATTATTTGTCAATTTACCTACCTAATAATTAACACCAGTTTTGTTTGCACCCATACCGGCACTGCACAATTACATTCGTAACCTTCTCTATCAATCTTCTAGATGAATATTTGCATTTTAATTCATTTGTTTATAGTTTTTATTGTTAGGTGCTCTCGAGTCGACTATGACTCACAGCGACCCTGTGAATAACAGATCGGAACTTTCCCCTCTCTTTGTCATGTTCACAGTTTCCAGCATGCGTGAGAATCTCATGACAGCAACTGTCAGTGCAGCTCCTTGAGGATTCTCCTTTCTTTCTGTAACTCCCTACCTTTCCCAGCTTGATGTCTTTTTCCAAGGACTGGCCCTTCTGACTCCATGGTCAAAGTGGTAAGATGAATTTTCACCATCCGTACCTCTAAAAAGCACCCTGGCTGTACTTCCTGGAAGACAGCTTGCTTGCTCTTTTGGCCGTCTGCAGTATATCCAATCCTCTTCATTGACACCACAATTCACAAGCATGATTCTTCTTTGGTCTTCCTCATTCCTTGTTCAGCTTTCACATGTGCATGAAGCAGTTGACAATACTATGGCTTGGGTCATCTTAGACTTTACCTTGGTATCCTTGCTCTTTAACACATTAAAGAAATTCTTGACAGTAGATTTTCCCAGTGCAACGTGTGTCTTTTGATTTCTTAACTGCTGCTACCCTGGGTGTAGATTGTGAATCCAAGTAAAAGGAAATCCTGGACAGCTTCAGTCTTTTCTCCATCTGTCATGTTGTTGGCTATTGATCCAGTGGTAAAGATTTTGGGGTTTGTATTTTTTTATACTGAGGTATAAACCATATTAAAAACTATCATCTTCTGCAGTAAACGTTCACTCTCTGTAAGCAAGGTTGTATTGTGTCATCTGTATAACTCAGGAGGAGTCTTCCTCCAATCCTGATGTCAAATTCTTCATATTGTCTAATTTTTGAATGATTTGTTCAGAATATAGATTAATAGGTACAGAGAAAGGATATAGCTCTGACACACATCTTTCTTGATGTTTAACAATGCAGAATTCCCTTGTTCTGTTTTTACAACTACTTCTTGGTCTTTATTTATATTTCACATAAGTGTAATTACATGTTTGGGATTCTCATTCTTCTCAATGTTGTTCATAATTTGTTATGATCCACAGAGTTAAATGCCTTTGAATAGTCAATAGAATGCAAGTAAACATCTTTCCGGTATTCTCTGTTTTTAGTCGACATCCATCTACCATCAGTATTGATAATCCTTATGCCATGACTTCTTCTAAATCAAGTTTAAATTCCTGGAAGTACCCTATGTACTGTTCCAGCCATTTTTTAATTGTCTTCAGCAAGATTTTACATGTGACATTAAATACGTTGTTCAATAATTTCCACACTCTGTTGCATCACCTTTTGGGGGAATAAGAACATACAATGATCTTTTTCTGTCAGTTGGCCAGGTAGCTGAGCTCCAAATTCTTGGAATAGGTTAGTGAGCACATCCATGCTGTATCTGTTTGTTAAAATACCCCAATTGGTATTCATTCTATCAATTCCTGGAGCCTTATTTGTTTCCAATACCTCAGTGCAGCTTGAAGTTCTTTCTTAATTACCATTGGTTCTTGATCATTTATCACTTCCTGACATGTTTGTGTTGGCCAGTTCTCTTTGGTACAGTGACTGTGTGTATTTTTTTCCCACCGTCTTTTGATGCTTCCTCCATCATTCCATAGGGAAGCTTAGTGATGAGTAATCTTGCCCCATACGTGATTTAATGATATAATCACCACCCATGATGTGACCAGTCAGTCAGCTTTAAGGATATTAGGGTGTGATGCAACCCTTAGCCCGGTCATGCTCCTGATCTAATATGAGGAGAGTTCTCCTGGGGTCAGCTTACATCACCATTTATCTTATAAGAGATAAAAGAATAAAAAAGTTAGTAGACTAAAAGGTATTTCACTGCCACTGGACAAGAAGACTGAGAATTGAGCTTTGTTGTTGTCATTGTAGTTGTTGTTAGGTGCCATTGCATCAAGTACAACTCATAGCAAAGGGTCTCCATGAATTGAAACTGACTTGAAGGCAGTAAGTACTATCTCTATCATATGATGCTCAACAGTGGAGCTTTTACAGTATCTTTTAATAACTGGTCCCCCTCTATTATTAATCTTTGCAAAATAGAATTGATTTGGCATAGTCAAATGCTAAAATTACTTTGAGATTTTTTATTGGAATGAAACTAATAGCACAATTTGGCAGTTTAAGGGAGATGATATATTTGAACAATTAAATCTACCAATCTAAGAACGTTTTATGCTTCTTTATTCATAAATTATAAGATTCTACTGTATTCTTTTTAAAGTTATGGGGTTTTTGAAATATACATCTTACATATTCAAAGGCAGCCAGTTTGAATCCACCAGTAGCTCCTCACAAGAAAAATATACAGTCTCCTCCTGTGCAGTTTATATCCTCAGAAATCTTACTGAAGGGTTAGCTGAGTTGGCTCTGACTTGACAGCAATAAGTTTGAGGGTTTTTATAATTTTTAAGTTATTTTGTTATTTATAAGTTATTTTGTTTATTTTAAGTTATTTTGAATGCTCTTTTGAGTGAGTTTTTTAATGCTATATTTTAAAACAGTTTATTATTGCTATTGTATACAGTACTTTTATGTAGATTTAATTTGGTTATCTCTTATTATTTACTAGTTTATGGCTAATTTTCTTGACTATTTCAGTTACTTCAGTCACAGTGGAATTCCCCCCCCCCTTCTTTTTTAGTCTCCATGTTCTTCCATTGGTTTTCTTAGCTCAATGTTTTGTCTTAAACCTTCAGGACAATGATAACTGTTAGCAGTATTAGTAAGTTTTGGGGAACTCTGGTAGCATTGTCTGCAGGGAGTTAAGCTGCAAACCCAACGATGGTGCCTCTCTAGAGGATGGAATCCACTCGTGGCTCCATGGAAGATGGGCAGTCTTCTGCTATGCAATGTATAGTCTCCAGAATCCCGCGAGGGAGACATGAGTTGGTTCCCACTCAAAAGGAAAGAGTTTATTGACATCTTAATTTTAATGAGTCCAGTTGTTTCTAGTATAAGATGATGTTACAGTGGCTTTATGATATTTTTTATTGATAAACTGATTTTTCTGGTTTATTGGTTTTTATTCAGGGAAGAATTTTAGCTTTATCAAATAACATTTGGATAATATTAAGATAAACATATTTTTCTTTAATATATCAATGCCATAGATTGATGAATTATCTTTTAGTATTGCTATATTGAATAATTTGCTTGAAGTTTTTAAACTTCCCTATTCTGGTTCATATTTCGATGCTGTTTTTTTGTCAGACTTTTGGTGTCAGTGCCACATGAATCTCATAAAATCATTCAGGAAATACTTTGTGTCTAAATAATCATATATGGACAATCCGTAATCTCCCTTTGGAGAGCTACTAGAATTTAGTTGTAAACCACCTAACCATGGGATGTTAAGTATTTTATTACTTTTGTTCTTTGTTCTCTGATTATTGCTTTTTCTATGATTTCTGCCTCTTTTGAGCCAATTGTGTTTACTATCTTTTCCATTAGAAATGCTCATTTAATCTAGAACTTTTAATAATCTATATAAATATATGCATAATATAAAATATTCTAAAATCCCTTTCAAATCAGTATTTATGGAAGAGAGGTTGTGTGTTTTGTTTTGTTTTGTTTTTAAGTTCCATTTTGAAACTCCAAAAGTGCAGGAAACACATCTTCTTTGTTCATCTTTCTATACTCATTGACTTTATCTAGTATCTGGAATATATTAGCCACATGATAAATAATTGTTGGTCAAGTCAATCTTTGCTTTTTCTTTCTAATGAATTTCTTCTTCTGTGCTCAGTCTAGAGACTAAGGTACACCTGATCCAGTCCATGTTCTTTGCAGTTATTTCCTATGCATCAGAGAGCTGGACAGTGACTAAGGGTGACAAAAGAAGAATCCATGCCTTTGAGTTGTAATGCTGGAGAAGAGTGTTGAGCATAATGTGAACTGCCAAGAGAACAAATAGTTCTATCCCACAGAGTGTGAAACCAAGCTGCTCCTTGGAGGAAAGGGTTTGCAGTTCTGTCTGACATAATTTGGGCATGTTGCCAGGAGTGACCAGTCCTTGGAGAAGGACATCATGCCTGGAAGGGTGGAAGGAGAGTACAGGAGAGGGAGACCCTGGATGAGGTGGATTGACACAGTGACTAGAGGAATGGGGTTAGATCTGTCAGAGAGAGGCTCAAGTAGAGCAGGGTTCAGAGTTATTGTCCATAGGGTCACCTGTGGACACATGTGACCCTATGGACAATAGTGACCCTGTGGAGAGTCACAAATGACTCTCTGGCACGTAACAGCAACAACAACAATAACAAATTCTTTTTTATTTTTTCTGGATTCCAGAATAAAGCCCTTAACTCATTCCTTTTGACTTTTTATTTTCAATAATGTAAAAAATGTTATGAAGGAATTATGAAGCTATGAATTGTACTCCAAGTGCAGTTTTGACTTCACTGTAAGTTTTTATTGAGGGTATGGAAGGTTTTTTGTTATTAAGTTTTACGTAGACAAGAATTTAAGTAATTGTCTCCAAGTTTCCAAGTGGTCCTATTTTTAGATACCTTTTTATTTTTATTTTTTATTTCAAATTGTATTGCATTGTCATGACTTGGGTGAAATTTTGTTTATATTTTTATTTTCTTTCTCTTACTTTCTCTTCTACCCCATGCATGCATATTAGTATTAAAATTTTTTTGAACAATTATCTCTTTTTTTAAATTTTATTTTATTATTTCTTGTGTGTGTACCGTCAAATGAGATCTGACTGGTACAGGAAGAGATTGTCCCTCCTTCTCCAGCAGAGCTTCTGGGGGATTTGAACAGTGTACCTCTGGGATTGTAATGCAGCTTCTTTCCACTAGGCCACCAGAGCTCCCTGAACAATTATCTTTTTATTTACATCAATATTTTACATATTTTTTAAAAATTTAGGTTAAGGGAAGGGGAGAGCAGGGAGGAAATTGTGCAACAGTGAATGAATGGAAATCCAAAGTCTCTGTAATTTCATGAAAACTAATAAAAAAAATTTTAAGAAAAAAAATTAGATTATGTGACAATGTAATACTGGGTTTGACTTTTTGGCCAATCTGAGACTTCTTTATTTCATTTTGTTTATTTATTTTGCTCTTTTCAGTTTACTGCATGAGGGAGTTATACTAGTCCAAGTTAAAAGTGGACCCCAAATGGTTACATTTATGTAAGTTGTGAGGTTTTTTAATTGTAGCAAGAGACAGAAGGGACATTTTGTACTCATTGCAAGGAAAATCTCACTTACGCCTCAGTGAGCAACGAGCACTTACACTCATGAACCTTCAGCTGGTCGTCCTTGTCCTCAGCCAGTCCACGCTCTACAAGGAACTGGCCTGTGTTCTCGCTCTGGTCACCCTGCAGCTGAATTCCTTCTCCACATTGTGAATGCTCAGTTACAGTACTGTTGCAGACAGATTTCTTCTTTAAATGCCTTCCGTTGTAAGGGTCTTCCTGCCATTTTTCTGTTTAATTCTCGTATGGATCTAACCCCTAGTCCAAGAAAGAAGCAACTCATCATCCTTACTTGCATCAGCAAAGGGGTTGAAAGCGTGGAGATTCTGGACGTAAGATAGGATTCCTTTTCCTCAGTGGAAACAGCCTGTGGAAGGTGGTGGGCTGAGGGGGAGGCAGCCAAGTCCTTGGCAGAGGCTCAGTGAGACTTCTTATTGTAGAGAATTCAACTTAGTCGCAGTTATTTCCACTTTTATGTTTGGTCTTATTCTTGATTTCTGTTTTTCTGGCTTTTGTTGATTAGAATTTCCTATTTTCTCTTTTGTAAGTTTGAATGGCTAAATTCTTTATTCTCTCGTAGTTTCAAAGTCTTTATCCTTTGCCAGCCTACCATTGCTCATATTAAATGTTAACAAAGACATAGGAACAAAATGCAAAATATACAAGCTCATAAATAAATGCTACCTCAGAAAAAACAAGAGGAAATTATTAATGTGCTCTTTGATTGTCCTCTCTAAATCTTTTTCCCCACCCAGATTTTTATATTCATATTTTTCTTTGTTTTTCTAATCTTTCCATAATACTTGCATTACATTTCAGCATCCCATTACTAGCACATTAATTTAGATTAAATTGTTTCTTATGTCCTGATCTTCCCTGTACAATGTGTTTATTTTTCTCTGATTCATTTCATGTTTTGCTTTAAATCTATGTGTTCCACCCACCGTTCACCCCACCCCATTCTTCCAGAAAAAGGTACACAGTATTTTGAATATTATGTCCTTGAGCTATCTTCTTTTGTCTCTCATACATGAACAATAATTGGGCAAATGTAAATTTTTAGGGCCATCTTTTTTCCCTGGAAAACGTAGATGAGTGATGGCAATCAGGCTTCAAGCACAGGGTCAACCTGAGGTGGGAACAGACAGAGGAATGGGCGTCCTTTCAGGAGAGGTGAGCGAGAGTTCCCAGTAGAAGGCCCATGGCTCAGAAGGCTGAGGCCTCATCCTTAACTCACGCTCCTGGTAGTGGTGGTCATGGCGAATGATTAGCCAGCAGCTTGGATGAAGGACTCTGAATGCTAGTTTGCTGAGGACGGCTTCCTGGGCTTCTCCTCACGACATTAGTGATACATAGGTCTCTAGCAGAGTCACTGGTACGAACAGGAGAGAGTACAAGCATTTCCATGGATGTCTTGGAATTTTCATCAGCTCACTTGATGGCACTCAGCAGTAAAACAGGAACATTACCGAAGCCTTTCTGTCTCGGGATGGTTGTTGTAATGTTGAGAGTGAGCTGGGGCACTGTCCACAGTCCACAGAAGTCCTCTATCTGTGTGGAGACTTGGTAAGAGGCAAGCACAAAATAAACCTCTCTTTCTTATTATGGGAAAACGAGTCCATTTCTAACTCATGTCCTTTCACTTTGCCATGACATACCCTCGTTAGCAGTCCCTGTTGCTCCAGGCCTTGAATCCTCCGAGGTTCTTTTGGGAAAGTTCTTGCTTTCAGGGCCCTGTCTTCACAGCTGTGAACGTATGTGTTTCTCCTGTAAGCTGCCCTCTCCCAGATGATGTCTGCAAACATTTTCCCTTTACACAGCAGACTCCCCTTTTTAGTTATCAGTGCAGCTTTGGACTTTTTCTGACTTTTGCTCTTCTTGGTAATTTTAGTGGGTCATTTGGAGGAGAAGAGATTTACTGGGATGGGATACCTTGACTCTGGGGAACTCGGAGCCGCGTCATAAAGGGTCCAGAAAAAGCATGAGGGACAGTCAGGAGGAGCCGGGGAGCGTCCACGACTGGAGAGCAGGACTCACAAAGGCTAAGAGTTCCACGGTGGGTGGCCTGCAAGGTGGCTGTGGAACACGGGCATCATTTGCAGGTAGCCAGGGTCAAGCTTCTGCTTAGGGTCAGAGAGGCCTGGTCAGGGGAGCAAGAAGGCAGTATCTAAGCATTTGAACTTTGACCTGTAAGCTTTGGGAGTTGTAGAAATGGGAGGGAGGTCGCTGTGTCTTGTGTTTTAGAAATATCACTTCAGCGATAGGGCAGATGGATGCTGGAAAACTGGAAGTAGGAGGAAGGAGTTACAGAGCATCCAGTTTAGGGCAGTGACTGGAGAGGAAGAGATGGATCCCACAGATAATAGGGGTTATAATCACTTCACCCTGGAGACCTATTGGATCCGGGAATAAAGGAGAGGGAAGAGTCAGAGATGACTCAGAAGTTTCTGGTTTGAGCAATTCAGGGGATTATGTTGCCATTCATCAAGATAGAGAATGCCAGAGGAGAAGCAGGCTTAGGAGGGAAGAGACTGAGTTCAGCGTCAACCTTACTGCTTTCAAGTTACCTGTGGAAAAACGAGATGTTGATGTCATAGATAGTTGGGTCTGAGACTTGAGAAAGGAGCCCTGGCGCTGACCAGATGAGCTCAGACGATGACCTGTAAGTTGGCAGCTCAAACCACAAGCAGCTCTGAGAGAGAGAGAGAGAGAGACCTGCTGATCTTCTGTAAAGATTACGGTCTAGGAGCTCCTAGGAGGCCGTCTTAGTCTGTCCTGTGATGTCGCTTTGAGTCGGAAATGACTCAGGGTCTCACAACGACAGATGTGAAGAAAGATGTGCTGGAGGGTCATTTGTGTGTGGTAGTCAGTGACACCGTGGACACATTGTCCTGGGAGCGTGCTTCGGGGACACTCACCCTGTGCAGTCAGTTACACAGGGCTTTGCGGAAGGAAGAGCTTCGAGCTCACTGAATGCTCTACTGTTTTCACTTTGAAACTCTTCATGATTAAATTTTTAACAAAGGACCCCAAATTTTCCTTTTTCACTGGGCCTCACAAACCATGTAGCCAGCTTAGAGCATGAGAAGTAGCAAGTTGAAAGGGTGACTTGAGCAAGGAAAGCCTGGCCAGTCTCCGAGGGGACCCCATGCTAGATGGGAGGGGATGTAGGAGACGTGGGGCGTGGACGTGAAAGGGGCGAGGAGGCCACGCCAGAGGAGTTGTTCCCACTGAAGGGCTAGGGGTACTGGCTGAGGAGTGAGGGGAATGAGACGCATAGACAGCCTGAGGAGATTAAAGGGCCTTCAGCTTTGGTGATCTGGTACAGAGAGATCCAGGATCCAACCACCTCTGACTTCTCCTCCTGCTCTGGTATTTCAAACCCTTCTTGACACTCATCCGCATTCCTGCAGAGCCTCTCAGTTCACCTTCCTATTTCATCGTTGCCTCTGATGGTCACAGTGATTCTGCTGACTCTTCAATCAGATTGCCCCTCTGCCTAAACCCATCAAAGGCCTCCTGTCTCTGAAGACTCTCAAGTCTTTGCTGTGGCCTTACCACCACCCATTCCCTTCGCCTTCCTTGCCCTCTGCACTCACTTGGCTTCAGCCATGCTGAGTTTCTCCACAGTCCTTTGCACCAGCTAGCCTCCCTGTCTAGAATGTTCTTCAACCATAGACACACTGGATAATTCTTCTTTCTTCAGGGCCTGATACTATCACCCCCCGACCCTCCACCTAGGATCTCTGTTTCCTGTCAGCCTTACCCAGTTACCGTTGAGTGGATTTCAATGTTGAGTGGATTCCTTTATGTCCAGCTGTGCTTGACAGGAAGAACATTGGGTGGCCTCATGGGTAAGGAGTTGTGTTGTCAACCTAAAGGCAGGCGATTCTAATCCACCAGTTGCTCCACAGGAGAAAGAGGAAAATCTCTTTCTGTGCAGTTTTCAGCCTCTGAAAAACCATGGGAGAGTCAGCTGTTCTTGGGTTCCAACAATACGTACATAACAACAATTCTCTTATTGAAGCTTTCCTTCTGAGTCATGTCTGGGTAGTCACATCTTCTGACATTTGAACTAGCTGTAGATTAACTGTTTGAACAACACTGGAACTCCCTCCTCCTGATTCTCCGTTCTTTTCGTTACAGCCCTCATGCCACCTAACTTGCTGTGTGATTGCTGATTTATCTGTGTCTCCTGCCCCGTGGAGGGCAGATACTCAACTTTGTTCACAATTCATCTGCTTGGCTGGTTTTGTAGCAGCTAACAGCCCGAGGGACATCAGGAGTTATATGGACCATGCTTCCCAGGCCAAAAATTATGGTCTGTTGTCTAGTGGTGAAACAGAACCTTCATTTATTTGTGTGTCTGTTTGTACATATAGCTCTCTGTTTAAAAAAAGAGAAAGATTTAAGGCAGCTAACAAGGATGCGTAAAATCTAGCAAGATGGCATAAATTAGAAGCAGGTGAGAAAGAAAAATGTAAAAGCCAGGGCAAAGCCGTAAAATGGAGCCAAGGATGGGACTAATACAAAATAAACATACCATAAACTTTGATCCATTTGCAAGGGGTGGGCCACAAATTCGGTTCTAACGTTTCCAGCAGCCAATGCCAAGATGAAACACGACCAGCCACACAATTCCCAGGGTCCTCAAGATTAAAGCGAACCACTCGCTTAGGGGCCGGAGAGCATTCCTGAGGTTCCAGGGAACGGAAAGTCACATCTTAACTCCCCGCAAAGGAGGCAGCTTGCAACACTCTGATGCAAAGTGCACAGGATGCCCTTGCCCGGACACCAGACACCACCAACGGGCGGGGTCCTTACAGTTCCTCAGATCACGGGAGAGGCAATAAGAGTCACTGGGACCAGGAGTACGAGAGCTCCGCAGACGAGAGTCTGCGTTTGTCGGGGCGGGGGGGCAGATTTTAGGGATGATGGTAGCTTGTATAGTGTGCATATTCCTCAGGACACACTTTTCCTGGAAACTGGGACTAGCACAAGCTTCGGGCAGGTGTGAGGGCCAGTGGAGGCACCTCGACTGATGCTATTTAGGAGGTACAGGTTTGTATGAGACTCAGTGTTTGACCTCCCTATGTCATGTGGAGATGGGGAGGAGGGCAGGTTTCAAGGCCTCTTGGACAAATCAATGATGAGGATTCAGTACTCCTGTCTTAGAGGTGATCGGACAAGACCAAGATTCTTCGTGGAAAATAATGGTGGACCCGGTGAGAGCTATGGCAAGTAACACGAGCCTAGGAGCACTTTAAAGCAGAGCTAGCAAACACCTTCCCCACCCACTTTTTAAAAAAGTCAGTGAAGTCTCTCAGGATGCTTGCTCTGAGCAGTCTCCTTGCTGTACCTTCCAAGAGAAAGCAGTTAGGATGCACCCAAAGTAACTACGAGGAGACCTCGGGTACGGGACGATTAACTGCTTTTAAAAGCCAAGTGACAGCAACCCAAATTAGTGACTTTACTGAGAGAGGTCTGATCTTCAGTGTTTCTCTCTAGCAAGAACTAGATAGCAGGACCAACTTCTGGTACTGGGACCAAAGCAGAACTGTCCCCCAACACCTGGATGCAGGCTGTGGCATGCAGAGCAGAGTGGGGAAGCCCCTGGCCAGCCCTGCTCACCACCCCTGATAAGCATACTGCGGCCTCCCTGCCACCCTAAGGTGTTGAAAGGCTGTGAGATAACAGAATGCCCTTCCTTCGGGTTCCCGGGAAGGACTGCACTAGGCAAAGAGAGGTCAAAGTGTGGAATGTGCACCCACAGAACCTGCATCCTCTACACCACTCAAGAGCCTCAACTCCTGAAAATTCTTTTCTCAGCTCCTTGACCAACTCAAAGGTATGAGTTGATGGACCTTCTGGGTACGGGGGTGAAGTCACCTTTAAGTTGACTTTAGCACATGATAATGTGCTGGGGTAAAACTGAGCTTCATAGGGTTTTCAGTTGTGTACCTTTTAGAAGGAGATCTCCACTTTTCTTCTGAGGTACCTCTCAGTAAACTTGAACTTCCAACCCTTGGATTAGTAGCAAACACATTAACTGTCTAAATTCTTGATGTGTATTAAAATATCTCCTCCCATGCAAGTTACATTCTCTTTGAAACCACTGGAAGGTCAGCTGTGTGGGTTGGGTCAAACATGACATCAGTGAGTTTCTTCTGAGTCATCAGATTCACCAACGTTATTGAGCATATTCCATGACCAAAGGGCAAAGCACCTGAAACCCAAGTGGCTCCCACATGCTTATCAAGTACTGACTATCCCACAAAAGTCCAAAAGAACAAATAAGTCTGTCTTGAAGGAAGTGCAACCAGAGTGCACCTTAATGGCAAGGTTGGGGAAACTCCTTCTCACCTACTTTGGGCTTGTTGTCCAGAAGGACCAGCCTTTGGGAAAGGTAGAGGGTCAGAGAAGGAGAAGACCACCCTCAAGAGGAGGGTCAGAGAAGGAGGAGAAGATCACCCTCAGGAAGATGAACCGAGACAGCGACTGTCACGTTGAGCTCAAGCAGATCAGAGCTGAGAAGGGTGGCGCAGGAGAGGGTTCAAGGCCACCTCCCAACAACACCCAGCTATCTTGATCTGCTCAAGCTGTGTCTTCGCCTCTTAATCCACCCCCTCCACACCCTAGACCTTTTCCCACAGCAGAAGTAGCATCCTTCTAGAGAGGAGTTCCATCTGCCTCCTTCCAGGTCCACCACATGCCAATCTGGCTGGCCTTTCTCCAGCTTCTCCCCCTCTCCCTAGACGTTTTGAGTTGGTCACAATAACACACACACACACACACACACACACACACACACACACACACACACCCTCCCGCTTTAGCAGAGGCAGGTACTCTGCTGCGCTCTGTACTCTAACCTGGAGGAGGTGAGTGGGTGGAGGCTAATTGTTAAGAAATAGCAAGCATCTCTCTTGGTTTTCACACAGCCAGAGCACAGGACAATGTCTGATCAGACATGAGGACTCAGAGGCATAGATTTTTAGCCTAGACATCAGAGTACACACTGAAACCAGATACCATCCAAGTGGACAATTGCAGTGGTTGATGGGAGAGGGTCAGGGGTCTCCCGAGCACTCCGGAACCAGGGAATGGCCCCTCAGAAGGAATCCCTCACCGCAGCCCTTCCCTTCACCTACAGGGAAGCTGAGGCTCAGGGAATAGGCTGAAACCCACTGCATGGTATTGATTCCAACGCACAGGGACCCCATATTGGGCTTCTGAGGTTGTAGGTCTTTCTGTGAGAAGACTTCTTCCTCTCTTTCACTCAGAGCCGCTGATGGATTCGAACTACTGACTTTTTTTATTAGCTGTCCACAGGTACCACACTGTGCCACCCAGAACCTGAGGCTCAGAGGGAGGGAAGCAGTGCCAGCTAGGAGGTCCATTGTCGAGCACCCACTCAGCAATAGCTGTGTACACTCTACGACTCAGTTTTAGGATCTGGATTTGACTGAGCACCCGTGGTGAGGAGTCCGGGCCCTCCTGCTCCCTCACTCACGTGAGCATCTCTGTTTCCACCTTCTTTACGTGCCCTGTTGATCCGGGCCGTGAGGGCTTCTGGATCGAGCAAGGCGTTGGCCAGGAGCAGCCTTTCCTGCCAGTCCCTGTTTGCAGTTGACCATCTCGGGGGCCTTGCATGTCTCCTAACCTTTGAGAACCTGTTATCAGCCTTTATCTCAAGAGTCAACTTGAGTCAGGCCCTTGGTCTTGACATCAATGAGCATTCTTTTTTGGTTGTGTTTTTGGTTTTTTTTTAAATTTTTTATTCTTTTTTGTGTGTACCGTCAAATCAGATCTGACTGGTACAGGAGGCGATTGCCCCTCCTTCTCCAGCAGAACATCTGGTGGATTCGAACTGGTTGTTGTTTTGTTTGTGTTTTGTTGTATTATAGTGGTTTATTTACAAAATTCCAAGACCCTAGAACTTCCTTAAAGAAAGCAGTCATCTTCATGGAGAGAGAAGATGTACCTGCCCGCTAACCAAAACTTGGATGGTTCAAACCCACCCCTTGACTCCTGTGGAGAAAATCCAACAGCCTTCTCCCGTAAAGAGCACAGCCAAGAAGAGCCTGTGGGACAGTTCCCCCGTGTCACCTGAGGTCACTGTGAATCAGAAATAGCCCAACGGCATCTTCCAGCAACAATAACAGATGTTAGGTTGTGGCTAGAGGTGGGCTGTCTTGTGGGCGAGGCGGGCCCGGTGGGCACAATGGTAGCACGATGCCAGAAGATGGGCAAGGGGCTGAGAGCAGACCGAGGCCCCTTGGAAGCCCCGCAGCCTCTGGCAACCCGAGACTGCAGCCCTGCCAGAACTCCAGCTCCTAGGGTGTCCTATCTCTCCTTCCTCCAGATGGACAGGCCGAGGGCCACCTTGGACTTGAGTCAGCCGTAAGTGGCTCTGGTCAGACATCTTTACACAAACAGTCCCATTGCCACTCATTGTCACTTACCTGTGCGATTGAGAACCACAGCCTTGCTTTACAAGGAAGGCCCGCAAGGTGAGATCAGAGCAGAATTGCAGGCAAAGCAGGAATGCCGGCATCCTGAGCTGAGCACTGTCTCTGAACTGAGAAAGGCAAACACTTGGCTCATTAAGAGATGCTTGGATTGAAAATAGATTTGAGCCAGCGTCTGGACTCAGAGATGTCCAACCTCTGAGAAAGTCCACGTTTTGTGTTCAGTACTGCCATACACTCATATTTGTACACCATTCACTCATTAAACATTTTTTAGTTCTGGCCAATGCCAGCACCGTGCTGCTCCATAGCTTTATGGTGGCTTGTAAAACAAACAGAACAGATGGGACCAACTCATAACTGAGGCTGTAAATCACACAGGAGATTGCCCATCTTTCTCCCACAGGGCAGCTGGTGGGTTCGAACCACCTGCCTTTGGTCTGGCAGTACAGCTTCTTACCACTAGGCCCCAGCGCTCCCTGCAGTGACTTGCAGTCTGTGCTGTAAAACACTTGTTAGTCCAGTGCGGCCCTTGGGCATCATTGCTGGCATGACACAGTTTCTGTGCTCCACCTGAACCCCCAAATCCATTGTGTAGAGCTGTGTACCCCTGATTGTTGTCGTTGTGAAGAGTGGAGACTGTGGGAGCCAAGGAGGAGGAGGAGGCGGAGAGAACAAGCCTGAGAGAGCTGTAAAAGTGAGGAGGTAATCTCCGGAGAGGAACTCCTCTCCCTCCTCTCCGTCATTAGAGAGGATCTTAATTAAGGTCCCCGAAATGGATACTCACAACAAGCGGGCTGTGGGAACCAGATCTGGCGGGGATAGCAGCTGCCCAGAGGTGCTGGGTGGCAGCTGGCCGGCTCCTCACCTGTCATTAGGGACTGGGAAATCTCCCCACATCAAAGTCAGCCAGGAAGGAATGTGACAAATGCCATTCACCTTAAAAATGGTGATGAAAAGAAATGCCAAAGTCTGCCAACCATTGTGTGTGAAACGTCCTCAGGCAGAGGGACAATCCTCCCCGGAGAAGCTCAGACAGCCGCCTGCATCTGGGAAGGGAAGGCGTCCTCCTGCATCTCTCCTGACCTTTGACCTATGGGTTTGCAAGGCCTGATCCCTGGGGGATTCTGGGAGAGGAAGAAGCCATGAGGAAGCCCCTTTCTTCCCCTCTGCCTTGTAACTCAATCCTAACTAGTTCCTCTGCTCCTCCTAGTCCGCTGGGACTTCAAATCCTTGATCCAGGCAGCAGGGAACGGAGGCCACCCTTGACTGGGGCATGCCACCCCTGGCTGAGCACAGTTCTTCCTGTCTGCGATCCCGACCACCCTCATTCAGGAGACGTTTTCTCTTTTTTAAAATTTGGGAGCTCACTAATCCCAGTCCAAAAAGAACCTCTGAGTGGATTCTTTGTTATACCATGGTCTAAAGTCCTTCCAGCTCAGGTTGTGGCCCGGGCTGGCTGGAGTCTGCCTGGAGAATGGACCCTGGGAGCCAGCTGAACAGATCCTCAGCTAGGTGCCATGACAGCTCTGTCCTCAGGGATGTGGGGTGTAGGAACGAGCTGGTGCTAGGGCCGCTTCTGCAAACTCACGTGGTTACTGTGAGAAGAATTAATCTGGTGCTCCTTGTGAAGAGGAAAGGGAAGAAACAGAGACAAAGAAGTAGGAAGGGCAAAGAGAGTCCCTCAGAGGGATGGGATAGGGGGCTCTGCCAGCTAGGCCCATCTCCCTCAGGGAGCAGTGCTTCCCAGACAGCTCTCCCTACTCTCCACTTGGCCTCCAAGCGCCACACCCAGTGAGGCCACGCCCTACCCAGCCTTGAGCTTTGGATCAGGTTAACATTCCTGCCAAGTTCAAGTGAGGTCCAAGGGCTCTTCAATCCTCCTGCAGCCCAGGCTCCGTCTCAGCATTCCATTCCACAGGGTAGGGAGCCAGCAGGCCTGTTTCTTGACTTCTAAGAAGACGTCATACTTTGTCCCCTCCCCCTGACTCAGATCTGAGCCCTCAGAAGAACAGAGTGAAAGGGCAGAAAAAGACCCTTATCAACTCTGGCCTGTTTCGTGCTGTTGTCCAAAATGTCAAGAATTCAGTAAAGTCTGGCCATGAGCTGTCTCCTCTTCACTAAGTATAAGGGAGATAGAGAAATGTGATTTGCCTACAGCAAGCTGGCTGGAAGTCTGACCGTTAGGGGAAAGTGTGATACTTCTCTCAGACTTAAGGGTAATTTTTAATCTTTTTTGCCGAAGATTTTAAGCTAGATTTTTTTTCTCTCTTTTCCACTAAACTCATTGTGGTCGCTTTATGACACGTAAGAAAACCTGTCGAGTCAGAACCTACTCATGACCCTCCCTTGGGCTCTCAGAGGCTAGAAGTCAGAAGGGAGCAAACTGTACGTCTTTCTGCCTCAGAAAAACTGGTAGATTCAAACCACATGCTTTTGGATTGGTGGCTCAACTCCTTACCCAGCACGCCATCAGAGTTCCCTGTTTGTTATAGCAGCTGATATTTTATGTGCAGACAGTGTCTAACTGTTCATGCCCTCACTGATTGAATCTTCACGCCGCCTGTGAGGTCTATACTATTATTTTCATTCCCATTCTATAACTAAAGAAATTCGGTAACAAAGGCCAAAAAAATTGCCCCAAATCCCCCAGCATGTAAATGCCAGGACAGGAATTTGACTCTCTCTTTTGAAGCTCTCTACAAATCTGTCCATCTTCAACTAGTTCTCCTGGGAGCCCTTTATGCCTCTGTTCTGTGATGTCAGACAAAACTTAACATGGGGGGGGGAAATAATCAAAGAACATCTACAGGGATTTCATTAACGTCTGAGGAGCTGCGAGGCATCTAACAGTGTCATGAAGCTTAGCATGGAGAGAAATCAAAGGGCCAAATCAAAGTGTCACTTTTGCACCTTCCAGATCAGCACAAGGCTCATACAGAAGACAGTGGACGCTGGGCCCACACAGCGAGCCTGGAGTTGAAGATGCGAGCCGTGCCTTTGTGGAGAGTGAGGGACCTCTGCAGACCTGAGGCCTGGAAAGAAAGGGCTTGCAGCAGGAGCAGCGTGGAGGTGAACATCGCTGTCTTCCACACCAGGTGGCCTTGGATGAGGTGCCTCACCTACAGAATCCACAGGATGAAGAGTTCCAATCCAGCTGCGCTGAGCCACGCTTTGAGGATCAGACCATCTCAGTCCTATTTTCCAGAAAGCAAGTAAGTAGAAGATGGAGAGTCTTAAATAACTGCATGGTCCTGAGAATGCCTGCCGAGCCTCCCGACGGCCGGAGTAACTGTGGCTCTGCCGGCTGTCCCTCGGAGAGCCAGAGAGAGAGGTGCCTGGGCCTTCGGCCGACACAAAGATGAGGAGTACTGGTCGTGTTCCCTCAAAACACCACCATGGACTTTGTAAGTGTAAATGGACTTTAAGAGAAGCAAAAAACAAACTAAGACAAAACGCCCCCTCAAAGCCACGCTCATTCATGGAGACCATGAATGCTGGGGTTGAGCTGCTTGCTCCTCAGGGTTCTCAATGGCTTGGCCATTTCAGAAGTTAGTGACCAGCCCTTTCTTCCACAGGGTGAATAACCAGCCAAATAAAGTACAGGTCTGTGTTCCGGGCGATGAGCAGACATGGAGCCAGTGGGCTGGAACAGCGCCGTCTGGCAGAGGATTCTAGAAGCTCTTAGGTAAGTGGAATTTCCACTCCCATCCTGGGAGAATGGCACACACGGGCCTGGTTAGTCCACCTTGTTTTAACAATCCTGACGTTTCCCCAGCTCAGAAGTAACAGCTGGGCAAATCCCCAGCCGAGTGAGGCTGGCAAGAGGGCTTTTGTGGTGGGTGGAGGCCTGTCCTTTCTCTGGTGGAGAAAGCCACTTATGAGCTCACAAGGATGAAAGGAGCCAACCCAGGCCCACTGAGCTGTTATTATAACAATTATCAAGACCTATCACCTCCCTTTGGGAAATGTTCCCTTTCAAGTTGCAGTGCCCTCCTGTACCCTGACTCACAGTTGCACACCGTCATTATCCGACGCCCAGGGCAACTTACTAATGCCCTCTTTCCTCCGTGGATGGACAGGAGTCTGTTTCAAGGGCTGAAGTTTCGCAGGGCTCGTTAAAGGCCCTGAGAGGCGTGGTGACAGTGCGTACTCACGTGGATGTGCGAGTCCTCTTACGTTACCTTCCCTCCCTCTGCCTGCCCCCACACTGCCCCGGGGATGAGCACGCCTCCCTGTCACGAGCAGGAGAACAAGGGGACATTTTCCAATCCTCCCTACCACAAATGCTTCCCCTCCCCGACTCCCGAGTGACTCACCTCTGCTGCACAAGCCTCCCAGAGTTCAGTGTTGGGGTTCCGTGGCATGCATGGGCCCGATTTCCTTCTAGAAGTTGACTCAAGATGTGAGCTCTCCCACCTCCATCCCTTTCTGGGAGAAGGAGGCCCACTCCAACCCCAGCACCCATCCTCACAAAATAACCGGAGCTAGGTCCTTAAGAAAATAATGACAGACCAGCAGGAACTTTGGAACCATCTATTGTGGCCTCATCTCAGAGAGGAAGACCTTGAACCAGCTGAATTGACTCGGTGACTGCAGCCATGGGCTCCAGTGTGTCAGAGGTGATGACAATATGGCAGGGTTCGGGTCTGTTGTTTCTGGGGTCACTATGAGTTGTACTCAGCTTGGCAGCCCTTAACAACAACAACTACCTACAAAGGTGACACTGAGACAAGTGGCAGGAAATGCCTTGCCCAAGGGCACATGGATGAGTGGCAGAGACAATGCCAAGCCAATCACTCTTTTGGGACACGGGAGCAGGGCTGATCTCCTGAGGAATATTAAGAGCTTCAGGTCCTCCTCAGTTTCAGCAAGAAATGTGTCATCTGCATAACACAGATTGTTGATGGGTCTTCCTCCAATCCTGATGCCACATTTCTCCTCACAGAGCCCAACCTCCTGCATAATCTGTTCTGCATATAGAATGGAAAGGTACGGAGATAGGACACATCTCTGGCGTAGTGGCCGGTGAATTTAAACTGACAAAGAGGAACTGCCTTTGGGCTAGCATCACACCTCCATATGCCACCAGAGCTCTTGGTTCAAATCGACCCACAGTCCCTCTGGAGAAAGATACGTAATCTCCTCTCATCCAGTTTACTGCTTCAGAAACCCAACAGAGAGTAAGCTTGGCAACAAGTTTGAGTTTTATGACAGATTTTTGTATTTGAATCCTTTTGGATTCAGTGATCTAAGAGTCACATTATTACCAGGAGATTTATATCAGCTTATGTCTATTCAAAAGTAAGAGTTAAAGATTTGCAACAGATATAAAAACAAGAAAAATCTTTATAAAGGCCTGAAATAGGAAGAAACTGTTGTTGTTGCTTGCCATCAAGTCAGAACCGACCCATAGTTAACCCTCCAGCAGGTTTTAGAGGCGGTAAATCACATGGGAGGAGATTGAGTGCCCATTTTTCTCCCAGCCGGTGGATTCAAAACTCATGCCTTTGGGTTGTGAGTGCAGCTCCTTACCACTCAGCTACCAGAGCTCCTGGAGATGAGAAGTCCAAGACCCTGATAATCACATGTCGAGGGAACCCTAATCCAGCAGGTTCCAGGCCTAGTTCCTGCACCGTAACACTGTGACTCCTGATTCTTCCTGTCTCAGTCCACTAATAGATGTTCTTAGATCCTGACCAACATTATGCAAAAACTCACTGCCACCAAGTCCTTTCCAACTCATGGAGTCTAACTCTTAACAGGAGGTGTCTGGGGATAAATTATTCTGCCCAAATGTCCCCCCACATATGCCATAGCTCTCCAGGTGTCTGGGCTGTGTTCCTGGAGGCTGGGCGAGGCTGGCCATGGCCTTGACCCTCCTGCAGTCTGTTCAGGCAGTTGTGCACAGTAACATCCCAGAGCTGCATATGCAGCAAGAAGAACTAGGTGGACAAGACTCCGAATAGTCTGCCTTGACTGGAAGGCCCATTTTTCTTCCTATAACTGTTCTCCCTACTCATAGCTCGACTCTTAACTCCCTAACTCGTTTCTAACTCAATAATGTTGGGTATTTTTTGTTTTTTTTAAGTCCTAAAGAGAAGTTCTCCTTTGGGAGAACGGAGCAAAGTCAGTAGCCAGCTCTTTTGGTTGGTCTCCTGCGTTGGCCTCCCCTATCCTCTTAGGGGTTTGGAACAGCTGCCGCTGGCCTTCCAGGCTGGACCCCTGGCTTCCTCCAGTGAGGTCTCCAAAAGCTTCTGTCCCCTCCCACACATGCAGAGCTTGTCTTGTCTCAGTTTGAGGGTGTTGCGGTGAGGGATCAGGACAGGAAGTGAAGACCAGAGGAGGGGAGAAAGAAGGGGCAGTGAGGCCTGAGGAGAGAACAAGCTGACCATCTACCGGGAGAGTGTGGGGTATGAGATGAGGACAGAGGACAGGAGAGAAGACAAGAGGAGGGAGAAAGAAGAAATAAGGAAGGGCCTTGGTGGGCCTACAAGTCAAGGATGAGAGGAAAATGGAGGAGAAGGAAGAGAAGAGAGGAAAAGAAATCCAGAGAAGGAGGCATGGCCCAGGAATCCAAGGAAAGGACAGAGTAGGGTGAGGCCAGGGCAGAGAGGGGGGCTCTCAGGTCTCTGGGAGTTCTCCCAAGGAAGAGAGAGATGTCCACATTGAGTCCTGACTGAGGAAACACGTCAGAAGACTTTCACAAAAGTCAAGATCACAGGCAGAGAGGGAAGGCACAGGAGGGAGGCGGAAGAGGACTGACCCCTGGCTGGGTGAACTCTGGTCTGGGGCTGGATGGACTCTGGTCTGGGGCTGGGCTCTGGATTTGTGGTTCCTCTTGTCCGGCTCCAGCACTTCCTTACAGAAGAGTCCTTCCTTATGTCCTCCCCTTTTCTCCTTCCCCTACCCTTCCCTCTTCCTCCCTTTTCCTTCTCCTCCTTCCCTCCCTCCATAGAAGCCCTTCCTTCTTCCAGGGTCAGATTCCCCCCATCCCACCCCACAGGTACAGCCTCCCTTTCCGTATAGTCCAGAGAGACGTGAACATGGGTCCAGGGTGCCAGGAAATCTGAGCAATGTGGGATTACCCAACCAGCTAGATAAGCACAGGCTTATTTGTGCTTACTTAGGAATCTACAGTGAACAAGTTCATTATTTTCCACCACATCAAAGATCCAGCTTCTAGGTCCGGCTGGCATCTGTCTCTCTCCCAACCCCACAGAACCTTCTTATGGAATCAGTCTCCTTTCACATTCAGAATTCTGGCAGAGATGGACTACTGTACCCAGCAAGCAAGATAAACATGAGCTTATTTGTTCTTACTTACTAATCTTTAAGGAACAGTTTCACATGGGAAAACTGAGGCTCAGACCCTGCCTGTCAGGACAAAGCCCCCTGGGGAACAGGGCCTGGCGCTCAGGCCGTAGCAGCAGGATCCTCTCGGGCGGCACTATCGCATGGCCCGGGTTAGTCTACCATATTGGATTGGGATTACAATGCAGCTTCTTGTCACTAGGCCACCAGCACTCCTACCATGTTAGAAAGAGGACTCACAGATGCTATGGGCGCAACGCTGGCAGACGGCCCACTGCTTGGCTCCGTCTCCAGGGTGGTAGACCCCCAGGGAAGTCCATCAGGAGCCCTGGCCTGAGGGGTGGGCAGCCAGTGGGGATTTCACTACCTCTACACAGAGCCTGTGTGTGGCACCACTCCTTGGAATCACACTTCTGGGGTGTGTAGGACAAGGCCTTGAGGAGAAGTGGTGAAGGGAAAGAGAGTTATGATGGACTGAATTGTGTCTCCTGAAAATGTATTAAGGAAGTACTAGCCTCTTAGATTAAGGAAATCCTAACCTAATTAATTCCATTGGGCTAGAATCTATTTTGAAAGTCGTCTGCAGTAGCCGGGTTCTACAGAAGCTTGTTGGCTGGAATTGGTGAGCATTAGGGTGGAATGTTGATTTGCTAAGGGGAGTGAGACGATGTGATAAGGCCTCATTAAAAAAACCATTGGGGGGGGGGAGCCATTAGGGCCTTAAGCCTCTGGCCCTTGGGCCTGGTTTAAATTGTTTTATGTCATACATTCTTCTAAGTGGTATAGCACTGGTCTGTGCATTGCTGTACAGAGGTAACTTGTGGTTGCTGTGAAGCTGAACACTGTGACACTGATGTGCCAAATGCAATAATGGTTACCCATGGTGGACAGTGTTTGATGGAACTTCCTGATTAAAATAAGCTTGGAAGCAGGAGTGGCATCCACTTCCAAAATGGCTTGCCTCTGGAAACGCTATGAACATGGAGAAACGACCAAAGTTATACAAGTGTTCAGGTCTTTCGTTCTTAGGGTTGCTATGAGTCATCTGTGATTCAATGGCACTTAACAACAACAACAACCACAACCTAGTTAGGTTAGATAAATAGTTCTGTGCAATTTACAGCCTCAGAAACTCAATGAGGGTCAGCAGTGAATTTGCTACATTAATGAGGAACAGCTAGCATGTTATTGCTATTGTTGTTATGTGCTGTTGAATCACTCGTACAACAGCTTTGAACCCTCCCCTATCCTGAGCCAATATCACTGTCTCTGACACAACTACCCCATTACCCCAGTCACTGTGCCAATCCATCTCATCTGGGTTCTTTCCTGCACTCTCTTTCCACCTTTCCAAGCATGGGGTCCTTCTCCACCAACTGGTTCCTTCTGGAAGCTTGCCCAAAGTATGTGAAATGTAGCTTCAAAATCTTTGCCTCCAAAGAGAAGCTTCATTTCATCCTCTCCAGGACAGACCTGTTTATTTTCTAAGTGGTTTATGCTATGCTCAATACTCTTCTCCAGCATTGAAACTCAAAGGCATAAATTCTTCTTTTATTATCCTTAGTCATTGTCTGACTCTCTCGATGTATAGCAAGTGATTGCCAAGACAATGGCTTGGATTAGGTGCACCTTAGTCTATAGACTGATATCGCTGCTTTTCAGGACTCTGTTGTTGTTGTGCCATCAAGTCACCTGTGACTCATGGGGAGCCTATGTACAACAGCCCAAAACTCTGCTCTGTCCAGTGTTAATCTTATTGTCTCCGATACACCTGTCGCTATTACCCCAGTGACTGAATCAATACCTTTCATCGAGGTTCTTCTCTCCTGAGCTGTCCCTCCACCCTCCCAAGCTTGACATCCCTCTCCAAGGACGATCCCGCCTTGCAACGTGTCCAAAGTATGTCAGACAAAGCTTCAAAATTCTTGCCTCCAGGGAGTAGCCTGGCTTCACCCTCTCCAGGATGAACCTGTTCATTCTCTTAGTAATCCATGGTATATTCAATACTCTTCTCCAGCACCACAGCTCAAAGGCATCAACTCTCCTTCTATCATCCCTAGTCATTGTCCAGCTCGCTGATGCATAGCAAGTAATTGCAAAGACCATGGCCTGTATCAAACGCACCTTAGTTTCCAGACTGACATTGTTGCTCTTCAGTACTTTGGAGAGGTCTCTGACAGTAGACTTTTCCAATGCAATTAATCTTTTCATTTCCTGGCTACTGGTACCGAGAGTATTGTTTGTAGAGCCAAGCAAACTGAAGCTGTCAACAATCTCAATCTCTTCTCCATCTATCATGGTGCTGCCAATTGGCCCAGTGTAAGAATCTTTGTTTTCTTGATGTTGAGCTTCAATCCATATGGAAGACTGCAGTCTTTGACCTGCAGCAAGCATTTCAAGTCCTCCTTAGTTTCATCAAGCAGGGTTCCACAGGAACCAAAATTTGACCTTGAGTCTATCCCATATGAATTTCAAAACCATTTCAGGAACTGGTTTGAGGCCTTGGTAATTAATTAGCAAAGACCAGATGAGCTGTGGGAGGATATAAAAAATATCATCCAGGAAGAATGCAAAAGGCCATTACAAAGACAGAGGAGGAAGAAAAGACCAAGTTGAATGTCAGAAGAAACTCTAAATACTGCAATAGAGCACCAAGAAGACAAAGCAAAGGGAAGAAATCAAGATATTAAGGTGTTGAACAGAAGAAAGTATTACAATGAAATATGCAAGGAGTTGGAGTCAGAAAATAAAAAGGGCCAAACTTACTCAGCATTTCTTAAGCTAAAGGAACTGAGGAATAAAATCAAACCTCGAGTTGAAATCCTTAAGGATGCTTTGGGTAGAATATTAAATGATCCAGGAAGCATTAAAAGAAGATAGAGTTTACAGAGTCATAGTACCAAAAGGAATTGGTGGACACAGAAGAATTTCATAAAACAATGTGCAAGCAAAAGCCTGTGGTGGTGAAGGAAGAAGTTCAAGCTGTTCTGAAAGAATTGACAAAAAACAAGGCCCCAGGAATTGATGGCATACTGATTGACATATTTCAACAAACAGACGCTACCCTGGATGAGCTCCCCAAGCTGTGCCAAGAAATCTGGAGGTCAAACACCCTGACCAACTGACTGGAAGAGACCAGTACTCTATAGAGGTCACTGAAAGCAAATTTTCCTAATGTAATTTGTCTTTTGATTTCTTGGTTGTTGGTGTTGATAGTGGAACTAAGCAAGCTGAAATTGTTTACAATCCAAAACTATTTTCCATCTAACAAGATGCTCCTAATTGGCCCAGGGGTGAGAATCTTTGTTTTTCTTTTATTTATGTATTATTGGAAATTTTCTCTCCTACCAGCCCACCCCTCAAGGGATCCCTTGTTCCAGATTGTTCTCATCTTTATAATGCATAATCATATCTTCCTTTCAAACAGTTCTTCCCCTCATCTGTTGTAGTGCAGTGTTCATTATTTATCCACTCTTTTCCTATTCCCTCCCCAGCATCCCCATGTCTGTCCTATTTTATAACAGCAGTGTTATGCAGTATTTGTCCTTTTGTGACTGAGGTATTTCTTTTAGCTTAAAGTCCTCATGGCTCTCCCATGTTGTGTAATGTTTTACTATTGTTTTTCAATTGTGTGGATGTACCATAGTTTTTCTGTATATTTGTTAGTTGATAGGCACTTGTGTTACTTCCATCTCTTTGCTATTGTGAATAAAGCAGCAATAAATTTGAGTGTGCAAGAATGTTTGTTTTCTTGATATTGAATTTCAATCCATATTGAAGACTACAGTCCTTGACTTTCTGCAGCAGATGCCTCAGTCTGTCCTCAGTTTCGGCAAGCAAGGCTGTGCCATCCTCCAATCCTACTACTGTATTTATTCTCATGAAGTCTGTTCTGCATGTAGATTGAAAACGTATGGAGAAAGGATGCACTCCTTTCCTGATTTTGAACCTTGCAGTGTTGCCTTGCTCTGTTCTTGCCTCCTGGTCCAAGTGTAGGTTTCTCATGAGCATAATCAAGTGTTCTGGGATTCCCATTCTCCTCAAGGTTAGCTACAATTTGTTGTGATCCACACAGTCAAATGCATTTGCATAGTCAATGAAACATAGATAGACAGTCCTCTGTTACTCTTTTCTTTTAGCCAAGATCCATCTGACATTGGTGATAATGTCTCTAGTGCCATGGCTTCTTCTAAACTCAGCTGTGGGAGAAAAATGGACAAACTCTTTCTGAGTTGCAGAGGTGATTTTTGGCCTCCGAAAACCCCAACTTTGAAAACCGACTGTGAGTCGGTTCTGACTAGACAGCGTCCCTGTTGAATAGTAAAGTGGTAGCTCTGGTGACTTAGGCTGGCGTGAGCTGCACTGCTAACCCAAAGGTCATGCTTCTCTTGGGGTTTGAATCCACTGGTGGCTTCCCAGGAAAAAAACAGACAGTTCCCTCACATACAGGAAGCCCTGGCAAGGGTCAGCTCTGATTCTACTCCAAGTCAACAGCAGTGAGTCTGAATGATGGTAAAGGAGCCCTGATGATGTAGACATAAGGTACCTTGTTGCTAATCAAATGGCAATCCCAAAGGCATGAGGTTTGAATCCACCCGCTACTCTGTGAGAAAAGGTTGGGTAACCTCCCATGCAATTTACAGCCTCTGCAAACGCACTGGAGAGTCAGCTGTGGGTCAGCTCTTACTCGCCAGCACACAACAGCAGCAGCAGCAACAAGTTCTGCAGGAGAAAGACAGGCAGTCTCCTCCTGTAAAGACGTACAGCTTCAAAATCATGGTGGAAACGATGCCCCTTTTGTTAGGCCTACCACAAAAGCAAGGAATCCGGTTTTCTGGCTAATATTAAAAGGATTTTCAGTAACCAATTTTTATTTCTTCCTCTTCTTTAAAAGTTGTCTGCCACATACTTCTTCCTAGTCTGTCTTAATCTGACAGCCTCACAGAAACTTGTTCGCCAAAGGTGAGTCTGCTGGAATTTAGGAAACCAGTGATATCCAGAAATATACAGACTGTCACAGGAGTACAGAGTGAAAGACAAATAGGAGGAAAATTAGGCCACTGAAAAGCTCATGCGCGACAGTGGAATACTGTCTGATACAAAGTCAGAAGATAAGCTCCTTGGATTAGGAAGGACTCAGAGCACAAGCGGGAAGATCTCTCTCCTCAAAGTAAAGTTGAAACTAATGACACGGATGGAGCAAAACCTTCAAAGCCCTCACTGGCTGCTGTGGTACAACTCACATGAGGGGAAACAGCTGTTAGTAGTTGTTGTTATGTACCTTTAAGTTGGAACTGACTCCGAGCTGACTCTCCGGTGACTTTCAGAGACTGTAAATGGCACAGGTAGAGATTGACCTTCTCCCTCCGATCAGCAGGGAGAGTCAAACTACATGTCTATTTGGAATATGGAATTTATGAAATTTGAATTTATGGGGAAAACAGTTGTCAATGGACAATGAATAATGAAGACCAAAAAAAGAATTGATGCCTTTGAATTGTGGTGTTGGCAGAGTATTAGATATCCCATGGACTGCCAAAAGGACAAGCAGGTCTGTCTTGGAGAAGGTGCAATCAGGTGCTCCTCAAAGATTGAGATCCTAAATAGTGTCGTTTTTATTAGGTGTTGTTTAATCAACCATATGGAAGAGACCCAATGAACAAGAGATTGCAACTTCATCCATTCTGTGTGATCTTCGCAATACGTGCCATGATCAAGTCCGTTGTTATGTTGTTGTTGTTATGTGCCGTCGAGTCGTTTGCGACTCATAGCAACCCTATGTACAACAGCCCTAAACCCTGCTCTATCCTGTGCCAATCGCATTACCTCTGACACACCCATCCCGATTACCCCAGTCACTGAATCAATCTACATCATAGAGGGTCTTCCCCTCCTGTGCTGTCCCTCCACACTGCCCAGCATGATGTCCCTCTCTAAAGACCTGTCTCTCCTTACAACATGTCCAAAGTATGTCAGATGAAGCCCCAGAATCCTTGCCTCCAAGGAATAGCCTGGTTTAACCCTCTCTAGGATGAATCTGTTTGTTTTCTTGGCAGTCCATGGTACATTCAATACTCTTCTCCAGCACCACAACTCAAAGGCATCAGTTCTCCTTCTATCCTCCCTAGTCATTATCCAACTCTGAAGCATAACAAGTGATTGCAAAAACCATGGCCTGTTGTTATAGACACTGCATTTATTAAGTTCTGTCATTCAAAGTCTTCCTTTCTTTTGCTGACCAACTGATTTTCCCAATGTGATGTCATTTTCTAAGGCCCGGACCCTCCTGACAACATGCCCAAAGTACATGACCTGACATTTCACCTCCCTTGCCTTTCAGGAGCGCCCTGGTTGCACTTCTTCTAAGAAGAGTTGTTTGTTCTTCTCACAGTCTGTGGGATATTCAGTTATGCTTTGCCAGTACCACAGTTCAAAGACATCAATTCTCCATCAGTTTTCCTAATACGTTGTCCAACTTTCACATGAATAAGTAACATAAGTGAGCTGAAATGGATCAATATTTTTCAGATAATTGTATGTTATATACTATTCTGGGAATGACAGATTAAAGAATGGCAGCACATCTTTGTTAAAAAAGAACATTTCAGATCCTATCCTGAAGTGTATCACTATCCGTGATAGGATAAGATCCATACATTTGTAAAGAAGACCAATGAATACCACTATTATTCACATTTATGTGCCAAAACCTAATGAGCTAACGTCAAAGATGAAGAAATTGGTTTAAAAAAAATCTTCAGAAGTTGGTAAAAAAAAAACAAACAAAAAACAGCACACAAACTTCTGCAGTTTCAAATTGACCAAACATGCAATCAAGATGCACTGATATTTACTGGTCTTTAGCATATGAATGTTGGAAACAAAAAAGAAGAAGAAGAATCAACAGTTGGAAAATAGGATATTTGTAATAGAAATAGTGTGAGATATTGCATGATAGAATTTTGCAAGACAATGACTTACTCATTGAATATATTCTTCCCCCCACTCCCACCCCCCCAAAAAAAACACCCGTGAATGTTGGCTGTCCATGTAGACCTGGGATCAAATATAACAACCTTGAGCTCTGGTGGCCTAGTAGTAAGAAGTTGTGCTGTAATCCCAAAGACATGCAGTTCAAATCCACCAGCTGCTGTGCAGGAGAAGGTTGGGCAGTTTCCTCCTGTGCGATTTACTGCCTCTGAAAACCCTGTGTAGGGTCAGCTGTGGGTTGGTTCCAACTTAATGGCACACAACAGCAACATCTGAGTTTGCAGACAATCTGAAGAATAAATGTGTTACATTCAACATTAGTTACTGAAGACCAGGCAAGTGGTGGAATGACATCAATGACATTTTATATGAAGAAAGCAAACGATCAATACAAAGGTAGGAAGGAAATAAAGACCCAAGATGAATGTCAGGAGACCTTGAAACTTGTCCTGCAATACAGAGAAGCCAAAGCAAACAGAAGAAATGATAAAATAATTGAGTAGACAATTTCAAAGGGTGGCTTAAGAAGACAAAAGTATTATGAATTAACTGTGTAAGACCATGGAATTAGATACTCAAAAGGGAAAAACATGCTTGACATTTCTCAAGCTGAAAGCCCTCAAGAAATATTCAAGCCTCAAGTTGGAGGGTTAAAAAGTTCTTTGGACAAAATATTATTGAATGCTTTAGGAACCATCTACAGAAGATGGAGAGTATAGGTCACTGTACCAGAAGAAAATTAACCAATATTCAACAGTTTCATAAGAAGTATGTAATCAAGAACTGATAGTATTAAAAATAAAGTCCAAGCTATACTGAAGACATTGGAGAAAAGCAATGAAATTGATCCCAACACCAATTAAAATGTTTCAACAAATGGATACAGCATTGAATGTGCTCGTTTTCCTATACCTAGACATTCAGAAACGAGCAACTTGGCCATCCAACTGGAAGAGATCCCTATTCCTGCTTGTTGTAAAGCAAGATGATCCTATGGGATATGAAAATTATTGAACAGCATTATTAATATTACTTGCAAATAAGATTTTGCTGCAAATAATTTTAAAATGGTTGTACTGGAACATAGAGTTGCTAGAAATTCTGGCCAGATTCAGAAGAGGATGTGGTATGAGGAGTGCTATTGTTGATGTTATAAGGATCTTATTTGAAAGCATAGAATGTCAGAGTTTCCCTGCATTGTTGTTTTTAATAAAAGCAAAAGTTTATTGAGGGGTAGTGATGATCTGGACCTGAAAAACACCCATCATGCTTGCTTGTGTTTTAGCAACTATGTGAAGGCATTCAGCTGTGTGGATCATAACAAATTATAGATAATATTTCAAAGAATGGGAATCCCAGAACACTTAATTGTGCTCATACTGAACCTGGACATAAAGCAAAAGATAGTTGTTCAAATACAACAAGGGTAAACTGTATGGTTTAAAATCAGGAAAAGTGTATTCTTTTACCACACTTACTCAATCTGCATGCCGAGCAAATAATCTGAGAGGTTGAACTATACAAAGAAGACTATTATGTCAAAATTAAAGGGAGACTCATGAACAACCTATAATATGCGGGTGACACTTGCTTCCTGAAGACAAAGAAGCACTTAGTGAAAATCAATGATGACAGCCTTTCTTTCTTTTTTTTTTTTACATCTCAGCATAAAGAAAACAAAATTCTCATAACTGGACCAGTGAGCAACATCATGTTAAATGGATCAATGATTGAAATGCCAAGAATTTCATTTTACATAATCAGTGCCTATGGAAGCAGAAGTCCAAAGGTTGAATGATGCAGCGTATTGGCTAATGTGCTGCAGAAGTTCTCTTTAAAGTATTGACAAACACATGTCATTCTGAAGATTGAAGATCATGGGTGCTGTTGGAGAGTGAGGTCTCTAGCCAAAGCTGAGGAAGTAGGCTGCCATTCCCCAGGCACAAAAGAACGGAGCCCACCAGGGTCGAGGTTGAGGGAGTGTCGTTCAAGTGGACAAGATCAGTGTGTCCACATAAAAGTCTAGGGAGCAGAGTTGCTGCCTCAGAGGACCTGGGTGGTGGAGCTGAAGTCTAGAATCCAATGGTCTTGGTCTAGGATCAATATGGCCAGCACCCAGAGTTTGGAGGGTAGGACCCCTGTGCAAATGATCTCAAAGAACAGAGGGTTCTTTTCAAGTCTTGAGAACTTATTGTTCTGGTAGATTTTGGACTTGCTTGGTGCCCCTCAGCCCTTCGTCCCCTCCATTTGCCATGGAGGGGTCTGCTTTGCCCCCATTCTGCCATGGGACCTTGGAAGCAGTTAACTTGTCTAGCTTTCACAGGTTCACACATGAAAAGAAATATTGCCCCAGGACGGAATGCATCTAATGTCTCACCCATATTTGATTGAGGTGACTCAAAAGATGAGATTTGAGACTTGAGTTCACTTTTGAGATGCTGTGTCTTTGCATGTGGCAGGAATATGAATCCTTGGAGGCCAAAGGGTGGGAAGTTATGGATTGCATTGTGTCCCCAGAATGTATGTTGTAAATCCTAACCTAAATTATGTCTGGTTCTAATCCCATTTGGGAATGAGTTTTCTGTTATGTTAATGAGACAGGATTAGTGCAGGGTGTGTTTTGAGTTAAACTCTTCTAAGAGATAAAAGGAACAGATTAGGCCAGTAAAGATGGGGGTAGGGGGACCAAGGGATCTGAGGGGATGTGCCAAGGCACGTGGAGCTCCCCAGGAGTGGAAGCTCAGAAGAGACCAGGGCCTTCCTCCAGAGCCAACAGGCAGAGCAGAGAGGCGGCCTGCCCTCAGAGCTAGCCCTTCATCTCACTGATTTTGGGCATGTTTTCAGGAGGAACCAGACCTTAGACAGACACATCATGCAGGGAAAAGTAGAGGTCTGCCAAAGAAAGGAAGACCCTCAGTGAGATGGATTGACGTGGTAACCACTGCAGTGGTCCTGAGCAGGTCAAAGGTCATGAGGAAGGCACAGGATAGGACAAGGTTCACATCTGTTGTTCATAGGGTCATCCTGAGTGGCTCGATGACACCTAAAACAACAGAGCTGCCACCCCCAATTCCGATTTCTAGCTCTGTGAACACTGAGGAAATGGGTTTCTGTGAATGCTACCCACTTGCAGAGTTTCTGTTATAACTTCAGTAGACAGGGAAGGTACTTTTCTCCCCAGTACCCAGCCACAGGACACTCCAGGGCTCAGTGCCTTTGGGGTCTGACCGGGTCCTACAGCCCCTGAGAAGTCATGGCATCCTGGGCGAGAGGACCATGCCACTGAGACTTCGCTTTCATTCTAGGGCCATTTGTCCACTAATGGAGGGGAGTGAAGCTGGTCCTCGGAGTTCAGGATCAGGAGGAATGACATCCAGACTGGCTCAGGGATCGCAAACCCCTCTCTCAGGAGGGAAGGCACTACGGGGTCTCCGGGGCAGGCCCGGCCTCCATCCTTCTTCCTTGCTGTGTGAAGGTGGGTGAGTGCTTTCATTCTCTGCTCTTGGTTTCCTTGTCTGCACAGTGCTAAGGCTGATAATATGTTTCTAGAGGGACTGAGAGGGAGCCTAAGTGCCAGCCCCTGACACCCACAGACACTCAGCCTCCAGCGGTCCCTTCCCTCCATTCTGAAGAAGGGCCCATGGATCCCCTTGCTGAGTTACCAGTGAATGTGTTAGTAATTGGTGCTGCCATGCTGAAGGCTGTTCATGTGTACAGGACATTGGACTCCCAGAGGTGGCCTTGACCCTGCTCACAGACAGCATTAGTGCAGTCAAGACTCGGGATAAAGCCTAGGAAGCCATCGAGGACTCCAGAGGGGGCAATGAGGTGACAGGTAGCAAGGACGTGAGCAGTGGCAAAAGATCACCAGGCTGACCTTGTTCCTCACTGGCCCCAGGACTGGCACTGGCTGAGGACTCCACACTGAGCTTGTCCCATGGGTCCCCCCAACCCCGGGCCAAGCCGTGTGCAGGAGCACAGGCCACCCTTGAAATGCAAGTTGTGAGATGTCAGCATAATTAAGAAAATGCACACACAGGAATGTTTGCTTATGGGAACTAATGGTTTTTAATGAAGGTAATCAGCTTAGTTAAATCAAATTATTAGCTTTGACAATAGATGTATAAACAGGAGCTTAATGAATTTGTTGATTGCTCTTGCCTGCTAAAAAGCCATTACAGGCGGTGGTCTAGGTTGGATACGCATCTGGACTCCCCTCCCCTGGCTGGCCAACACCCCACCACTACCACAGACAGACACACAGACACAAACAGACTGGGAGCCCCTGAGGCAGAGAATGTATCTCTCCATCTGCTCAGAGGATCCCAAAGGGTGGGGCCCTTCGCCTTTTGCTTCTTGTGTTTTTGTTTTTCCTGACACATGCTTTCAACTTGGCTGCTGCCCAACGCACAGTCTTGGGGAACCCAAAAGTGATGGGAAGTGATAGAGAAGGTGAAGATGAGGAAGGTTGTTGAGACACCAGGCTCTCTTCTGTGAGCTGAATCCCATTTAATCCCACGAGGGTTCATCATACCATCACTCCCATTTTAGAGGTTAGAGAACTCGGGTGGGAGGGGAGGGGGCATTGGTGGTGACGGCTACACAGCTGGCAGAAGAGACATGCAGGTTTGGTACTAAATTCTGTGTGTTTGGCTCTTCCTGCAGAAATTGCTAGAAGCCACAAAGAGGCTCTTATCAGTTAGAGGGAGCAAAGAGGAAACACTCAACATCGTTGTTGTTGTTGTTGTGAGGTGCTGTCCAGTTGAGTATGACTCATAGCGACCCTGTGAGCAGCAGATCTGAGCCGTGCCCGGTGTCCTGTGCCATCCTCACAATCACCAACGTCCTCCAGCCCATCGCGGCAGCCGCTGTGTCAGTCCACCTGGTGGAGGGGATTCCTGTCTTTCGCCGTCCCTCCACCTCTCCAAGCATGATGTCCCTCTCTGAGGAATAAACTTTCCTAACAGCACGTCCAAAGTATGTGCAATGAAGCTTTGTCATCTTGACCCAGAAGGGCTGGAGGTGGAAATCCACTGAGGCAGGAGAGAACCGAGGGAAACCCGTCAGAAATGAGAGAGAAAGTCAAACCTCAAGGACCACTGTTAAGGTTCTTTGTGAACTAGAAGACAGAAACAGGGCCAGTGTCCACACCCTCACCTCCAGAGACGTGCTGGTAGCAGTGATGTCCCCCAAAGCTTCTACTTAGGAACACATCCTAATTTTTTTCTCTCTAGGCATGTTGCTCTGTCCACCCTCCCCAAAACATATGCACATACACACACACACACTCAGACACATGCAGGTTTTTCACACCGGCTGGTGCCAGGCTGCTGGTCATGTGTTCTGCAAATAATGCAGTCAGCCCAGCAGAACTGCGGTGGGAGCCAGGTGGGGGCTGAGGCAAACGCTAGGTAGACACTCCCACGAGACAGCTCACCCAGATCACCTCTGAGATACCATCAGGCAGTTATACCGCAAACACCAGCAGGAGACCGCGTGTCTCACCTGGGCCGCACAGATGGCACCATTACTCAGACAGACTGAAGGAAGAGTTTGCCGAAACCACCTGAGGCCCTGGGTTCTCTGGGAAACAGGCCGGCCCGAGAGGAAAGCTCTGCTTCTCCTTTCTGATCCAGATCTGGGATGAGATGAGAGAGAGGCCCAGACCCTGTCCAGGACCGGGCAGGGGGACGCAGCCTTTCCCTCTGACTCTGGGGCCAGGGTGGAATGCAGCTCCCACTGTCCAGCAGCCTTGAGGTGAGGGTCTCATGCCATCTGTACTCCAACTCATACATTAATTAGTTAGAGGTGGAATATTTTCCAAGCAGGTGAGAGATAACTAAGCCAAAACCAAGGAAGGGTTCGGGGGAGAGTGTCAGAATAGGAGGTGCCTCTGGTTCACAGCCCCCACTCCAAGAAAGGGGTAATTATGATGATTTCTCCAAAATGAGGACAACAGTGTTATATCCATGCATCCCATAGCCTGCAGCATGTGTCGGCAGTCTGGCCCCTGGGTGTCCCTGTCTCCCTAAGGTAGAAAGCCTGTCTCCAGAGAACGTAGCCATGACTTCAGGCTTCCTAGTCAGGTGTGGTGGAGGCATTTGGTAAGCCCAGAATTCCGTCCCAGAAGGAAGGAGTCTCTCCCTAGGCTGAGCCTGGTCATCTAGAACCAGGGAACTGAAGCCTGGGCTTCTTCTGGACTCAGCCCTAGAACAGCGGCTGCTGCCGGGGCAGGGCCATCCGTTCTGAGGAAGCAGGTGAGAGGCCTCATTCCCAGCCCCTGCCTGCAGCCTGGAGTGGATCCACCCTCCCCAGCACGCTGGTCACATACTGTACATTCCTTTGCTAACACAATGTGTGTCATTAAATATGCATGCATTTCTTTCATGAGGTAATGAACTGTGTACAGGGATGGTCTGTCTGACTTAGGATGTACACTAGTATTTGCTACAGAGATGGATGAAGGGATGGAGGCAGGGAGAAATAATAGATGGTGGGGAGATAGATGGATGCATGAATTGAAGGTGACTGCATGCAGGGCTAAGTGGGAGGGTGGATGGATGCTTAGACAGTGGGTAAATAGATACAAGCACATCCAGTGGCCATGGTCTAGTTGGCCTTATTCCTGAGTTGGAGTTGTATCAGTTCTCCATTATAGTCCCAACCAGTTGATTCAGATACCCACATAGGTTTCCTTACAATGAAAAATTCCCTCCCGCCTTGTCAAAACCCCACTCAGGACTGTGGTCATGTAAAAAAATAATAATAATAAAGTCCGTAGACCTTTGGACTTGTCGTCAAGGAATGAACAGGGCTGAGCCAACACTGATTGAGGGATGGGGAGACAACCACTGGACAGCAAGACACAACCCTCCTGACCCCCAATCAATTCCAGCCTGGCCACCCGTTCCCAGGGACAGGTCAGGACTTCAGGGCTGCCAGCCCTCCTCCCTGGAATCCTCTGGCATTGAATTCTAGTTACTTTTAGCCTGTACCTAACCCAGTCCCAACCCCTAGTCTGACCCCAATGACAATAGAATGGCAAACACGTAGCAATTACCATGTGCTAGGCACCCTCCCAAGTGCTTTACATATATGAACTCATTTGCTTAGCACTTTCAGTAACCCTAGGAGGTAGGAGTCTTGTCAGTATTATTTTATTTATGAAGAAACTAAGGTGTAGACAGATTCCAAAACTTGGTCAAGAAACACAGCTAGTAGTACATGGCAGAGCCATGACTTGAACCCAGAGAATGTGGATCCCAAGTCTTTGCTCCAAACCATTGCACTACACCACCAAGTAGGGCTCTGCCTTGAATTCAAACCATACAGTGGAGCAGCCCTGGCTCCATGCCCCGCCTTCCCTCCTGAGATCCTCCTCTGTCCACTGACTCCACCAGTAATAAAATCCTCTAGAGAGACATTCCAACGCCAGGAACAGAGGAACAAACCAAGAGATGGAGACCAAAAGGAGAGAAGCAAATAAATGGAGAATGTGAGCCATTCCACAGGACAGTTAACTGGGTTCCTGCACCAAGTCCATGACTAATGGAGGGAGAGGGAGAAACAGCCTCGGTCAGGAAACTTAAGAATCCAGACCAACTGCAACCCATAGCTCTTGTTTGGATCCTGACTGGTTTGCATAAATCAACTGTGAAAAGACTTTTTTGAGACTATTGAGCTAGTCTGATGCTGGGCTGAGTGGTCATGTAAGGAATGAGATCTTAGGAAAAGAGGCAGGAAGCTGGATTGGCTCCTCTTTGGCTAGTTCTGGCTTGGATTTATGCTGTAGGGCAGGCTCGTGTTGAAGAGCCTTGAAGTGTTGTGACACAGCTGTCTCCCCCTTAGGCACTTCAAGGAGGGTCCATCCTGAAGCCTTGGTCTGGCACTGAGAATGCTTCTGCCACAATGTCATCTGACCTTGTTAATTTGGGGCACCACGGAGACTCATAGCAAGAGTTTCCATGCTGCTGGCCACGGTGCCAGTAGTGTCACCCGGGGTTAAGTGGTGTCTCTTTCAAGGTGCATTAACAGAGTTATACAGCATTCATATATTCACTCACAGGGCAGAAGAGGGCCCCATGGTGGTAAGAAGGTCTTTGCTGAGATGCAGGAAGGGGGAGGACTCCGTGGTGGTGAGGAGGACAGAGATGTGGGAAGAGGGCCCGTAGTGGGGGGGAGGACACTGCTATGATGTGGGAGGAGGGCCTGTGGTGGTGGGAGGACACTGCTGTGATGTGGGAGGAGGGCCCATGGTGGGGGGGGAGGACACTGCTGTGATATGGGAGGAGGGCCCGTGGTGGTGAGGAGGACAGAGATGTGGGAGGAGGGCCTGTGGTGGTGAGGAGGACAGAGATGTGGGAGGAGGGCCTGTGGTGGGGGGAGGACACTGCTGTGATGTGGGAGGAGGGTCTGTGGTGGGGGAGAGGACACTGCTGTGATGTGGGAGGAGGGCCCGTGGTGGTAAGGAGGACAGAGATGTGGGAGGAGGGCCTGTGGTGGGGGGAGGACACTGCTGTGATATGGGAGGAGGGCCCGTGGTGGTGAGGAGGACAGAGATGTGGGAGGAGGGCCTGTGGTGGGGGGAGGACACTGCTGTGATGTGGGAGGAGGGCCCGTGGTGGTGAGGAGGACAGAGATGTGGGAGGAGGGCCTGTGGTGGGGGGAGGACACTGCTGTGATGTGGGAGGAGGGCCCATGGTGGGGGGAGGACACTGCTGTGATGTGGGAGGAGGGCCCGTGGTTGGTGAGGAGGACAGAGATGTGGGAGGAGGGCCCGTGGTTGGTGAGGAGGACAGAGATGTGGGAGGAGGGCCCGTGGTGGGGGGGAGGACAATGCTGTGATGTGGGAGCAGGACCCGTGGGTGGAGAGGAGGACATGCATGAGATGTGAACAGAGGTGCGGTAAGGGGAGTGAGAGTCTGTCTTTGGGACTATAACCGCCCTGCTCATGGTTTTGACCGAGGCTCCTCCCACTCCCAGGTGGCACTGTTGAGAAATGTGCCTTGATTGTGTCTCACTTGATACCTCTTAGTGGAGCACAAACCTCCCCCCTGCTCAGCCCCATGTGGGGGTGGGAGGTGGCCATTCATGGTGGCCAGACTCTGTAATTAAGACTGTAGCAATAGATTGGATCGGATAGATCTTTCCTAAGGCTGTTCTTGCTGTTGATAGCTTAAACCCGGACAGATGGCTTAGGAAATCATCTCAAGTGAACCCCAGGTGGTACCAGTTGGAATCGGATCTAAGGGACAAGCCCAGGTCACCTCTGCTAGGCTTGATGTAGTCAGCTCTCTTGTCTCCAGCTCCAGCGTGACCCGGTAGAGCAAGCTGTTAGATTGTGTGAGCTGGGCTAGCACTCCTGATCACGGACAGAACCCTTAACTCTGACCTCACACTGAGCTTATTCTGGTCCCAGACTCTCATCTCCCTACGCCGAGCCATAGGCTGGTCTTCTGCTCTCTCCTTGCCATCACTTTTTGAGAGAAGGGAGATTGTGCACAGGAGTGTAGGCAGCTCCTATAGGTCGCGAGGCACCCAGCTGACAGCCTGAGTCTTCATGCCAGGAGTGTGGGCTGTGGAAGGTTACTGAGTTGGAAGCTGGAACCGGTCTTCCCACGTGACTTCTGCTCCATTTTGAGCAAGTCACTCGCTCTAAGTGAATTCAGGTCTCAAGAGAGATTTGCTCATGTGTCCAGTGGATATAATGCTATCCAATCACTTGCTCTTCCCACATTTTGTAGGAAGTGTGAAGGCTCAGAGGGGAGGAGTGGAAATGATGTGGAAGCTGGACAACATTATTACACAAACTCTAGTATTCATAGAAAGGATACATGTGGACCCCACTCTGTCAGCCAGCCCACAGAATGCTCTTCCAAGTGCTGGCAACCTGATTACACCTTTCTTCTCTCCTAAACTTTATATGATTCCTTTGCCCCCAGTTCTTTTCATTGTCTTTGAGATATCTTTCAAGCACATTCAGAAGAGGAAACAATTGTTTAATGAGCCATGGGGCTTTGAGAGCACCCTGGCAGGGCTCCTCCCTGTTTTCTCAAGATCTCCCAGCTGGGAATTATTTTGATGAGCTTTGTACAGTCAATTTGAGGAGGGTCTGCTCATTTTGAACCTCAATCCAGCAAAATGTCCCTGCCTAAAAAAAAAAA
>NW_006399761.1:2634971-2644318 GCF_000299155.1 Elephantulus edwardii
CAACGCCCTCCAGCCCATCGCGGCAGCCGCTGTGTCAGTCCACCTGGTGGAGGGGATTCCTGTCTTTCGCCGTCCCTCCACCTCTCCAAGCATGATGTCCCTCTCTGAGGAATAAACTTTCCTAACAGCACGTCCAAAGTATGTGCAATGAAGCTTTGTCATCTTGACCCAGAAGGGCTGGAGGTGGAAATCCACTGAGGCAGGAGAGAACCGAGGGAAACCCGTCAGAAATGAGAGAGAAAGTCAAACCTCAAGGACCACTGTTAAGGTTCTTTGTGAACTAGAAGACAGAAACAGGGCCAGTGTCCACACCCTCACCTCCAGAGACGTGCTGGTAGCAGTGATGTCCCCCAAAGCTTCTACTTAGGAACACATCCTAATTTTTTTCTCTCTAGGCATGTTGCTCTGTCCACCCTCCCCAAAACATATGCACATACACACACACACACTCAGACACATGCAGGTTTTTCACACCGGCTGGTGCCAGGCTGCTGGTCATGTGTTCTGCAAATAATGCAGTCAGCCCAGCAGAACTGCGGTGGGAGCCAGGTGGGGGCTGAGGCAAACGCTAGGTAGACACTCCCACGAGACAGCTCACCCAGATCACCTCTGAGATACCATCAGGCAGTTATACCGCAAACACCAGCAGGAGACCGCGTGTCTCACCTGGGCCGCACAGATGGCACCATTACTCAGACAGACTGAAGGAAGAGTTTGCCGAAACCACCTGAGGCCCTGGGTTCTCTGGGAAACAGGCCGGCCCGAGAGGAAAGCTCTGCTTCTCCTTTCTGATCCAGATCTGGGATGAGATGAGAGAGAGGCCCAGACCCTGTCCAGGACCGGGCAGGGGGACGCAGCCTTTCCCTCTGACTCTGGGGCCAGGGTGGAATGCAGCTCCCACTGTCCAGCAGCCTTGAGGTGAGGGTCTCATGCCATCTGTACTCCAACTCATACATTAATTAGTTAGAGGTGGAATATTTTCCAAGCAGGTGAGAGATAACTAAGCCAAAACCAAGGAAGGGTTCGGGGGAGAGTGTCAGAATAGGAGGTGCCTCTGGTTCACAGCCCCCACTCCAAGAAAGGGGTAATTATGATGATTTCTCCAAAATGAGGACAACAGTGTTATATCCATGCATCCCATAGCCTGCAGCATGTGTCGGCAGTCTGGCCCCTGGGTGTCCCTGTCTCCCTAAGGTAGAAAGCCTGTCTCCAGAGAACGTAGCCATGACTTCAGGCTTCCTAGTCAGGTGTGGTGGAGGCATTTGGTAAGCCCAGAATTCCGTCCCAGAAGGAAGGAGTCTCTCCCTAGGCTGAGCCTGGTCATCTAGAACCAGGGAACTGAAGCCTGGGCTTCTTCTGGACTCAGCCCTAGAACAGCGGCTGCTGCCGGGGCAGGGCCATCCGTTCTGAGGAAGCAGGTGAGAGGCCTCATTCCCAGCCCCTGCCTGCAGCCTGGAGTGGATCCACCCTCCCCAGCACGCTGGTCACATACTGTACATTCCTTTGCTAACACAATGTGTGTCATTAAATATGCATGCATTTCTTTCATGAGGTAATGAACTGTGTACAGGGATGGTCTGTCTGACTTAGGATGTACACTAGTATTTGCTACAGAGATGGATGAAGGGATGGAGGCAGGGAGAAATAATAGATGGTGGGGAGATAGATGGATGCATGAATTGAAGGTGACTGCATGCAGGGCTAAGTGGGAGGGTGGATGGATGCTTAGACAGTGGGTAAATAGATACAAGCACATCCAGTGGCCATGGTCTAGTTGGCCTTATTCCTGAGTTGGAGTTGTATCAGTTCTCCATTATAGTCCCAACCAGTTGATTCAGATACCCACATAGGTTTCCTTACAATGAAAAATTCCCTCCCGCCTTGTCAAAACCCCACTCAGGACTGTGGTCATGTAAAAAAATAATAATAATAAAGTCCGTAGACCTTTGGACTTGTCGTCAAGGAATGAACAGGGCTGAGCCAACACTGATTGAGGGATGGGGAGACAACCACTGGACAGCAAGACACAACCCTCCTGACCCCCAATCAATTCCAGCCTGGCCACCCGTTCCCAGGGACAGGTCAGGACTTCAGGGCTGCCAGCCCTCCTCCCTGGAATCCTCTGGCATTGAATTCTAGTTACTTTTAGCCTGTACCTAACCCAGTCCCAACCCCTAGTCTGACCCCAATGACAATAGAATGGCAAACACGTAGCAATTACCATGTGCTAGGCACCCTCCCAAGTGCTTTACATATATGAACTCATTTGCTTAGCACTTTCAGTAACCCTAGGAGGTAGGAGTCTTGTCAGTATTATTTTATTTATGAAGAAACTAAGGTGTAGACAGATTCCAAAACTTGGTCAAGAAACACAGCTAGTAGTACATGGCAGAGCCATGACTTGAACCCAGAGAATGTGGATCCCAAGTCTTTGCTCCAAACCATTGCACTACACCACCAAGTAGGGCTCTGCCTTGAATTCAAACCATACAGTGGAGCAGCCCTGGCTCCATGCCCCGCCTTCCCTCCTGAGATCCTCCTCTGTCCACTGACTCCACCAGTAATAAAATCCTCTAGAGAGACATTCCAACGCCAGGAACAGAGGAACAAACCAAGAGATGGAGACCAAAAGGAGAGAAGCAAATAAATGGAGAATGTGAGCCATTCCACAGGACAGTTAACTGGGTTCCTGCACCAAGTCCATGACTAATGGAGGGAGAGGGAGAAACAGCCTCGGTCAGGAAACTTAAGAATCCAGACCAACTGCAACCCATAGCTCTTGTTTGGATCCTGACTGGTTTGCATAAATCAACTGTGAAAAGACTTTTTTGAGACTATTGAGCTAGTCTGATGCTGGGCTGAGTGGTCATGTAAGGAATGAGATCTTAGGAAAAGAGGCAGGAAGCTGGATTGGCTCCTCTTTGGCTAGTTCTGGCTTGGATTTATGCTGTAGGGCAGGCTCGTGTTGAAGAGCCTTGAAGTGTTGTGACACAGCTGTCTCCCCCTTAGGCACTTCAAGGAGGGTCCATCCTGAAGCCTTGGTCTGGCACTGAGAATGCTTCTGCCACAATGTCATCTGACCTTGTTAATTTGGGGCACCACGGAGACTCATAGCAAGAGTTTCCATGCTGCTGGCCACGGTGCCAGTAGTGTCACCCGGGGTTAAGTGGTGTCTCTTTCAAGGTGCATTAACAGAGTTATACAGCATTCATATATTCACTCACAGGGCAGAAGAGGGCCCCATGGTGGTAAGAAGGTCTTTGCTGAGATGCAGGAAGGGGGAGGACTCCGTGGTGGTGAGGAGGACAGAGATGTGGGAAGAGGGCCCGTAGTGGGGGGGAGGACACTGCTATGATGTGGGAGGAGGGCCTGTGGTGGTGGGAGGACACTGCTGTGATGTGGGAGGAGGGCCCATGGTGGGGGGGGAGGACACTGCTGTGATATGGGAGGAGGGCCCGTGGTGGTGAGGAGGACAGAGATGTGGGAGGAGGGCCTGTGGTGGTGAGGAGGACAGAGATGTGGGAGGAGGGCCTGTGGTGGGGGGAGGACACTGCTGTGATGTGGGAGGAGGGTCTGTGGTGGGGGAGAGGACACTGCTGTGATGTGGGAGGAGGGCCCGTGGTGGTAAGGAGGACAGAGATGTGGGAGGAGGGCCTGTGGTGGGGGGAGGACACTGCTGTGATATGGGAGGAGGGCCCGTGGTGGTGAGGAGGACAGAGATGTGGGAGGAGGGCCTGTGGTGGGGGGAGGACACTGCTGTGATGTGGGAGGAGGGCCCGTGGTGGTGAGGAGGACAGAGATGTGGGAGGAGGGCCTGTGGTGGGGGGAGGACACTGCTGTGATGTGGGAGGAGGGCCCATGGTGGGGGGAGGACACTGCTGTGATGTGGGAGGAGGGCCCGTGGTTGGTGAGGAGGACAGAGATGTGGGAGGAGGGCCCGTGGTTGGTGAGGAGGACAGAGATGTGGGAGGAGGGCCCGTGGTGGGGGGGAGGACAATGCTGTGATGTGGGAGCAGGACCCGTGGGTGGAGAGGAGGACATGCATGAGATGTGAACAGAGGTGCGGTAAGGGGAGTGAGAGTCTGTCTTTGGGACTATAACCGCCCTGCTCATGGTTTTGACCGAGGCTCCTCCCACTCCCAGGTGGCACTGTTGAGAAATGTGCCTTGATTGTGTCTCACTTGATACCTCTTAGTGGAGCACAAACCTCCCCCCTGCTCAGCCCCATGTGGGGGTGGGAGGTGGCCATTCATGGTGGCCAGACTCTGTAATTAAGACTGTAGCAATAGATTGGATCGGATAGATCTTTCCTAAGGCTGTTCTTGCTGTTGATAGCTTAAACCCGGACAGATGGCTTAGGAAATCATCTCAAGTGAACCCCAGGTGGTACCAGTTGGAATCGGATCTAAGGGACAAGCCCAGGTCACCTCTGCTAGGCTTGATGTAGTCAGCTCTCTTGTCTCCAGCTCCAGCGTGACCCGGTAGAGCAAGCTGTTAGATTGTGTGAGCTGGGCTAGCACTCCTGATCACGGACAGAACCCTTAACTCTGACCTCACACTGAGCTTATTCTGGTCCCAGACTCTCATCTCCCTACGCCGAGCCATAGGCTGGTCTTCTGCTCTCTCCTTGCCATCACTTTTTGAGAGAAGGGAGATTGTGCACAGGAGTGTAGGCAGCTCCTATAGGTCGCGAGGCACCCAGCTGACAGCCTGAGTCTTCATGCCAGGAGTGTGGGCTGTGGAAGGTTACTGAGTTGGAAGCTGGAACCGGTCTTCCCACGTGACTTCTGCTCCATTTTGAGCAAGTCACTCGCTCTAAGTGAATTCAGGTCTCAAGAGAGATTTGCTCATGTGTCCAGTGGATATAATGCTATCCAATCACTTGCTCTTCCCACATTTTGTAGGAAGTGTGAAGGCTCAGAGGGGAGGAGTGGAAATGATGTGGAAGCTGGACAACATTATTACACAAACTCTAGTATTCATAGAAAGGATACATGTGGACCCCACTCTGTCAGCCAGCCCACAGAATGCTCTTCCAAGTGCTGGCAACCTGATTACACCTTTCTTCTCTCCTAAACTTTATATGATTCCTTTGCCCCCAGTTCTTTTCATTGTCTTTGAGATATCTTTCAAGCACATTCAGAAGAGGAAACAATTGTTTAATGAGCCATGGGGCTTTGAGAGCACCCTGGCAGGGCTCCTCCCTGTTTTCTCAAGATCTCCCAGCTGGGAATTATTTTGATGAGCTTTGTACAGTCAATTTGAGGAGGGTCTGCTCATTTTGAACCTCAATCCAGCAAAATGTCCCTGCCTAAAAAAAAAAAGAAAAAAAGAAAAATCCACCTTTCACAGTGTTGTTGTTGTTGTTATGTATCCTTAAATCATAACCGACTCACAGCTGACCCTCCAGTGAGTTTTCAGAGGCTGTAAATCCCACGAGAGGGGATTGCTCATGGGGATTGCCCGCATTCTCCCAATGGAGCAGTTGGTTGATTTGAACAGCATGCCATGCGGTTGTCAGCCCAATGTCTTACCACCAGAGAAGATCTATATGAAAAGCTGCTCAATTATTAATTGTATTGTTATATTTTACATTTTCTCCAGAAAAATCTTGTGGATATTGGGGTAGGGGTGCTGCTTATGCATATAGCTGGGGTTCATTCCATTCCAACTCAGGGGGGACCCCAACCCCTCATCAGGTTTCTGAGGTTGGAAATCTTTTTTATTTTTTTTAATTTTATTATTTTTTGTGTGTGTACTGTCAAATTGGATCTGACTGGAAGTTACAGGAGGAGATTGCCCCTCCTTCTCCAGCAGAGCGTCTGGAGGATTCTCACCACGTGCCGCTGGGATTGCAGTGCAGCTTCTTGCCACTAGGCCACTAGAGCTCCCTTGAGGCTGTAAATCTTTATGAGGGGGAACTCTTCCTTCCTTTGAGCAGTGGGTGGATTCAAACAGTTGATCTTTCAGTTGGTAACCCAACATACCACACGTCCTGTCAGCAAGGCTCCTTGCTGTTTTCATGATAAGGGGTCATGAGTCAACTCCATCACACAGTGGCCCAGTGGACGCCCACACGAAATCCAGAGGCATCTTCACAATCTCATCTGTGCATAAGCCCATTGTTGCAGTTGTCATGTCAGTCCGTCTTGCCGAGGTCTTGCTGTCCTTCTCCAGTCCTCCACTTTCCACATGCCCATCTTTTCCCAGGCACTGGCCCCTGCTGACAACATGCCCACAGTCCATGTGAAGTTTCCCTGTCATCACCTCTGAGGAGCTGCCTGGCTGTACTTCCTTTAGGACAGGTTTGTTTGTTATTGTGGCAGACCAGTGCTCTCTGCCAACACGACAAGTCACAGGCATCAATTTTTTTCTTATTCATTGTCCAACTTTCATACGCACTTGAAGTGATTGAAAACATCTTGTAAGTACCTAGAATATCCTCAATTCTTCCTCTCAACCTGTAACATTGTCACTGTCAGTTTGCCAGCAACTTGGTAGCGACACCCTAATGGGAGTAAGCACAATGGAGATACACCACTCCGGGAGAGGATCAGATAGTCAATCCAGCTCAAGTTTATTGGGATAAGCAGTTGCACTTATATACACAGGAAAACAGGATAGGGTGGGCTTACAGGCATGGGACATGCGGATTGGTTAGGAAAACCTTAGCCTCGTGCAGATCACTCCCAGCTCAACAAACATGGCAGCAGTCTCCCCAGGTGGCTAGCTTTCTCAAGCCGGTACAGCCAAACACTGGGGAGCTTTCTCTACCTCGTATTCAAGGCCATTGGGAGGCTTGCACCTGTCTTGAGCTCAGGCAACCCATCCTGGCCAGAGGCACTCCCTTCCCCTCACCCCAACATTCCTCAATATAACGTCAAACATATTTACTGCTCTGTCCTTGACAGAAAGAAATGTTTGTCATTTTAAAGTCTGAGTTGCACCTGGTTCAAGCCATAATCTTTTCAATTACTTGCTATGCATCTGAAAGGTTGGACAATGTATAAGGAGGACAGAAAAGAATTGATACTTTTAAATTGGGTTGTTGGAGAAGAGTCCTGAATATCCCATGGACCACCAAAAGCGCAAATAAGTACATCTTGGAAGAAATGGGTCCAGGATGCTCCTTAGAGACAAAGAGAGTGACATTTCATCTCACATACTTTGGGCATATTTTTAGGATGGGCCAGTTCTCCTTTGGAAAGAGACATCATGCTTGGAAAGGTGGAGGGTCTGTGTAAACCTTTTTTTGGGACATTAAGTCTCCTGAATATATTCATCTCATGCATGCCCTAATCTAGTTCAAATATAACCAGGGTTTGAATCTTAACTCTCTTATTTATCAGCTTCAGCAGAACTTTTTCTTTCCATTTTATATTGGCTTACTTACAAAGTTGTTATGCATTGTGATTCACAGTACCCTTCATTCATACTGTGTTTCATGCAATCATTTCCATTCCTTATGTTTTATAAAATGAATCACCATTAAACTATGCCCACCCTTGCCCTGTCTTTCCAGATTCCCGCCAGATCTTTCCCATTACCTTTGCCTCCTCTGTCCATCCACCAAATTGTGCAATGCTATTATCTCCCCCCTGCCCATCCTCACCCCTCTGCTCCTACCCTCCCCCACTTGGATCCTCATACACATTTTACTGGTTATCGATTTCTAAATAATAGTATTATGCAGTATTTGTCCTTATGAGACTGAGTTAGTTCACTTAGCATAATGCTCTCCAGCCTCTCTCAAGTTATTTTTTCTAAAATTATTGCTCCTGAGTGCTGTGTAGTATTCTGTCTTGGGAATGTACTACAATTTCTCAATCTATTCGATTGTGGTTGTATATTTCAGCTGTTTCTATGTTCTTTTGATGGTGAATAACGCTATGAACATTGGTGTAGAAATCTCCATTTGTGTCTAAGTTCTAATATTCTTAAGGTAGATTCCCCTCAGTGGAATATCTGGGTCATATGGAATTTCTGTGTTCAGCTTTTTTTAGGGAACACTAAACTGTCTTTCAGAGTGGTTATACCATTTTACGATCCTGCCAACAGTGTATGAGAGTTTCTATTTCTCTGCATCCTCTCCAACATTTATTGTTTTCTCTCCTGTGAAACTTTTTCACTGGGGTGAGACAGTATGTCATTGTGGTTTTGATTTGCATCTCTCTGCCAGTGATTTTGAGCATTTCAGCAAATTATTTCTATTCTTTTTGTGCCTCCATTTTCTCGTCTATAAAATAGGCATGGTAGTACCCAACACTGTGGATTATTATGAGAACTGGAGTTCATGTTTACAAAATCCTTAGACATGTGTATGTGTTTAATAAATAATTAAAACCTTCTGCAGCCCAGTCCTCCCGTGAATACTCGTTTAAAGTCCCATTATCTTCACCTAGCTTCTTTCTCCCTTCATTAAACTCCTATCTGCGTATTTTATCTCTGACACAATGAGAGCAGTGGTAATGCTCTGTACCATCCATTCCCCACATGCTCCTTGAGGGCAGAGATAATGTCTTCTCATCCTTACTTCCCAGAATGGTACAGAGCTGAATATAAAAGGAAGTGAGTAAGCAACAACAGAATGTGTTGCTTGGTGTCCAGTAGGAAATAAAGCATAAAGGAATCTGGATGTTGTATAAGGATCAGTACTTGCAGGGGAAGGGGCTCCTGGATAAGTGCTTGGAGGCTGCTTTGTTTTGCTTATTCCAGGCAGCTCCTGATGGGACATCGAAGGTGAGCAAACACACTGGTCCATCCTGGCCATCATCATTTTCTCTGCTAACTCACCTACAGAGAAGGCCAGCTCACGAGGCAAGGTGCACTCAAGTTCACTCAGACCTTGCCTGAGAGAACATTAATTGACACATGCCTGTGTTCAAATAGGGGAAAATATTCTTAACTTACAACTGAAAGTAAGAACAATGAAGAGACATATTTTCAGTTTTGTTATTCACAAATGAAGTTTTCTTTATACCAAAAACATAACAAGCAGCATTTAAAATGAAGCAGGATCTACAAGCAGGAGAAGATAAAATAGATGAATGGGACCTTCTAAGAATCAAATCCCTATGCACATCTAAAAACTTCTCCAACAGGGTAAGAAGGGAAGTCACAGACTGGAAAAAAGTATTTGGGAATGACATGTCAGATAAGGGACTTATATCTAGAATTTATAAAATATTTGAGCACCACAACAAGATAAAGGTAAATAATCCAATTGAAAAAATGGGCACAGGATATGAACAAACACTTCACCAAAGAAGACATTCAGATGGCCAACAAGCACATGAAGAAATGTTCAAAATCCCTAGCTCTAAGAGAGATGCAAATCGAAACAACTA
>NW_006399761.1:2645138-2646777 GCF_000299155.1 Elephantulus edwardii
AAAAAAAGAAAAATCAAGCAGGAAACATGGAAGCAACATTTGAAACATAATGTAAACTATAAAAGAGAGCTAATGACCTTAGTATGTATAGAGTCCTTACATATCAATATGAAAAAGAACAAAATATATGAATGCAAAAAGGACTTTAAGTAGAAAAAGTGAAAATATAAATGTCTAGCAAACAAAATGTTTATGATAATAGTTCACAAGTGCAAATGAAAAAAGAAAATTTTTATCTTTTGCACATGAAGTTAGTAATTTTTAAAATAAGAATATTGAGACTTGGCAAGAGAACTAGGAAATTATTACTACCAGTGGGAGTGTAACTTGATGGTCTCAATGAATTTGACAATGTGATACCAAATGCCTTCTAAAAGGAAATCTTGCCCTTTGACCTAGGATTGTGACTTCTGGAATTTAGCCCAACAAAAATCACCTGATAGGTGGTAAGGCCTTATGGCCAGCTGTGAGAAAAGAAAAACAACTTTCATGCCCATGTCCACAAATAGGGTTTGGTTTAAGAAATTATAGTCCATATACAGAACAATAGATTATGCAACCCTTTAAAGTGACGTTTGCAAAGAGTTTTAAGGCATGAGAGACGTAAACGTTGTGCAAGCAGTTCAATACCAAGCATCTTTTCATTTGTTTAAAGTACGTTAAATATGAGACTTCAGGGAACTATGCATGCCTGCCCAGCTCCCAGGACAAGCTTGGGGGGCCTGGCCTGAATGTGGGCTTCTGTGTGCTGTGTGAGACAGCGTCTTCATCTGTGCGCATGGAAGCAAAAGCGGGTTCCTAGGTATGCATCGCACCCCACCTCGGGTGCCTGGCCCGCCTGCTTCCTCAGAGGGCCCACTCTCCTCCAAGCTGGCCATCTTGACCACCCCTCTGCCCCTCAGCTTGGCTGGCAGCCAGCCTGCCACGTGCTTGTTGAGCACCTGCAGTCTCAGGGAGCTCCCTCAGAGCTGGTCTGCCACAGGGGGCCTGAGTCATTCAAACACCCCCGAGAAATGAGAAAGGATGACTGAACAGGGTAGTGAGGCAAAGGCCACCACAGGCCCTGGGAGTGGAAGACCAAACCACCAATGGGAACTATCGAAAGTTTACTGCTGCGGGCGCCATCTTTCCTTGCTGGGCGCCATCTTTCCTTGCCTGACGCCATCTTTACCCAGCGCCATCTTTCTTTGCCGGGCGCCATCTTTCCTTGCCTGACGCCATCTTTACCCAGCGCCATCTTTCTTTGCCCACTCCTCACATCCAGTGCTATAGGACGATAGATAAACTGAGGAAAGTAAACTTATTGCTGGACATGTCGGGTGTACCAGGACACCCTCACGGGAGGTGCTGCCTGCCTGACCCCTACTCCAACCCCCAGATGAACATCACCCCCACAGCCTCCCGCCCTGTCCACCAGCGCTGCTGGCCTCCCAGGTGGCAGGATGCCCGCAGGCCCCCTCTCTCTGCCCTCAGAGAACATCTAGCCCCAGCACCAAACCTAAACTAGAAGGTGCCTGCTGGGGTCGGGTGCAGGCCGGGCCGACAGGAATTGGGGTGCAGGGGGAGTCGGGGGTCAGCGGCCGGGCCGGCAGGAGGTGGGGTGCGGGGGGAGTCGGGGGTCAGCGGCCGGGCCGGCAGG
>NW_006399761.1:2647256-2651940 GCF_000299155.1 Elephantulus edwardii
ACCCCACCCCCACCCCCAGTTCACTCCTCTCCTTGAAAAGCAAAAGACAAACTCCTTCATTGGTACACAATCCCCTCTCCCACCCCAAGTATACTCCACTCTGCAACCCTCATTCCAGACTCTTATTATAATCATAATGCCCTAAAATATATTAACTTTAAACTATTCTCTCCCTCATCGGCTTCAATGCAATAAACATAATTTATCCAGTTTTTCTCATTCCTGCCCCCACCCCAATGTCGGCCTCATTCTACAACAGTGGCACCATGCAGTATGTGTCCTTTTGTGACTGAGATACTTCACTCAGCATAATGTCCTCCAGGGTCACCCATTGTGAATAATGTTGCATGAGTTCCTTGTTTTTCAATGCAGCATAGTATTCTATTGTGTGAATATACCACAGCTTTTCTATCCATTCATTTGTTGATGGGCACTTGGGTTGTTTCCAGCTCCTTGCTATTATTTTTTAAATAACATTTCACATTCAGGAAGGAAGCTCAAACAACGTAGTCGGAGAGATGTCCTGTTCATCCCGAGGCCATGGATCGCCCAGTTCAAGTCAGCCCGCAGCTCCGTGAGAGGACGACGGGCCTGTCCTATGAGGTCCAGCCGTGGGGGCCGCTGCCCAGCATGGAGAGCTGATCTGGGGACCCTCGGGGCGCTGCCCATCAGTGGCTCAGCGAGGAGAGGCGCAGACCGCCTGCCGTTGGCAGCCTCGGAGGCCACAGGTAGGTGATCCATCCTCCCAGGCTCCGGGCTGACGCCTGTGGCTTGAGCTGTCTGTCCTGATGTTTCCTATAAATGGTACCACATCATAGCTGGGATTTGTGGGCTCGGCCTTCTACCACTACGTATATAGCATCATCTGTGTGGTTGTATGTGTCAGAAGTTGTATTTCACATGACAATGTTGTTTGGTGCCATCGCGTCAGCTGTTGTTCACAGTGACACTCTGAATAATGGATCTGAACCTCACCCTTCTCCTGTCCTGTCTTCACCACATGCGTCCATTCTTCCAGTCACTGTGTCAGCCAATCTTGTTGGGGGGGTCTTTCTTTCTCTGACCCTCTACCTTTCCCAGTATGTCTTTTCTTCAAGAACTGGCCTTTCCTGACAACAGCCTAAAGTATGTGAGACAAAATTTCACCATCCTCGCCTCTAAGGAGCACACTGGCTTCACTTCCTCCATGACGGTTTTGTTTCTTCTTTGGCAGTCCATGAGATACAGAGTACTCTTCAACAACACAGTTCAAAGGTGTTGAACTTTAGTCATCCTTACTAATTTTTTTTAAACTTTCATACTGAAGCGCAGTGGTATCACTCTGGAGACTAAGACATGCCTGATTCATGCCATGGTCTTTTCAATCACTTGCTCTGTGACAGAGAGCTGGACAATGACAAGGGAGAATAGAAGGAGAATTGATGCCTTTGAACTGTTGTGTTGGAGAAGAGTGTTGAATATACCATGGACTGATAAGAAAATGAAGAGGTTCATCCTAGAGAGGGTGAAAACGGGCTGCTCCTTGGAGGCAAAGATTCTGAAGGTTCATCAGATATACTTTGGACATATTGCAAGGCGGGACCAGTCCCTGGAGAGGGATGTCATATTTGGGAAGGTGGAGGTACAGCACAGGAGAGGAAGACCTTATATGAGATGGATTGATTCAGTGACTGGGGTAATGGGGGTAGAGGTGTTGGAGACAGTGAGATTGGCACAGGATAGAGCAGGGTTTAGGGCTGTTGTATATAAGGTCACTATGAGTTGCAGGCAACTCAATGGCCCATAACAAACAACATGCATAGGAAGCTGATGAAAATCCCATGCTTGGGTCAGGTGTACCTTGGTCTTGAAATTGATATCATTATTCTCTAGCACTTTGGCAAGGTCCTTGACAGCAGATTGTCCCACTGCACTACATCTGTTGATGTCTTGACTCCTGTTACCATGGGTCTTGAATGTGGATCTGGGTCATATGGAATTGCTGACAGCTTCAGTCTTCTCTGTCATGATTTTGCCTGTTGACCCACTGGTGAGAATTTTTGTTTCCTTGACATTGAGATATAGTCTATATTGAAGCCAGTAGTTTTTGGTCTTCTGCAGTAGGTGTTTAAAGTTCTCTTTACTTTCTGAAAGTATATTTGTATCATCTGCATGTCCCAGGTTGTTTTGTCTTCCTCCAATCCTGAAGTCACATTCTTCCTCATGTAGTCTGGTTCCTTGAATTATTTGCTCAGGATACAGATTGAACAGGTATAAAGAAATGACACCCCACCTCCACCTTTCCTGATTTTAAACCATGCAGTGTTCTCTACTGTTTTGAAAGCCACTGCTTGGTCTATGTATAAGTTTTGCATAAGCTCAGGAAATCCACGAATAGAATGTAGGACATTTGGGAATGAGCTCAAGAGCAAAAAAAATGACACCTTTCTTTTTACTACCTCAACTGAATTTCCTTTCGATGATACATGTTGTTGTTGTTGTTGTTGTTATGTGCCTTCGAGTCGCCTGTGACTCATAGCGACCCTATGTACAATAGCCCTAAACTCTGCCCTACATAGAGGCAACAAATTACAGAAGTTCAGAATACTTGTGGCTTTGCCATTCATAGTTGATTATTTGAACTATTAACCTTTCATATTGGCGGTCTGTTGCATAAACTCTGGGTCACTGTTTTTAAGTGCTGTTAAGACAAGTACTACTCATAGCAACCCTACGAACAACATATCAAACTCTGTCCTATCTATTACTAAATTTTAAAAGACTAATAACTAGCTAGACACTCTGGTGGCATACATAGTTCATAGCATGTCAGCTACTCATTATTTCAATCCATGTGGCTCTGTGGGCAAAGGTGGTTAATCTCCTCTCCAGTGGAAGATCACTATGAGTCAGAATTGATTGGATGGCAGTGAGTTGAGTAAGGATAATTAGATGTATCAACAAGCTACTCATATTTATGTTGTAACACAAGATTTTCATTTAAATGAACTTGTCTTTATTTCACAGTTTTGTTATATACTATTCATTTCACCATGTAATTTAGATGCTTATCAATAATACTAAGATTTTTGAAGGGCAGAGTGGGGGAGTACAATGCATGTAGCAGGAGGTGTCTCAGCGGACCCCATGCCATGCAGGTACAAATAACTACGTCTCCCAGAAGCCCACAGGTCAAGCCTACCTTCAAATCTTTGAGCACAGAGCACAGGGGCAGAAGGTCAGAGCGCGGGGGTAAAACACATGTGGCAGGAGGTGTCTCAGCAGACCCCATAACATGCAGGATTCATCAGCCTCCTCTGGGAAACTTGTAGCGTAAATGGAGGAAAAGATGCCCTAAGGCACAAGAAGTCATTCCTGGAGCGGAGGTTTAAAACTCCTGAAGGAAGAAACTGGCAGGAGCTTGAGGTGTTAGGAATCACAGAAGCCCAGAAAGATTGACATATAGGCCATCACATCAAGAGCTGGATAGGGGAGATTGATGTTGAATGGAATAGGTGGGAGTAGATATAAAATCCGATGAAGCAAGAAAAGGGTGGTTCAGAACACACATGGCAAAGGTGAAGACGACACAGAATCAATTGGGTTTTTTTCCTGCTACTGGGAAAATCTTTAATTTGCTCTTCTCTGTAAAATGCTTGTCTGTCAGATAATTTTCTAAGTCTGAGCAATCAAATTAAGACTAGACTGGGAAGAAGCATTGACCATCCACTTCCAAAATAGCAAGCAGGGCTTTGAAAACCCTATGTACAACAGAGGACACTGAGACTAGCAGATATAACTACTGAGGCCAAGCCCTCAAGTATAGAAACACATAGGAGGGGAACAGCTATAAGCAGACACTAGTGATTGGAACATGGAATGTTAGAACCATGAATGTAGGAAAATTGGATATTGTTGTGAAGGAAATAGAACACATAAATATTGACATAGTAGGTATTGGCAAAATAAGATGGAATGGCATTGGGACATTTAAGTCAGAGATTGATCTTCATGCAGTCAAGATGCATTAAAAATCATGAGTGACAGAAATGCAAAAGTTGGGAGTAGAGAAGGATCAGCAGTTGGAAAATATGGACTTGATGACAGAAATGAAGCCGGAGATAGAATGAGAGAATATTGCACAATCAATGACTTACTAACTGCAGATACATTTTATAAGAAACGTAAATGCAGGCTATACAATGGGTTTCACGTGATAGTATGCACAGAAATCAGATTGATTATATCAGTGGAAAGAAAACTAGGCCAGGTGATAATTGTGGAACAGACTACCACCTACTCATATGCAAGTTCAAGATGAAGCTGAGTAAAATGAAATAAAGTCCACAGGAACCAAAATTTGACCTTGAGTCTATCCCACCTGAATTTCAAAACCATCTCAGGTTTGAGGCCTTGGACATTAATGAGTGAAAACTAGATGAGCTGTGGGAGAATATCAAGAATATCATCCAGGAAGAGTGCAAAAGGTCATTAAAAGACAGAGGAGGAAGAAAAGACCAAGATGGATGTCAGAAGAAACGCTAAATATTGCACTGGAGCACCAAGAAGCCAAAGCAAAGGGGAGAAATCAAGATATTGAGGAGCTGAACAGAAGATTCCAGAGGGCAGAATGGGAAGACAAAGTGTTACAATGAAATGTGCAAGGGGCTGGAGTCAGAAAATTAAAAGGGCCAAACTTGCTCAG
>NW_006399761.1:2653046-2677776 GCF_000299155.1 Elephantulus edwardii
GATAGCATGATAGATGGTGAAGAGATTGAGATTGTTGACAGCTTCAGTTTGTTTGGCTCTGCGATCAACACTCTTGGTACCAGCAGCTAGAAAATTAAAAGACAGATTGCATTGGGACAGTGTGGTGTCAGAGACCTCTCTAAAGTACTGAGGAGCAGTGATGTCAGCCTGGAGACTAAAGTGTGCCTGATAACAGGCCATGGTCTTTGCAGCTCCTTGCTGTGCATCAGAGAGCTGGACAATGACTTGGGATGGTAGAAGGAGAGTTGATGCCTTTGAGCTGTGGTGCTGAAGAAGAGTATTGAATATATCATGGACTGCTAGCAGAACAAACAAGTTTGTCCTAAAGAGGGTGAAGCCAGGCTGCTCCTTGGAGGCAAGAATTCTGAAGCTTCGTCTGACATACTTTGGACATGTTGCAAGTCAGGATCAATCCTTGCAGACGGACATCATGCTTGGGAGGGTGGAAGAACAGCGCAGGAGAGGAAGATCCTTGTTGACCTGGATTGATTCAGTCCCTGGGGTAATGGGGATAGGTGTATCTGAGACAGTAAGATTAGCCAAAGAGAGAACAGGGTTAAGGGCTGTTGTACATAGGGTCGCTGTAAGTTGCAGAGGACTTGATGGCACATGACAACAGCATCATACACCGGGAGGCAGTTGTTTGAACAGACAAAGGAGTGTTTTATGGCTTAACCCCAGCAAAAGTGTGATTGAAGGTTATTTACTTTTACCGTACTTACTTAATCAGTGTACTGAACAGCTAATCCTAGAAACTGGCTTATTTGGGGGGGGGGGATGTTGCATTACAGGTGGTGGAAGGCATATTAAAACCTGTAATATGCAGATAATTCAGCCTTGCTGGCTAAATGCAAAGATAACTTGAAGCACTTACTGATAAAAAAAATAAACTTTGGTATGGGTTACATTTGAACATAAAACAAAATTCATCACATTTGGACAACCAGTAAGTAATATCATGCTAAAGGTAGAAAATCACATTGTTAAGGATTTCATTTAACTTGGTTACACAATCAACATCCATGGAAACAGAAGTCAAGAAATTATGAGCAAATTGGATGCATAAGATTTCTTGAAACTATTAATGAAGCAAAGTTTGCACTTTGAGAACTAAGGTGCACTTGACTCAAGCCATGGTACTTTTTAATTGCCTCATTTATATGGAAAATCTGGACAAGGAATAAGGAAGACTGGAAAAATGTATGCACATAAATTATGGTATTGGTGAGGAATATAAAATATACCATGATGCCAGAAATAGGAACAACTCTGTCATGGAAGAAATATAGCGAGAATGCTCCTTAGAAAGATAAGACTTGGTCTACCTTCCATTTGACATGTTATTTGGAAGGACCTGGAGAAAAACGTCATACTTGATAAAGTAGGTGAGTGAACAAGTGGAAATCCTCAATGAGATGAATTTGTGCAGTACCTACAACAATGAATTCAAACATAGCAACAATTGTGAGGATAACGTAGGACCAGGCAGCGTTCAGTTCTGTTGTGCAGAGGGTTCTGAATAGTGCGACCCAACACCTAACAATAACAGCTAAGCCTTTACACAGTATATTTACAAGTTCTTGGTATTTTTTATGATTCCTGGTTATCTATTGGTTGTGCTGGTCACATTCTTTTTCTAAACTACACTTGTTTTGGAAAGTCAAAGAGTTTAAATTTTATCCAGTAAGACAAAATCATTCTTTTCCCATAAGCTGTCATATGCACCCTGTTTTATTCAGCTTCAGGATTTGGGTTGATTGCAGTGCCCTTTTTTTAAAAAAAAAATCATTATACGTCTATTTTTCATAGTAATAATCCTTTTATTTTAGATTATTTTATTTTATTTTAGGAATAATTTTTCTTTTGCTTAATTTTGTAACATCAGTTTTTTTGGGGTTTTTTTTAATATTCTTTATTGAATATGTGCACTTTGGTGTAAGAAAAATGAGGATCATTTCACCTCAGTACTGTAGCATAAGTTTTTTTGGGTTCCTCCACCCAAACTCTCTTTTTTAGTTGTGATTTTAACAAAAGTTTACAAGAAAAGTTGGATTTTTTTTCACTCATTCATTGTTGCGTCTTTTCCTCCCTAGCCCCCCAGTTTGCTCTTTTTAAAAAAAAACAAAAATATTCACTTATTGCTGGCATAATTTCCTCTCTCCCTCCCCCTTTCTCTACTCACCTAGTCCACTTTGCTATGCACCTCTTGTTCTGGATATTGGATATCTTATTTGGATATTCATACAACTAATGTCTAATTATATATTCCTTTTAAACAGTTTTTCATCTGTTCCAATGCAGTGTTCATTATTTATCCTCTCATTTTTTCAGTTTTCTCTCTACCCCCATGTCAGTCCTGTTTTATAATAGTGGTGTTATGCAGTATTTGTTCTTTTGTGACTGAGGTATTTCCCTCAGCATAATATCCTCCAGGATCACCCATATTGTATAGTATTGTATGAGTTCCTTGTTTTTCCAAGCATCTTGAAAAACCTAGGAAACAATTAAATAGATGAATAAAACCTAAAAATCAAATCTCTGTGTGCATAAAAAACTTCTCCATGATGGTAAAAAGGAAACCTGTAGACTTGGAAAAAAAACATTTGGTAATTACATATCTGATAAGGGACTCATATTTAAAATTTATAGAATACTCCAGCACCTCAATATAAAAAAGGTAAACCACATAATCACAAAATGGGGTCAGGATATAAACAGACACTTCACCAGAAAAGACATTAAGATGGCGAATAAACATATAAAGAGATGTTCAAAATATCTAGCTCTCAGAGAGATGCAAATAAAAGCAACTATGAGATTTCTCAGCCCAGTAACAATAGTAAAGTTCATCAGAGCAGCAGACAACAAATGCTGGTGGGTTGTGGAGAAATTGGTACGCTTATTCACTGCTGGTGGGAGTATAAACTGGTGCAACCACTATGGAAGTCAGTATGACAGTTTCTTGAGCTAGCAATTCCACTACTAGGAATATATTCTAAAGAAATCAAAACTGCTGCCCAAACAAATATATGCACACCCATATTTTTGCTGTGTTGTTCCCAATAGCAAAGAGATGGAAGCAACCCAAATGCCCAAAACCAAATGAATGGATAGAAAAACTATGGTATATTCATACAGTGAAATACTGCACAGCACTGAAAAACAAGGAACTGATTGCAACTTTTAATGTCTGATCCCAGATTAGAAGTATGGCATGTAATTGCAGTGTGTATAAGCTTACCATAGAAATAAATACACTATTGAAATAGATTGACATAGATTTTTCTTGGTTCCACTTGAGGACACTATTTCAGTGGGAGTGGAGATTATTATTTCTGTGGGATTGGAAATAAAAGTTTGCCTAATTTGTTGTGAGTCACAGGTGTGTGTCTGAGCTAGCTACCATATTTCTAGCTGAAATAATTTGTTGACCTTACAGACTGTCTACTTGGCTGGCAATCTTTCCCTTGATTGTGTTCTCCCTGCCTGATGAAACTGGACACCCACATCCTTTCACAGTTCCCCCAAATAATCTCTTAACATTCCCTGCCTACGAGGGCTGAAGTCCCACCAGGAGACTTTGTCATTTCGTCATTGTTGGAGGGCTAGTCTTGGTTGAGGGGTCAAGGAGAAATGTGGAGGTGGATGACTGTGAAACCTTCCGTCCACTGAGAGGGCAGGTGTGATGTGCCTTTTGTGCATCCACTACTTCACCTTCCCTTGGGGTTTCTCAGCAACCCTTCTTTTCTCCATTCCCCAGGATATCCCACTTATCCACAGAGAAAAGTGCTTGATCACCTCATTCATAGGGAATGAGTGAGTCCTCTCTCAGGAAGCTGTCAGCAAATAGGGGCATTCCTATTCCCAAGAAGAGTGATACAAAAGAATATGGAAGTTATAAAATAATATCATACACAAACATAATATCACTGAAGATACAAAAAACCAGCTGAAGTAGTATGTTGACAGGGAATGGCCAAAAGTTCAAGCTGAGTTTAGAAGAGGCCATGTCACCAGCGATGTCATTGCTGATGTCACATGGATCTTGGCTGAGTGCAGAGAATACCAAAAGAATGCCTGTCTGTGTTTTATTGACTCTGCAAAGGCATTTGACTTTGTGGATCATAAGAAGTTACCTGTGAATCATAGTGGAGTGTACTTGGGGTGGTGGGAGGGGTGTGGGAGGATTGTATACCAAAGAAAGAATTTTCCTTTTACTTTTCAAAGAGAGAGCAGGGAGGAAAGTGCAGCATTGATGAATGGAAATCCAAAGTCTCTGTAAATGTTCATTGAAATTATTAAAATAAAATCTAAAAAAAGTTACCTGTGAATCATAACACATTATGTGTGTATCATAACAAATTACAGCTAACATTGGGAAGAATGAGAATCTCAGAACACTTAATTGTGCTCAAACAAAATCTGTACTTAGACCAAGAAGCTGTTACCCAAACAGAACAAGAAAACACTGCATGGTTTAAAATCAGGAAAGGTGTGTGTCGGGGTTATATCCTTTCTCCATACGTATTCAGTCTGTATGAAGCAAATAACTTGTGAAAGTGGACTCTGTGAAGTAAAATGTGGCATGTGGATCAGTAGAAGACTCATCAACAGTCTGCACTAGAAAGATGACACATCGTGCTTGCTGAAATTGAGGAGGATATGAACTGCTTGCTGCAGAAGATCAGAGACTATAGTCTTCAATATGTATTACATCTCAACCTCAAGAAAACAGATCCTTGCCAATAGGCAACATCATAAAGGATGGAGAAAGAATTGAAACTGTCACTGATTTTAATTAGATGCCCTTGTGTCAGCAGCAACCAGGAGATCATTGCTTTGGGCAACTCCACTGTAAGGATCTCTCCAAAATACTGAAGAACAATAATGTCAAACTGAAGACTAAGATGTGCCTGATCCAGGCCATAGTCATTTCAGTCATTTACTACTGCGAGATGGACAATGAGTAACAATGACAGAAGAATTAATGCCTTTGAATTGTGTTGGAGAAGAATACTGAATATCCCCCAGATTGTCCAAAAATTAACAGATATTAGACATTAGAGGACAAGATTCAGGTCTGTTGTTCATCAGCTTGCTATGAATCATACTTGGCTCGATGGCACCTAGCAGCAACAAAAACATACCTTAGTCCACAGAGTGAGTCAGCATTGCTAGAGCCCAGGCATTCTCTTGAGTGATGCAGGAAGCATCCAAAGACGATGGGAACAACATACAGAGATTCTGTACCAAAAAAAGAATTGATTGTCTTGGAACCATTTCCGGGAATAGCATGTGATCATGAACTAATGTAATGAAGGAAGAAGTCCAAGCTGCACTGTAGGCATGGCAAAACAATTTCCCAGGAATGGATGAAATACCAGTTGATATATTTCAGGAAACAGATGCAACCCTGATCATATACCACTCTATGCCAACAAAATTGGAAGATAACTAATTGGCCACCTGACTTAGAGATCTGTGTTTGTTCCCATTCCAAAAAATAAAAAAGGTGATTCAACAGATTGTGACTCAAACAATATTATTAATCACACAAGCAAGTGAAAATCCATGCTGAAGATTATTGGAAAATGACTGGAACAGTACATCAACAGGGAACTTAAGTAGTTCAAGCTGAATTTAGAAGAGGCGGTGGCAATACTGATGTCAGATGAATCTTGGATGAAAGCAGGAATACCAGAAATATGTATGTTTAGGGTTTTTTAAAAAGTTTTATTTTATTTTAGAGTGTGTGTGTGTGTGTGTGTGTGTGTGTGTGTGTGTGTACTGTCAAATTGGATCTGACTGGTACAGGAAGAGATTGTTCCTCCTTCTCCAGCAGAGCATCTAGTGGATTCAAACTGTGCACCTCTGGGATTGCAGTGCATCTTCTTGCCACTATGCCATCAGAGTTCCCTTCAGTTTTACTGACTTTATAAAGATAATTTGACTTTGCAGACCATAATAGATTGTGACTAAAATGGAAAAGAATGGGAATTTCAGACCATGTAATTGTGTTCATTCTAAACATATACAGACCAAGAAGCAGTTGTCCAAACAGAACAAAAGAATACTACATGTTGTAATATGTAAAATATATTTATCAGGGTGTTATCCTTTCTTCATACATACTGAGTTTGTGGCAGTAGGATTGGAAGAAGTCCCATCAACAACCTGTGTTATGCAGATGACACAGTTTTGCTTGTCAGTAAAGTAGGTAAAGAAGACTTGAAGCACTTACTGCAGAAGATAAAAGGTTGTAGCCTTTCAATATAGGTTATATCTCAATATCAAGAAAACATACAAACATCCTCACCAAAATGGACCAATAAGCAACATAATGATAGTTGGAGGAAAGATTGAAGGTGTCAATAATTTCATTTTACTTGAATCCATAATCCACACCCATGCCATGGTAGAAGCATTCTAAAAATCAAAAGATGTGTTGCTTTGGGAAAATCTGCTCTCACGGACCTCTCTAAAGTTCTACATAGCAAGCCCTAAAGAGTAAGTTATGAGAAAAAAAAAGTAAGGTATGCCTGATCCACGCCATGGTATTTTCAGTTGCTTCCTTTCCATGTGAAAGTTGGACAATGAGTAAGGAAGACAGAAAAATTGATACCTTTCATGACACGCTGTTGGTGCTATAGCCAACAACAGTAACTAGCAGCAAGATATTGGGACAGTTCATCCATGCTGTGAAATATTTCAGGAACTCATTTTTCTTTCTTGCTAACTAGTATTCAAGAGAATGATGAGCAGTCCCTTCTCATTTAATTTATAGCATCTCAAAACCTACTGGAGCGCCACCCATGAGTCCATTCTGACTCAGGGGGATACAACAACAACATTCCACTGGATTCACATTTTTCATGTTTATTCATCTCTTGATGGGCAGTTGGTTTGTTGCTCATCCTGCTATTATGTGCATCCTGCAATAAACAAAGGTTTACATATAAAAAAAATTGATACCTTTGAATTATGGCGTTGGAAAAGAGTGTCGAGTAAACCATGGACTGTCAAAAGAACAAACAAACCTGTCTTGGAGGAAGTGTAACTAGAGTGCTCCTTAGAGGCAAGATTGGTGAAACTTGGTCTTACTTTGGGTATCTCGTCAGGAGGAGTCAGTCTTCGGAAAAAGACATCATACTGGGGAAGGTAGAGAGTCAGAGAAAGACCCTCAATGAGATGTATTGACACAATAACTGTTAACAGTGGCTTTGAGTATGGTGGACATTGTGAGGACGGTTCAAGATAAGGTTCACAGGGTTCCTGAGAGTCATAGTCGAGTGAAACACAGTGGCATCTAACAACCACAGCCTAGAGAAGGAGCAGTTAGGATGGGCCAGCAATCTGATCTACTCTGTTCAGGCCATAGGCTCCTTTGGAGAGGAGAGTTTGAATGTCACTTCCAATAAAACAACACTGTAAGCAGCCCGAGTGTCTCAGTCCTTAAGTGCTAAACTGCTAAGTGAAGTTAATGATTTGAAACCACAACCACTCCACAGTCTGCTTCTGTAAAGGTGGTTATTATGTACTGCTGAATCAAAACCGACCCAGAGTTAACCCTCTGGTGAGTTTTCAGAGGCAGTTAATTGCACTAGAGGAGATTGCCCATCTTTCTCTTGAGGAGTAGCTGGTGGATTTGAACTGTGTGCCTTCATGCATTGAGTTGCAGCACAGCTTTAGCCTTGCCCCTAGGCCAGCAGAGCTTGGAAACCTTTTGGGCCAGGTCAACTCTGTCCCATTGAGTTGCTGACATGTTGGCCTTGGTTGCTTTTTGAGTTTGTGTGTGTGTTTGGTTTTTTTATTGGTTTGCTTACAAAGTTCATACACATTGTGTTTTACACTGTTCTTCATATTGTGTTTCATACAGTCATTCAATCACACATAGGCCTTCTCTCTGTGGGGTCAGTCCTTCTTGGTGTAGTCTCTGAATTTCCTGTCCACCTCCAATCTCCGTAAGAGAATAGATGTATCTGAACCACTCCTTGCCCTGTCCTTGGGAATGAAGAAGTCCCATGCTTGCTTTCTGAAGTACAGGCTGTACTGGAGAGGGAGAGCAGGCTGGGGCTGAAGAACCAGTGGTGTTAACACAGGCAAGCTTCCCAGGGGAAGAGGTAGCAGCACCCTGGGCCCCTCACCAGCACTGCCCAGAACATTCCATCGGCCTTCAGAAACTCCTATGATCTGCCTTCCTCTTACCCACACCCCATGCACACACCTTGACTGTTCCTGGGCCCAATTACCAGTTCATTCCATTCCTCTGGCTGCCTCCCTGCCCACAGTGCCTTCTATCTGGATCACTTCTCTAAAATCCCCTGGCAGATTCCATGAGCTCTTGCTAAGTGCCCAGCCACCAAAGAATGTCCCTGTTCTCCAGTCTTTGTACAGTCTTCCCCAAGGTTGGTCTTTGATGTTCCATGTCTCCACCTTCTCCCATTGTCTCCAAGGCAATCAAATGGGTGGTTCTACCTAACATGAACTTGTATCGATACAGCAGAAAATAGGAAACCCCGTTGAGAAAGTTAGGCCAGTAATGGATGTAAATGGAAGAGCTTCTGGAGTCAGATGTAGGTTTGCATGTGTTGAGCTGTTAATTGAAAGTCTGGTGACTAGCATCTACCAGTAATTCTGCAGGAAAAACGATGGGTAATCCCCTATCATAAAGCGTTAACGCTTCATCAACCTATTGGAGGACCACTGTGATGGTAACTTGATGGTAGTTGGGTTAGTTAGTTCTCCTGTATAGCAGCTGGGCACTTTCTTTCTCACGACTTAAAAAATTGTTGTAAATATACTATTTTACTACATAGTGTATTGGAAACCTCGGACCACAGTGAGTTAAATGTGGGACTGCTAACCAAAAGACTTGCAATATGAACCTGTCTACAACTCCGTGAAGGAACAACGAGGTAGGCTGCACCCTCACAGATTTAAGTGTTGGAAAGCCCACAGGGCAGTGGTGCTCAGAGCGACTTTGCTGCTGTGTGCTGGGATCTACTTGAAGGCTGTGAGTTGGCTTTGACCTTCTGTTAACCTACTAGCAGGTAACAAAATACATCTTTTCCATTTCAGCAGCACTCACATGAGCAGTTTAGTGGCATAGGTTCTATCCATCACATTGTTCTACCAGCACCCTTAAACATTTCTAAATCTTTCCACTGCTCTTAACAGAAGTTCAGTGTTCCATGTAGTATAATGTTTTCATTTCCCCTCCCTCCTGCCCACACCTGGTAACCACTAGCTGGGCACTCTTGTTTTTTTGCTTTGTTTCCATTCAACCATTCATACACAGTTGGGTTTATAACATTAATTACAAGACTCATAATCTAATTACACTTTTCCTTTTTCCTCTCTGTAAATTTAATTTTCCCTGATCCTTCTGTCCTACCTGTTCCTGCCTTCTGGGCTTTATCCTCAGTCGAATGCTTCTCCTTTGACTGTTTATGATTGATTATATGTGGAGTGAGTTCCTGGCTGGGTTTTGTTTTGTTTGGGTTTTTTTTTTTTTTTGCTGAAAATTAAGTCACGGTAATTGGTTTTCTTCCAGTTTCCGAGGGTCACCAAGAGTCATAGTCTTGGGGATTCTGCACATGGGCACTCATAAACCAGACCTTTATCATCTGCAAAATGGGACTATTTGAGAATGCTTTGTGAACTGCAAAATACTGGGCACCTTGGTTCTTCAACTCGGGAATTGTTGGATGGATAGATGGATACATACATAAAGGAATGAATGAATTCTAGGCCAGGGCAGGGATCTAGGGCAGGTGTGGGTGGTTGTCTGCCTCACCAGTTCCAATTCTTAGCCCTAGAATCCAGGGATTTGCCAAACAGGCAGTTGCTACCTGGAAAGAAAGTGACTCAGGTCCCCAGCAGAGCAGAGATGAATCAGGGAGTTATGGACTGAGGGCAGGGCTCCTCCCAGCAGGAGGAGCTTTCTGGGTGAGAGGGCAATCCTTCTGACATGCACTCTGGCTAGCCAGTGGGACACACCACTTGCTCCCACATTCCAGGCCTGTTGGAGCGCCTTCACTGGTGCTATCTTGTCATACAGACATCTCAGGACCAGCTTCTGGGAGACCCAGGCTTTTGTCTGCCGTTGCTGTCTCATTGTGCTCTCTGAAGACACCTGGGGGCCTCAATTCCCTTCTCAGTTAAGGAGACAGTAGGCTTAGTCAGCCCCACGTTGCTGCCTGTCCTGGCTGCCAGGAGCCCATAGGAGTTGAATCCCAACCCTGCCATCACCACCCTGTGCCCTGACTTCTTTCTCCTTCTCAGCAGACCGTGAGGGTCCTTTGCACTCTGATGATCAGGGATGCTCGGATTGACGTTCTCACCTGGGACCTCTCCTTGGACTGCAGACTCATCTGCAGCTACTGACTGTCTAGTTACTGACACAGCCTCTCTGCTTATTATTAGTAGATGCTATTGAAGCGACTACTACTCATAGGAGCCCTGTCAATGAAAGATCTGCTTTTCCCTCTCCTGCACCATTTTCACAATTATTGAGATGCTTGAATCCATTGCTGCAGTCTTTGTATCAAACCATCTCATTGAGAGTCTTTCTCTGATCCTTCACTGTACCCAGCATGATGTCTTTTCCCAAGGACTGGCCCTTCTTGACAACATGCCCAAAGTATGTGAGATGATGTTTCACCATCCTTACCTCTAGGGAGCACCCTGGTTGGTTGCACTTCCTCCAGGATAGACTTGTTTGTTCTTTGGCAGTCTATGGAGTATTCATATTTCTGTCACATCAGCAACATATAACCCCAGTTGTTAAAGTGACCACTGATTATCTCCTCCATCCTTCAGAAGGCCTCTCTTTCTCTCCTGCCTTCTTGACTTTACGCTCAAACAGTATCCAGACTCCCTGTTATCATCGCTGCCTCACTCCCCCCCGCCACCCTTATTTTCTTGGACCATCTTTGAGCAGTCTACACCCCTTGAGTCTTTAGCCTCATGTTTTCCCTTCACCTGTCTGCTCTCCCCTCAGTACCTGGGGGCACTCTGTATTCAGGAGGACCCTCTCGCCTGGTCCCTGATGAAAATCAAAGTCTTGATGGTACAGCCCTCCTTATGTTCTTGGAAGAAAGCCAGCTTGACTTTGGAGGGGAAAGTTCTTAGGGTGGCCTGTGGGTGCCCATATGATCTGTCCTCCATGAACCCACATCATCCTCCTACCCTCTTCCTTCTGTCTCCCTCCTCCACTCAGACCTTCCCACTCCCCTGCTCTCTGTGGAATTGCAGACTCGCTTCTTCACAGCCTCATACCCTCCTTCCTTCCAGATGTCCCCATGTCCCCCGCTTTCAAGTTTTTGCTGAAATGCAGCCTTCTTGGACCACCCTACTTATATTTGCAGCCCAACCTCCCCTCAGGATCCCAGTCTGCTTTACACTCTACTCTTCCCTCCCACCCCAGCAGCCTTTATTACCTGCTACCCAGCTCTCTTTGAATTGTGGTATTGGAGAAGGGTAGTGAATATTCCATGGACTGCCAGAAGAACAGACAAGTCTGGTCTTGGAGGAAGTGTAACCAGGGTGCTCTTGAGAGGCAAGGATGGTGAAACTTGGTCTCATATATTTTGGACATGTTGTCAGGAAGGACCAGCCTTTGGTAAAAGATACTGTGCTGGGAAGGGTGACCTTGCACAAGATCAGGATGACAGCTCAGGCTAGGATAAGGGTCAGATCTGTTGTTCATAGGGTCCTTGTAAGTTGTGGTTGATGCAACAGCACATAACAACAACAATCAAACTGCCTATCTTATCTATCAAGCTTGTTCTTCCTCCTCTTCTATAAGTCAGCACTAGTTGGGCAGGGTCTGAGTCTCATTTCTTCACTGATCTGACCTTAGCGCCTTGCACAGAGGGCACATCAGTCAATGCTTGTGGAATGAAGGAATGCGCAGCAATAAGTTGGAATGGTTAGGAGGACTTTGGTCATTGTCTTAGGTTGAAATTACAGCCCTGCTGTCTCCTTGCTGTGTTACATAACTTATTTGTGCCTCAGTTTCCTTATGTGAAATTAATCATGGTGCCTGACTCATTGGGGATGGTTTTGTGAATGGTACAGGACGGAACACAGCAGGGTCAGTGTTGAGCTCGAGGTAGCCTGTGATAGAAGCTCAATGTGTGTGTTCCCGGCACCATCTCAGGAGTGGTCCTGTACCTGCTGAGCCCATTTCCAGGTCACAGGGTGCTGTCACACAGACCTTCCTGGGACAGCCCTTCTGACTTCTAGACCCTGTTCAGTGCTGACACATGTGGGACACTGTAAGGATCATGAGAGTGTACCCTGAAGGAAGCAGTGGCCTTGGATAATCACTGGGTCTCTCTGGGCTTGGAGATCAGCTGCTTTTGTAATTTAAGATTCCTCTTTGAGGACCTGGGAGTAGGTGGACTTTCCAGAACTGGAGTCTAAGCAAACTCTCACAGCTTCTTCTGTGAGCACAGACAAGAGTGTTCAAACCAGTCCTGATCAGAGATACCATTAAAACTCACCGATTGGGTCAGTGACCTCAGTGACCTCCATGATAGTCAGACGGTGCCCCTCATTGCATTAATTTAACACCCATGTCACTGGAGGCCTGGAGAGGCAAGATGTGATTGAGGTTATGGTGGCTCTAACCCTGTCCCTCTATAGATAGCCACAGTTTGACCAGGCCCTGCTACTCTGCCTCCAGCTATAGCTTACCATTGGAAATGGTTTCAGGAACCATAAGATTTCTTCCACAGCCTGCAGCTCGAGGTTGTTATCAATTAAGGGTAAACATATGATGCCTCTCTTGTCTCTTCTGATGGTACGTGAGCACCTCTGGCCCACTCTGCTTGACTTAGGATTTTTACGTGCCTTCTTCAAAACAAGAGGTGAGGTAGCTTAAATTAAAATGCATGCACACAACGCTGCTATTAGCAAAACAGAAAATTCAAGAGGGAGAGAACAAAAATAGACCACATATAGGAGCTAATCTGGATAATTGTGCTTAAGGATCTAATTCATAACTGAGCTCCCTGGCAGCCAAGAGGAAAAGGGAGTCTCAAAGTGTCACACAACCATCTTTTCACCCTCCGCCAACACCTGGTATCAAGGAGTTTCTTGACTGTGAGTTACTGAAAAAGTGTATGCTCAGTCTTCTGAAGAGTGTGACCTCCTGACTGACTTTGACCAAATGACCACCTTCATCCTTTCAGTATTTCCCCCAGAGGTAGGGGCCCCAGCAGTTGCTCCTCTACTAAGTAATGGCTATGGGCAGGATGTGCCCTCCCGCCCACAGGAACTCTGCCTTCCAACCTGGGTCATGAAGTTATGGCTGACCTTGGCACCTGTTCTGTTGTCTTGATGAATCAAGCTTCACTAAGAAAAAAGCTCCACGTGGCTAAACTGGGGTGGGTGATTCAAAATGACATCATTGATTTTCTTAATTTCAAGAAGTAGCAGCCCAGCCTTTCTGAGGGCAGCTGGAGCATTTTCGAATGCTGGGGAGATGTCCCAACTTCATTTTTCTGGAGCACTCTGGTCCCAGGGGGCCTGGAGCCCCAGTGTCTGGGCGAGAGCCAGCTGTCCAGGAAGCATGGCAAGGCCATTGGCAGTGGAGGACTAGCCTTAGCTTTGTGAGTTGGCCTTGGTGAACCAGGCCCTGTTAGACTAGAGAGCTTCCTGGAGAAAGGAGGACTAGTCAGACAGCTTGGGAAGCATGGCTGACCTTAGGGATGGGATGAGGAAGAAGAACCACCTCCGGGTAGAGGCGGGAGAGCAGCCCTGTGGAGAAGCTGGACCCCAGGGCTGGAGACCTGAAGGCTCCAAGAAGCCAGGAGGAGGCAGCGGTGAACAGGGGAGGCCTGTGTAGCCACCATTGTCTGATTCCTCTCTAGGGGTACAGGTCTCAAGTCTTCCTGAATCTTATTACCCCTGAAAGAGTTTCTAGTATGGTGGGGACAGACTGTCCATGGTCACTATATTTGGTCAGCACCTGTCTCAGCTCGGGGATCCAGCTCCATGCTGCCTGTAGCCTTCTTCATTTATTCCCCACAACTCTATGAAGGAAGTCGTGTCACTGACTCCAGTTTACAGATGAGAGAACGGACACCCCACCCCAAGAATGCACAGCTGGTGAAAGGTAGATTTGTATCCGTATTTGTCCAACTTCAACACCCAGGCTGCTCTTTCCCCTCTGTGTCATTCAGGGATGAATGAGACCCTGCTGCTACACTTGAGGATTCCTGAGCTAATGGGAGAGACCTGATTCCACTGCAGGAGCTCAGCATAGCTTGTTGGGAGCCCCTGGAATGGTAAGGGTGTTAGTCGCTTCCACCTGAGAACTTAATCCGAAAGGCAGGCAACAAGAATAATGTCAGTGGGCCTTACTGAGAAGTGGATACCAAGTTCAAGTCCACAGACACCACCAGTATCTCCTGTCAGTCTGAGGACCCCCTCCAGACCAGTCCCAACAAAGCGGCCAAGCAGGCAAGCCCTGCAAGTGGGACCTGGTGTGAGGAGGCTGAAGGGACATAGCAGTGTTGCAGGGAGAGAGGCACCAGCCCAGAAGCCTTCCAGAACCTTCCATGTTTTTACCATGAGATTCTCCATAGCCGAGGGCAAGACCTATACAGAGGCCAGAACTGGGACTCAAGGGGTGGGGAGGAAGCCTGACTTGAGTTCAATCAAAAGTCAGGGTCACACATGGGTGAGAGGTGGGCTTGGCTTTACCTTGGTGGCAGGTATGCACATAAGTTGTAACTGGGGTTAGCCTTTGATTGGGAACTTTGAATTAAGGGCTGTCTGGTCTCGGGCTCTAGATCCCAGATGCAGAGCTACAGCCAGGTCCTGAGTGCTCCCTGGAATCCTGCTGCCTCTGGGTCATCTTCCAGGGAGTGGGGTGTGAGCTGAGGCATGGTAGGCCCCAGGGGTAGGCAGGGACCTGCACCCAGCCCTGTGCACTCCGCGCCCCTCATTCCTCCTGGTTGAGGTCATTCCCTAGGCTCTGCCACCCTGGGCCTGGGAGTGGAAGCAGAGGTTCTAAGGCGGCTCCCCTAGAACCGGTGAGTCACAGCGTGTAGGACTATAGCTGCTGACCAGGCTGCGGACAGAACACCCCCCAGAACCCCAGAGTCAGCAAGTGTTTACTCAGCCTTCCCAGTGTGCCAGGTTCAGTTCCACAGTTTTAATAGATGGTGCTACTTTTAAGCCTGTGTTGTGCTATTATCCCATTTTATGGATGAGAACAACTGAGGCACGGTGCTTAAATATGAAGCTCTGCCCATTAAATCTAAGTTGCCTGCCTCACTCTTAACTACTGTGTAGTTGAAGAGCAAGACGGAAAGCAAGCCTGTCCTAACCCAAAGTTCTGTCTCCCTCCACTTTTTTCCTGTAAGCTTAAATTCAGGGTCTAAATCTCTACAGAGTAATTGAGTGATGCAAAGGTTAATAATGCACGTGTGTTTCCAGAAGCAGGAAGATTCACATCCACTCAGAGATGCCTCGAAGGGTTAGTGATTTGTTTACTGAGAGTGAGCTGCTGAAAATCCTCTAGAGCACAACTCTTTTCTGACACACCTGAGGCCAGGTAGACCTCTGTCCTGACACACCAAGGGCCAGGTGAGCCCAAGTCCACTAGAGGGCCCCTGGTTTCATCAATAGGTATAGAATTCCTGTGTCAGCATTGTGGACCTTCTGAGCAGGGTGGGCCTGAGGCCATGTTTGCACCCTCTGCACGTCTCTTGAAACTTGGAATGTCACACTGGGAAATTCCTCTCTGTTGGACACAAGCCCTATCAGCAGGCACCTGGGAGGAGTAGTCTAGGAAGACGTCCTGATGTCTCAGATGGTGAGCCTGGGACGTAGGGCCAGGGTGTGTTTGGCGAGCTGCGTCTTTGTTGGATTTTGATGGTATCGATGAATTGGTAGGATCTGAGCTGCAGCATGGGCATGAGCAGTGAATGGCATGCAGAAAATGATCTGCATATCTCTCCAGGCATTGTCATGACCAAGCTCACTAGTCCCGTGGGGAGAGGTGGCCAGACCTGAGGTTATCAAGCTTTATGGTTGACAGGCAAATTCAGAGCTTCACAGATGCAGCACATGAGTTGGCTTCCCAGCTACATTGCACCCTACCCCTTCTCTGTTCCTGGACACCGCCCATTTTTTATTAACTTCATCCTGCCAGGTCCGCAAGGGATCCCCTTTGTAGCTGGGGTGAATTCTCTTAGCTGAGTTCAGTGGTTCAGTGGATTGCAGCCTCTAACTCAACTCCCTTTCTGCTGGTATTTTAATCCATCTTCTTTACTGTATTTTTATAATCGTTAAAATACACTTAATAAAAATGCCACCTCCACCATTTGTCTTAAGTCCATATCTCTCTACTATCTTGAAATGAAACCTATAGAGATTGTAATTCTCAAGAAAAAGTACCAACACTAGTATCACTAGTACAAAAAAGAAGAAAGTAAAGATGATTGATAATAAAATCAATGTGTTTTAATGTCCATATGGTCAGACAGGACCATGGGACATCCAACAACAGTTTCGAATACAGAGCAACCCAAGGGCTGCTGGCCTCCAAGCTCACAAAGCCACACGCCCAGGCCCAGGACCCTCAAATGTGGTCGACAGCTCTTAGCCAAGTCCCAGGGGAAACCAAAGGAAACCTTCCCTCCCTCCATTTACCTTGTAGAGCTCAGAGAAGAAAGAAGAACTCTTCAGTTAAGAGTAAATAGACTCCGATAGTGCAGATAGTAAGAAAGTATGCAGGACCATCCATGGGGGAAACTAGGCGTCTAAACCCACCTACCACCTACCAGGACAACCATCATTTTTTAAACATCCGTTTGAGTTAGCAACATGAGCCCATCACGGGGTCGCATTTGCTTACCTGAGCACATTACCCACTCATGATGGTGGGATGTGGAGCTTAGGGGAAAAGTCTCAGTAAGGAAGAAAGAGAACTGCCCTACTGGCTCACTAGATGCCATCCTACCACCCATCACCAGGAGGGAGACACTGCCAAATGCTGGCTTTGATGGCAAGGATGAAAATGTTCTGTGTCTTTGAAGGTTGAGGGGGTTGTTGACCTGTCAAATCCATCCTCATCTGTACTCCTTGCTGTGTGAGCAAGTAAACCGGTCCTTTGGCCGTCAGTTACTCGTTGCTGTAGATGCCTGAGTACAAGAAGTGACTTGTCGAGCCTGAAAGCTTCTCAGGAGTCTGAACCTGGAGCTCCTGGCCCTCAGATGGCACCTCTTCTGTGGCATGGAAGCAGCCGGGACCAGAACACAGTTCCAAGAAGCCTTCGTGAATGGGATGCCTTCTTAAAATCTCACAGCAGACAGCAGGCCCTGGAAAGTCAAAAGGGAGCTAACAGCCTCTCTGGGGTTATGCTCCCCCCACCCCCTAGCTTCTCCTCTGAGTCAAGACACTCTGGGATTAGGGCCACATTCCATACCAGTGTCATCCTTTATGTTCTCAAGTGCTCTGCAGGCGCCAATTAGAAGCCAGGTGCCCCACCCGAGAGCTAGAGGAGCCCGGGCTGCCAGGGGTGACAGAAGGCAGGACAGACTTTCTCTGCAGTGGGCAGCACAGGCCTTAGGTGCCGCCCTGGGTGGGGGAGATGATCAGGTGGGACAGTGGGAAGATGCTGGAAGACCCTGCAGTGGGGGAGGTGCAGGCAGGCCTGAGGTCCTGAGAGGAAGGGGATCAGATGTCAGGGCGTAGGAATGAGAGAGGAAGGACTGTGACAGGATGTCGGCTGGCCCTGAAGGCCTCTAACCTGGTGTCCACAATATACTTTATCTCAAGTAAAAGAGAAGCCTTGGAAGGGCCTTAAGCACTAGGGGGCAGGGCCACTCAAGCCCTCCTCCCAGTACTCCTGGACTTGTAAGTACAGTGTTCCTTACTCTGCAGGGCTCCCATTGCAGCTGATGCTGTGGTCCCCGCCTTCTGGGCTCCTGTACCGCAGGAAGGGCATTGGTGTCAGGGGAGAAAGCCATATACACACTGCAGTGTAGAGTCATGGCTTCCTGATTCATCACTTGATGCTCATTCCTAGCACCCATTGGGTCAAGCTCAAGTCCTCTATTACACCCAGATAACCTCTCCACCTGTCTCCCTTGTTCACAGATGCCAGCTTTCTAGTATTAGACCCCTTCCCACCTCTATACCATAGCTCATACTGTATGCTTAACACACAACACACACACACACTCACACTCACTCTCTCTCTCACTCACTCATCCACTCATCTGAGCTGGTCCTCCTTTCACAAACTTAAGGATTTTCACAGCTCCTTTAGTCCATGGGAACCTCTGAATCCTTGAGGCAGGTCAGGGAGCTCTAGTTCCATTCCATTACTGTCATCAGGTGTGATCTTGAACAGCTACCATTAGTTTATACTGTTGTTTATTTTCTAGTGTTTGCGTCCTTCATATAAGCTCTTGGAGGATAGGGACCTAACAGATTCCCCCAGAACCTAGCACGGTGCCAGCCTCCACCTGATAGGAACCCAGCTTTTTAGTTGTCTTCGCTCCAAGGACTCAGTGATGACATTTCCTGCATGAGGATAATTGTATTAGAGGAAGTTGAGGGAAGATTCCATCCCTCAAATTACTGTCCTCACCCAAGGATATTTGTTGGACATCTGTGTTACAAAGCAGTTGGAAGGAGACATACCCCTCCAGACTGTCATGGTGGAGCGAGAGCTCTGAGCCAGAGGTGCAGATGGAGAAGAGAGGAGACAGGAGTCTAGGCAGGAATAGAAGGAGAGGCAAGAGGGAGCCAGACAGATACACGGGCAGAGGAGAGGAAGGCAGGCAAAGTTTGGAATGGGCCAGTGACTGGGTGCAACAGGGACACAGAGAGACAAGCAAACAGAGGGACAGAGAAGGAGGGAGAGACCAACAAAAGCTGAGGGAGGCCACTGGGCAGCAGCAGAGTGGGGAAAGGTTCAGGCATCAGGGCCCCTCCCGCCTCCTGCTTCTCAGTCAGGCTGGGCTCTGCATCCTCAAAGCAGTTCTTGAAACTCCACATGTTGGAGCATGAAGGCCAGGAGGAAGGCAGCCAACTGGAAGGCAGCCGAGGACCTGCTGGCAGGAGGCGTGCACCTTTGGAACGTGGCAGTGGTATCCTGTGGCCCCACATTGTCCATCCCCTCCTTTGCCTTGCCAAGAAGGCCACACCTGCTGGCTGAGCTGGACTAGATGGGAATCCATCCCGCAGGCTCAACCAGGTGCCTTCTGGGGCCACAGGGAGGGAGCGGCCTAGTTGAGGCTATGGTGGTTGGGGGGATCAGGAATGAAAGGGGACTGGGATTAAAGTTTCTGTCCCTGCCTCAAAAGCACCCAAGCATTGTATGGGCCAAAATTCCTGGGTGCTGAGTAAGGCAGCCATACTAGCCTGGATGAGAAGAAGAGATATGATAGAGGACAGAAGGATGGAGCTCCGTCCACCATACACAGGCTGATTGCACACATGCTTACCCCCAGATAAAACAACGGGACTTTGGGCCCAAGGACATCAGAGAAAGATGCCTATAGGTATTATAAGGGGCTAAGAAAGACAAGAGCTGAGGAAACTGGAGAAGACTTCGTTGTTATTGTTGATGGGTGCTGTTGATTCAACTACAACCCATAACAACTCTATGAGCAACAGATAGGAACCTTGCCCTATCTCATACCGTCCTCACAGTCTCCACCACGCTCCAGCCTGTTGTTATAGTGAGCCCTCTTGTAGAGGGTCTTCTCTTTCTCTGACCTACCTTTCCCAGCACTGTGTCTTTCTCCAAGAACTGGCCCTTCCTGACAACAAACCCAAAGTATGTTTCACCATCCTTGCCTCTAAGGGGCACCCTGGTTGCCCTTCCTCTAAGTCAGACTGTTGTTTTTTGGTGTTGAGTACCATTAAGTCCTAATCAACCCATAGCTGACCCTTCAGCAGATTTTCAGAGGCAGTAAATTGCATGGGAGTTGATTGCCCATCTTTCTCTCACAGAGCACCTGGTAGATTTGAACTGCATACCTTTGTGTTGGCAATGTGATTCCTTACCACTAAGCCACCAGAGCTTCATATCAAAGTAGACCAGCTGGGTGAAATTGGCAACTCATTCATGCACTTAAGCAGCATTTATTAAAGAAGAGAAAAAAATGGAATTCAATCAGAAGTCATCATCTGCAGACAAACCTTAACCCTGATCACAGACTGAACCTTACTTGACCTCTGAATGAACTTTAACCTTGGCCAAGACTTACCACTAAACCTGTCCTGGGACTTGCCTCTAATCCTAACCACTCCAGCTACACTGAGCCTAATCTTGGCTACTAGCCACCTAAACTTTAGTGATTCTATTTCAAAAGACTTAGGGAAAGTGCTTTTAGATGTATCTGGAGGGGTTCTCTCCACCACAGAGTATACATCTGTGAATCAGGGCATGGGTGACTTTTAATTGCACATTAGAAATCTTATCAGCTATTAGCCCTTGGTTTTCTCTAGTGAGCCTCAAAGCTCTTCACAGTTCAGTCTCTCCTGTACCATCCCCTCTTCACACCAAACATACACACTTACTCTCTCCTGACCACTCAGTGCCGTTGCTGACCCCCAGACTTGATTTATCCATCAAACAGAATCTTTATCTTCTCCCCCAAACCAATCTCAGCCAGCAACCTCTCACCTTGCGCTGAACTCCTGCTGCAAACCGAGTTAATAATCCATTTGGCGACTCACAAACATCCCTTCTATTAACTACTTAAACTGTTATGTTTAATTTATCTCCCAAGTAGATAGTAATTTTCCACATTATAAGCGAGCAACAATACAATGAACATCCCTGTAACACATCATTATGCATGTGTATACTCTAGACTTTAAAAAACATTTTAAATAAAAAGAGTAATATGCAAAAAGTATTTTTAAAAGTTATGGTGGAAATTAGTGCCCTGTTCAGGACTTTCCTTCTGTCTTGCTAGAAGGTAGCCATCTATGCTTCTCCCTCCTAGTATGGCAGTGTACTTTTCCGTGCTAATATTCTTCTAGTAATTTTTGAACATTTTCATTTTCCTCTCTTCTCTCATTCCGCATTGTCTTCAGAGAGTGTTTCATTCTGTTTATATCATTTCCTTTAGTTTTTTTCTAATAGTGGACTCAAGTATTCTTTCAAGTCTGGTTTAGTTCATTTAATGTCTACCATATTTATCCATGTTATTTGTTATTTCACAAATTGTGTGCTATCTTTAGTATTTCAAAGTGTCCCATTGTATATTGTACCACAGTTGTTTATCTATTCTCTGTTTATGGGAACCAAAGTTGTTTCCATCTCTTAGCTACTGTAAATAGTGCTGAAGTGAACATGGGTGTACACATACCTGCTAATATGCCACCTGTTATTTCTTTGGGATATATATCTAATAATGGATCAAATGATATTTCTAATTCTGACATTTTCAAAAGATACCATACCATTTTCCACTGTGGTTATACCATTCCACAGCTCCACCAGCAATGTATGAGAGGTCTTAACATCCTCACAGCATTTGTTTTCTGTCATATTCAACTTTGCTATCATGCTAGGAAAGATGGAGGGTCAGAGAAGTGTAGGAAGACCCTGAACAAGATGGACTGACACAGTGACTGTAACAGTGAGCTGGGACATGCTGGAGATACTAAGAATGGCACAGGGCAGGGCAAGATTCAGATCCCTTGTCCATAGAGTCACCATGAGTCCTAGTCTACTTGACTGTGTGTTACAACAGCAACAGCATTATTGCTGGGATAAGGTGTTACCTCGTTGTTTTGATTTGTATCTCTGATAGCTACTCCACTAGCACCGTTAATGTTATTCAAATCTATCAGTTCCTCCTCTAGAGAAAAATAGGGGCAATCTCCCCTGACCCCCCCAAGAGATTTAGAGCCTCCAAAATCCCTATGAGTTAGTTTACACTCAGTGGTAATGAGCTATTTTGTTGAATGGCTAATGAAAGAGTTCTGGTGGCATAGAATAGGGAGTTACACTGCTAAGCCAAAGGCCTCACCTCTCTGGTGGTTTGAGTCCACCAGCTACTCTGAGGAAGAAGAATGGATAATCTCCTCTCAATGCAGTTTATAGCTTTGGAATCCTGCTTGGAGGGTCAACTGTGAGTCAGGTCTGACTCAGCAGCAGTGATTGACTTCGAATGATTAATAACAAGAGCATTTTCTCATGTGTTTTTGGGCTGCCTGTATGTCTCCTTTGGTGGAATGGCTGTTCGTTATAGTTTTAGATTTTACATTTGGATCTTTAATCCTTCTTGAATTAGTTTATGCATATGATGTGAGGTATAGATCTTATTTCTTTAAAAATGCATAGCCAGCTTTGCTAATACTATTTGTTAAAGAGACAGACTCTTCTAATATTCCTTTCACTATCTTTTAAATGCCTCTTCCTTCTCTTGTGTCATTTATCTTTATTTCATTACTTCTTTGACTAAATTTTCTTTTTTTTAGTCCCTTATGTTGTTGAACTCAACATCTAATTAATAGTTTTTAGAGGAAAGGTTTTAGATGAACATATGTTGGACACAATTTTTTGAGACATCTGATGGCTAAAAAGATTTTTTTTATTCTGTACTCAAAACTGATTCATAGTTTGGCTGTGTATAAAATTCTAATTGGATGCTTAATAGGACCTTCCCACTAAAATATAAACAACTAGGGAAAAAATATATGCTGTTGTGTACGGTCAAGTCAGAACTGATGCATAGCTGACCCTCAGGTAGATTTTTAGAGGCAATTAATCACACAGGAGGAAATGGAGATAGCCCATCTTTGTCCTGTGGAGCAGCTGGTGGCCTCTAACAGCTTGCCTTTTGGATTGCAGTGCTGCTGCTTGCACTAGGCCACCAGAGCTACCTATCTTAAAAATTATCTCTAATTTATATTATTTTCATGAAAATTAATAAAGATAAAAATAGCAAAGTCAGGATGCTATTCTTTTAGCATTAGACCTGTAATGTAAGTGAAGAATTTTCAACATTAAATTTACACTAGATGCACCTGAGGTATTTAAAAAAAAAATACTGATATCAACACCTCACCCTCAGAATCTGAGTTGATCGCCTGTGATGGAGAGGAACATAGATTCCCCCCGCCCCAAACTCACAGTTATGCATCAGAGAGTTGGACAATGACTAGGGAGGATAGAAGAAGAATTGATGCCTTTGAGCTGTGGTGCTGGAGAAGAGTAAGAAAACAAACAGATTCATCCTGGAGAGGGTTAAACCAGGCTACTCCTTGGAGACAAGAATTCTGGGGCTTCGTCTGACATACTTTGGACATGTTGTAAGGAGAGACAGGTCCTTGGAGAGGGACATCATGCTTGGGAGGGTGGAGGGACGGCGCAGGAGGGGAGGACCCTCTATGAGGTGGATTGATTCAGTGACTGGGGTAATCAGGATGGGTGTGTCAGAGGTAGTGCGATTGGCACAGGATAGAGCAGGTTTTAGGGCTGTTGTACATAGGGTCGCCATGAGTTGCAAACGACTCGATGGCATATAACAACAAGCTCACAGTTTTTGCCGATGTCCCAGACTCACTTTTGAATTTACTTTACCTATTAAGTCGTTCAAGTGGAAACCTCAATGCATCTTTTTTAATTGATAATGAATAAAAATTGTACTTTTGCTTATATTGTCTATTAGGAATCCACAGTTCCTCCATCTCAGTGATTGTTCCTCCAGATCATGTCTCACAGGTAGATAAGAAGTTTTGTTTTGTCCTATATGAATACAAAATTCAGTTCCGTTTTCCCACAATATACTGAATCATAAACCCTGTCCTGGATTTAAAAATCAAGTCTAATACACTTGTAGTTTTAGGGGTTTTTGAAAAATTAAGTTCTAAGAGGAAACAAAACCAATGAAATTCATACACACATAAGCATAAAAAAGAAAAAGAAGTTTGGAGAGGAAAAATATTGGAAAATGTGTGACCCTAAGAACAATGTTAATATTGTTGTTATGTATTGTTGAGTTGAAACTAAAAATTAATCCAATGACCTCATACCATTCATTGCTTTTGACCTGGGTATGTTGTTGCTGTTATTATGTACCACAGAGTAGGAAACAACTCCTAGCTGACCCTCCAGCAGGTTTTCAGAGGCAATAAATCATAGGGAGATTTTCCCATTCTTCTCCTGTGGAGCAGCTGGTGGATTCAACCATGTGCTTTTGGGTTGACAGTGCAGCTCCTCACCAACAAAGCTCCCCAATGGTAATATTAGTACTGTGATAAAAAAGCAAGCAAACCATAAAAGTCAATATGTTAAAAAATAAAGCAGTCTAATGACAATAGGAACACATGATCAAAATCTGTCAATAATCATCACAAAATTGAGTAGACTAAATTTACCATTTAAAAAAACAGATAAGGTCAGATTAGATTATTAGAAATTCATTTGTGTGATGATTTAAAATGGCAAATGTTAAACAAAAAGATTGAAAGCAAAAGAAGGAAAAAAGTATGAATAATTATTTGTGAAGAAAAGCTAGGTCAATTTTTTTCCAACATTAAGGGAAAAAACTATATTAAACATAAAAGAGTCATTGTTGTTGTTGTTATGTGCCATCGAGTCGTCTGCGACTCATAGTGACCCTATGTATAACAGCCCTAAACCCTGCTCTATCCTGTGCCAATCGCACCGCCTCTGACACACCCATCCCAATTACCCCAGTCACTGAATCAATCC
>NW_006399761.1:2679226-2704934 GCF_000299155.1 Elephantulus edwardii
ATTCTGCATAAAGCATTCTTGATTATAGCAACTCTAGGTTTGAATTTGTTCTTCAGTTCCTTGAGCTTAAGAAATGCTGAACGAGTTCGGCCCTTTTGATTTTCCGACTCTAGCTCCTCGCACGTTTCATTGTGTACTGGGAATACATAATAATTACAAATTTGTTTACAAATTTGTGACAGATACAGGGATACATGGACAAATCCACCATTATTGTGAAAAATTTCAGTACAACTCAATCAAAAGATGTGTTACATTGGGAAAATCTGCTGTCAAGGACTTCTCCAAAGTACTAAAAAGCAACAGTGTCAGATTAAAGACTAAAATTCACCTGATCCAAACCAGGGTTTGTTTTTTTTTCTGGGGGGGGGCGGTTTCCTCATTACTTCCTATGGATCTGAAAATTGGACATTGCATAAGGATTACAGAAGAATTGATGCCTTTGAGTTGTCATGTTGGCAAAGAGTACTGAATATCCCATTGTTGTTACATGCCATTGAGTCAGAACCTACTCATAGCTAACCCTCCGTGGGTTTCAGAGGCAGTAAGAGGAGATTGTCCCTCCCTCTCCTGTGGAGCAGCTGGTGGATTTATACTGCAAGCCTTGGGATTGCAGCACAGTTTCTTGCCACTAGCCGCCTGAGCTCCCTGAATATCTCACAGATTGCCCAAAGGACAAACAAGTCTGTCTTGGAGCAAATGTGACCAGGATGCTCTTTATTTGTTTTATTTGTGTTTGTATGTGTGTGTGAATTTAGTGACAGTTTACAGCAAATGATTTTTTGTTCATTTACTGTTACACAGTTTCTTCTTTACCCCTTCCTCAATTCACTTTATAATGCATATCTTGTCCAGAGTGTTAATTTCTATACATATAATATCTAATCATTCCTTTCATCTATCTAGTCCCTCCCTTCTCCTATTCCAGTGCAGTATTCATTATCTATCCCTTTTCCTGCTCGCCCCTCCCCTGTGTTAATCCTATTTTTATAACAGTGGTCTTATGCAGTATTTGTCTTTTCATGACTGAAATATTTCACACAGCATAATGTCTTCCAGATTACTCCATGTTCTATAGTGTTTTACAGGTTTATTGTGTTTCAGTACTTCAAGATATTCCATTGTGTGGATGTACCGTAGTTTTTCTATCCATTTGTTTGTTTACAGACACTTGGGCTGCTTCCATCTCTTTGCTGTTGTGAATAATGTTACAATAAACATGGATGTGCATACATTGGTATGTCATCACCCTGGTTTCTTCAGAGTATAATACAAGTAGCAGGATCAAATATTATTTATATTTCCAACTTTTTGAGAAAACACTTGCTTTTGTATCATTTTGCATTCCCACCAACAGTGAATGAGAGTTAAAGTCTTGCACATCCTCACCAGCATTTGTTTGCTGCCATGTTGAATTTTGCTGTTGTCAGGGTGAGATGGTATCTTGTTGTTTTGATTTTCATTTCTTTGATAGCTAGATATTTTGAACATTTTTTCTTTATGTGTTTGTTGGTCATCTGACTTTGTTTTTTTGTTAAGTGTCTGTTCATATATTATGCCCTTTTGTGATTGGATTGTTTGCCTTTTTTGTTGTTGTTGAGATGCTTGAGTAGTCCATAAATTTTAGATATGAGTCCCTTGTCAGATATGCCATTGCCAAATATTTTTTTCCTAGTCTGTGGTTTACCCTGTTGGAGAAGATTTTTGATGTGCATAGGGATTTGATTTTTAGAAGGTATCATTAATCTCCTTTCTCCCCTGCTGGTTGTAGGGCAGGGTGTTCTTTGGAGACCAGTACAGTGAAACTCTCTCTCACATATTTTGGGCATGTTTTCAGGAAGGGTCAGTCCTTGGGGAAAAACATCACACTGGGGAAGGTAGCCAGTCAGAGAAAGAGTGGGAGATCCTCAGCAAGATGAACTGACACAGTGACCATGATAATGGTCTTGAGCATGTCAAAGATCATGATACAGGATAGGGCAGAGTTCAGATCTGTTGTTCACAGGGTCACTGTGAGTTGTTTGACTCAATGGTACTTAACAACAATGGAGAATATGGCATAGCGGTTAAAGTATTTGACTGCTAACAAAAAGATTGAAAATTTGAACCCAGTAGCCCGTTTGTGGAAGAAAGATACGGCAGTCAGCTTCCATAAAGATTAAAATGCAACCATTGCACCAAGTTGCTTCCAACTCATAGTGGCCCTCCATCGTGTTTCTGAAGCTGTAAATTTTTACAGAATGAAATTGTACATCTTTCTCTGTTGGAGCATCTAGTGTATTTGAACTGCTTTTTCATTAGCAGGGCAACACATTATTTATTAAACCCTATAGAACAGTTCAGCAGTCAAGAAATCAAAAGACAAATTGCATTGAGAAAATATGCTGTCAGTGACCTCTCCAGAGTACTGAAAAGCAGTGATGACTAGGGACTAAAGATATACCTGTTCTATGCCATCAGAGAGCTGGACAGTGACTATAGATGACAGAATAAGAATTGATGCCTTCAAGTTGTGGTGCTGGTGAAGAGCCTTAAATACACCATGGATGGCCAAGAAAACGAATAGGTCTGTCTTGGAGTTGGTGAAACCAAGTTTCTCCTTGGAGGCTAGGATTTTGAAGCTCCATCTCACATACTTTGGGCACATGGCCAGGAGGAACCAATCCTTGGAAAAAGACTTCATGCTCGGAAAGGTGGAGGGACAGTGCAGGAGAGGAATACCCTAGATGAGATGGATTGATGCAGTAAGTGGGGTGGTGGGGGTAGGTGTGTCAGAGTCAGTGAGACTGTCAGAACAGGGCAGGCTTCAGAGATGTTGTACATAGGATTACTGTGAGTCACAGGTGACTCTGTAGCACATAACAACAACAGCAACAACAATGAGCAGTTATACTTTGTCATGTAAACTCTGTGTTGGAATCCATTTGATAGTAATGGGTTTCGTTTTTAGTAAAAGAGACCAAAAAGTAAGATACATAACACTTAAGCAAGAATACTTGAGTGGAGATACTTCATTTAGGGCTATTTACAGAATTTAGCATCCTCCATGCAAGAAATTAGCATACTTCCTAAATATACATGGATTTTACATGTCTTTACCAAAATTAACTATCACATAAGACATAAAGTACACTTCAGCACATTTCAATCAGCTGTTATTATTTCAGACCACCATTTTTAAATACTAGACTATTAAATTGAAGTTCAGTTGCAGAAATGTGATTTTTTTTAAAAAATGAATTTCTATATAATGTCTCAGAAAAAGAAATCATAATAAAAGCTTTAAAATCTTAGGAAAGTAGCTAACATGGAGAAACAATGACAAGATTTTTCCTCTCATATTAAACAATAAAAAAATCTGACATGTGTAACAATGGCCAGCCTAGAATATTCACCCAGCACAGTATTTTTTTATTTAAAGAAAAAAGATATTTTTTAGATTTAAAAAGGAAGTGAATGCATGGTTATCATGCCTGCATTTTAAGAAAAGTTAAAGGAAGAGTATAAAGCAGATTATACTAGATGGAATATGTCCCTTCCCCCCCTCCCGCCCCCCAGAATCACTGGTGGGTTTAAACTGTTGATCATTTTATTAATAGTCAAATTCTTTAACCAACTCTTTAGACAGACTGTTGCTATTGTTGTTATGTGCCATTGAGTTGCCTGTGACTCATAGCGACCGTATGTACAATAACTCTAAACTCTGCTCTATCCTGAGCCAGTCTCATTTTATACAACACACTTGCCTCCATGATCCCAGTTACTGTGTCAATCCATCTCATCCAGGGTCTTTCTCTCCTCCTGTCCCTCCACCCTTACAAATATGATGTCCTCCTTCAAGGACTAGTCCCTCCTGGCCACATGGCCAGTGTATGTGAGACGGAGTTTCAAAATCCTTGCCTGCAATGATTAGCCTGATTTCACTCTCTCCATGATATTGCCATTTTATGGTATGTTCAATACTCTTCTCCCGCACCATGACTCAAAAATCATCAGTTCTACTGTCAACCCTAGTCTTTGTCCAGCTCTCTGAGTAATTGCGAAGGTGATGGCCTGGATTAGGAACACCTTACTCTCCACATTGACACTATTACTCTTCAGCACTTTGGAGAGGTCCCTGACAGCACTTTCCACAGAGCAATTCATCTTTTGATTTCCTGTCTGCTCGTGGGAAGAGTATTGATTGTGGAACCGAGCAAGCTGAAATTGTTGATAACCTCAGTCTCTTCTCTATCATGGTACTGCCATTTGGCCCAGTGGTGAGAATCTTTGTATTCTTGATGTTGAGCTTCAATCTGTATTGAAGACTATAGTCCTCCACCTTCTGCAGCAGACACTCCAGATCCTTCTCAGTTGCAACATACAAGATTGTGTCATCTGCATAACGCAGGTTGTTGATGACTTCCTCCAGTCATGATGCAGTATTCCTCAGAGCATAGCTTCCCAGATGATCTCTTCTGAATATAGATTGAAAAGGTGTGGAGATAGGACACATCCCTGACGCATACCCTTCCCAATTTTGAATTCCTCAGTGTTTCCTTGCTGTGTTCTGATGACTGCCTCCTGGTACAAGTATGTTGTTGTTGATTGCCATCGAGTTGGGCATGACTCATAGAAAACCTATGAATGAAAGACCTGAAGCTTTTCTATAACTATCATTATTTCTCAAAAGTTTATAGAATTTCCAGAGGCATGTTGATTAGGAAGTGGATGCCACTCCTGATTCCAAAATCTACGTTTTGCATAAATACAGTCAAGTGTTCTAGGATTCCCATTCTTAGAGTTTGCTGAGAGAACATAAAATGTTATAAAATTCTGGAAAGCAAAGTTTCTCATAAAGTCAATGTACATTTTCCCTCCCACTCACTTTCCCCACACAGAAAAACACTTAGCAGCTGAACTCCTAGATCCTTAACCCTAGTATGTTAGCAGAGAACTGCCCAAAATGCAGGACAGAGTCAGAAGAAGCTAGAGAGTGGTCAGAAGTGGATGCAGTATAGGATGGAATTTGTCCAGATTCAGAAAATATCAGAGAGATGTTTACTTCTATTTAGTTGAATATGTGTAAGTAGTCAATCTACTCTATGGATCTTAACAAAATATGGATAATAAAGAATGTAAATTCCAGAACACTTAATAATGCTCACTTAGTACTTGTACATAGACCAAGAAGCAGTCATTGGAACAAAATGAGGGGATACTACATGGTTTAAAATCAGGAAAGGTTTGAGTCAGCATTGTATCCTTTCATCAAGCTTACTCAGATATGTATTCTGAACAAATAATTAAAAACGCTGGACTATATAAAGAAGAATGTGACAGCAGGATTGAGAGAAGACTTATCAATGAACTTTGCTTGGTGAAATTAAAAGAATGTGAAGCATTTACTGATGAAGATCAAAGGCTACAGCCCATAAGATGAATTATACTTCAAAAAACTCACCCACACACTTAGACCAATAAGTAAAATCATGGTAAATGGAGAAAATACTTAAGTTGTCAAGAATTTCATTTTACTTAGACACACAGGCAACTCCCATGGAAGCGCTAGTAAAAATGATATTGCATTGAGCAAATATGCTGCAAAATACCTCTTTAAAATTTTAAAAAGTGAAGTTGGTCCCTTTTATAACTATGCTGTGCCTCATTAAAGTCAGACTGAACTGTTGCATATGCTTTTGAGAGCTAGGCGGAGAGTAAGGAAGAATGAAGAATTGATGCCCTTGAATTTTGATGTTGTTAAAGAATGTCAAACATACCATAGACTGCTGGAGGAACTAATCTCTCTTGGAAAAAATAGGACCTGCTCCTTTTCATTTCCCTGGGGAAGGATATTGTCCTTGGTAAAGAGGAGAGGAAGTGAAAAAGAGGAAGACCTTCAGCAAGATGGGTTGACACAGTGACTAGACCAATGAGCTCGGGCATAGTAGCAATCGTGAGGACGGCACAGAGCCAGGCAGTGTTTTATTCTGATGGGCTTCGGATTGCTAGGAGTTGGAGCCATCTTGACAAAATCCAACAAATCCCCAAAGAAAACTCAGCCACCAGAGTTCTGGAGCCTGATAAGAGGAGATAATGTGGATGTGTCTGCTTTTAATAGATAAGCACTCAGTGCATGTACATATGCATGTGTATATTAATAAGGCTCATGATGCACCTTTTAGTAATATCACCTATTCAGGTTTTCTCTCTTCTGCATTTTCAGAGCATAAATCTCTAGTCTTCTACCTAAGTGGGTGACAAGCATGACATGGAATTGGAGAGGAGCCCTAGGGGTGTAATTGTCTCTTAAACAATTCTTCATATGCTAAACATATACACTCCTCTTTTCTCCTCCTTCAAGAGGTTCTTTGGGCCTTAGGAAGGTTCCATGACATAAACTGAACTTTGGGTGGTGCGAAAGTTTTACTCACCTGCTAACCAAAAGGTTATGGTTTGAGTCTACCTCAAAGCACCTGAGAATAAAGGCCTGAGATGTACTTCCAAAAAAATTGTTATGTGTTGTTGAATTGGAACCAACTCATAGCTGACTCTCCAGCAGGTTTTCAGAGACTGTAAATCACACAGGAAGGAATTTCTCATCTTTCTTCCACAGAGCACCCAGAGGATTTGAACCTGTGTTGTCTTTGAGATGTTAGTGCACCTCCCTACCACTAGACTATGAGAGCTTCCTTCTAAAAAATTAGCCCTTGAAAATTCAGTGGAACACCATTCTACTCTGAGTCAGAATCAAGAGCAGCTGGTACTGTTGGTAACAGGATGGATCATCAGGTTCTAAGACGCCCACTAAGTTATCATTCATCCACTGGCTTTCCAGGTCACAAAATTGTGTAGCGTCTTTCTTCTCTCATTTTTTCCACCCTTGTGGGTTCTGGCTTTTAAACAATCCCTTTGCTGTAACTTTAGTGGGATTTCAGGATAGAAGAAAATTAAATGCAGGTGTTCAATCTTACATTCTGTCCTCATCCATCCATTTTGCAGCTTCCAAACTATGTTGACAACTCTATTCCACTGTCATCTCCTTGTTACTTTACACTTTCCTTTTAACTTTATGTTAGATGAGTAGAATTTCAGGAGGGATAGAGGCAAATCCATTTAGTCTTATACACTCGATTATTTGCTTAGGATGGACTCCTTCCCAGAAGTGGAATTGCTATCTCAAAAAGCCAGCACACTATCAAAGCTGTTGATGGAGGTGGTCAAATTGCCTTTTAGAAAGTCTATGCTAATTTAACTTTACACCAGCAGGCTGTAGAAATGGAAATCTGTATCTCTTTTGTTGTTGTTAAGTGCCATCGAGTCATAGGCGACTCATAGAGACCCTATGAATGAAAGGCCTGGACACTTGTATAACTTTCATCATTTCTCCAAGTTCATAGAGTTTCTAGAGGCAAGTTATTTCAGAAGTGGATGCCACTCCTGCTTCCAAGCTTGTTTTAATCGGGGAGCTCCACCAAACATTGCCCACCATGGGTAACCATTTTCACATTTGACACATCAGTGGCACAGTGTTCAGCTTCACAGCAACCACAGGTTACCTCTGTGCAGCAAATGGACAGACCAGGGCTATATGACCTAGAGTAATAACCAAACATAATTAAAAACAGATCCAAGGGCCTGCGGCCCAAGGACCCTACAGTATTTTGCAATTCTGGCATGCCCAAATGCTGATGGACTCTGGGCCAGAGACTCCCCCAGTTCATCTGGTAAGTCCCCTCTGCTGACACCCACTTGGGATCAATATTAGACGTGTTATATAATATTATTCCTTTTAATCTCTGCCAATTGAGCAAGGGGGAAAAGATCATTTTGCATTTTTTTTCTGACTATCTTCAATATTTTTCACATATTTTTTAATGATTTTTAAGACTTTTTTATATAGACTGATAACTACTGTATTTTTATTGCAGAAACTTCACACTTTGACATTTTTATCTTTTAATTTTATCAGAATAAATTTTAGCATAAATGAATATTTTTTAATGTGGTTAACTCTTATTAAGCATCTAATTTTATTGCTTTGGATATCAAGAGTAGAAAAGACTTCCCTGTCTTGAGGTTGAAATAGTATTCTGTATGCTGTGTCTTGGGAACAGTATAGCCAGAGTGTTCTTTGAACGTCGAGATGCAAGGGCATCATGCTTGAAAATATGGAGGGTCAGCAGAGGAGAGAAAGACCCCATCATGATGGATTGACACAGTGACTTCAGCAGTGGGCTCTAGTATGTCAGAGATGATGAGGATGGCACAGGAAAGGACAGGGTTCAGGGCGGCTCTTCATAGGGTTGCACTGAGTCATACTTGATGACACCTGAAAACAGCATGCTCTTAAAGACATTAATAAATTAGTATGGAACTTATTTTTTATGTAAGGAATGAAGAAGATAATTCAACAGTATTTATTCTTAAAAATAAGGTTATTTTGTGCTGCATAGTATTCCATTGTGTGAAAGTACCATAATTTCTCAATCCATTAATTTGTTGATGAACATTTGGGTTGTTTCCATTTTCTTAATATTGTGAATAATGTTACTATGACCATAGATGTACAAATCTCCATTTGTGTCTTGAGTTCACATTTCCTCTGTGTATATTCCCTGCAGTACAAGAGCTGGGTTATATGGAATTGCTATGTCCACCTTTTTGAGGAAATGCCAACCTGCTCTACAGAGTGGTTATACCATTTTACAATCCTACCAGCAATGCATAAGAGTTGCAGTCTCTCCACATCTTCTCCAAAATGTATTGCTTGCTATCCTGTTAAACATTGCTACTGGTACTGGAGTAAGACGGTATCTTGTGGTGGTTTTGATTTGCCTTTCTCCTACTGCCAGTGATTTTGAGCATTTCTTCATGTGTCTGTTGGTCATCTGAATGTCTTCCACTAAAGAGCGATGATTTTGTAAAATACTGTATAACATAGGGGTTGTTATACAATATTTTACAAAATCATTCTTCAGAGTGAACTAGCTCATACTGCGTAAGACCATTTTTGTAAAAATAAAAGGATAACTACTAAACGGATAAAAGTCTACAAGGGGAAGGGGAGGGGCCACAGGTGAGGCGGGGAAGAAATCACAAGGATAACAGAATTTGATGAGCAGAGGGGGAGGAATGAAGGAATTAGGAAAGATACAATAAGGACTTGAAAAGACAGGGTAATTAATAGTAGGCATAGATCAGTGGTGATTTCTGTAACACAATGTACATGAGTGATCATTTCATAGAAGAATGTGTGAAGTGCAGTGTACATGAATGAAACACAATGTGTATTAATTTTGTCTGCAAATCAGTGTACAATATAAAAAGAAAGTGGAGAGAAATAAATAAAAAATGTGGCAATTATCCAGATGCCACATATAATCTAGCTCATCCTTTCCATCTTCATATAAATCTCATCTTTATATTCCAGTAAATCACTGCTTATGCATCTTTGGCTTTAGACTTTCTATTCCTGCCATGTTAACATTTGTCTGTCTTGCATTTGTCACTACCCTGCTTTATTTTTTAAAAATACGTTTTAACGTTTGGTATAACAGAGATCTCATTACTTTTCCTTTTCATAATCCTATTGATAGTTCTTTTATGCTGAATCTTCACATGAACTTTAGAATTTTCAGGTTAAAAAATTCATTGAGTTATGGTGAGGATCATAAAATAATAAATTTGTTTTGGGGAAATTTGGTCTACCTGTGAGCTATCTTTCAATATCTAATACCAAAATATATGTTAAATAGGATAGAAATAGCTTTCATTGTTACTAAATAGAATTGTATAAAATTGCTGATACTGGACTATTTCTGACCTACAGTAACAGTACATTTATATGGTTTAACCTCATGGTAGACAGGGAATTGTTTTTTTAGATTTGTTTTTCCACTTTTCACTGGAACTCAGGTGCAGAGAATTGGATTAATCATACCCGTCGGTTCATGACTCACCATTATTTTTGGTCCATGCATGACCTGTTTTTATGTATTCAGTTATTTAGTTCAGTAGGTCGTGTGGTAGCTTGTCTCCAAGAGAATGGCTATCAACTCTTCCCTGCCCTGTGTTGTACACTTTTTCTCCTATTAAAGGCAGAATCTATTCCTCCCCATGCCTAGAATCTGCAGCAGAAGCCTTTTTCCTAGGACTTCTGAGGTTGGGTGATAAGAAGCCTTGACGCTGCAACTGGGCCTATCAGCACACTCACTCTCAGCCTTTAGTCACCCAGTAGGACAACTCAGTCCCTTGGGCCACTGTGCTGCAGGATGACCTTGTTGGCTAGCCACCTGGAGAGAAGGATAGGAGATGCTTGGTATTTTTACTGGGGTGAGATGCTATCTCATAGTTGTTTTAATTTGCAACTCTCTTAGGGCTAGGGATTTTGAGCATTTCTTCATGTGCTTGTTAGCCATCTGAATGTCGTCTTCGGTGATAGGAGATGCTTGGAAAGTCTCCCGCTGTTCCTGTTTCCAGCTACTGAGCTTTTTCCAAATGAGACCCCAGGCATGCTGTAACAAAGCTAAGTCCTCTGTGCCTAGTCTGCAATGCTGACCCATAGAACCACGAGGCATGAGAGTAATAAGAATTCCAATTTTAAGCAGTTTAGTGTGACATGGTCTATAGCAATAAATAATTAGTATCATTTTTAGTTATTTAGTTCATTTCAATAATTGCATAAGCATCTAGAAATCTACTGCCTAATGCAAAAGCTTGGACGTTAACAATACTTGCATCTAACCTTGTACTCTCCCAGCAGAGCATTTCCCCACCTGGCTTGACTCAGATTGTCATCCATATTATTGTAATCCTTATTTTCTTGCTTGGATTTGTATACATGTTCATTTTGGTTACTGTATACAGTTTTAGTTTAGTTAGTATGGTTCTATGATGAATGCCATCTTTAGGGGCTTATATTTTTCAGTAATTATTCGCTATGAAAATTCATTTTTATACCATAGTATGCAAGAACATTATGAAGAGTGAGAATTCCAGGAAACCTACCTGTGCTCGTGCAGAACCTGTGCACAGATCAAGAAGTAGCAGACACTGTGTGTGGTTTCACGTGGGAAAGGATGTGTGGCAAGGCAGCAGTACCCTTTCTGAAATGTGCTAAAACTAGAATTGTTTTCCTCACTACTCACTCATATTTCCCATGAGGGAATGAGTTGAGGTGAGTGTAGATAAGTGAGCAGATGTACGTTCACACAGTGGTAATTTAGTGGAACAAGTGGAAAAGGTTTATTAAGGTAATGCACAGGAGGCATGGTTGGTGAAAGATAGGCCATACCAAAGAGTTAAAGAGAAAAGGAAGAAAGAAAGGGAAGGAAACACCCCTAGACAGTCAAGGGTGGACCCAAACCTTTTGACTTGCAGCCAGCAGACTGGTGGGGGCAAGGTGGGGGAGCCTTAGGTGGACATTGCTTTTTTGGCTCCCAGTCTCAAGAGAATGGTCATAGCCTTGCCCCACCCAGGAAGGAACCAGGGGCACTGATTGGGGTTTGGATCTCCTGCATTCCTCATGAGGGGACATCTTCACCTTGGTGTGTCTGCTTTTTACTTCCTTTCCCATTTCCTCTGAGAAACCTTGTTGTTAGCCCTCTCCTATGTCTGTAGGGGCAGGGGGAAGAAAGAGATCCATCAGGGAGCAGGTTTATCCATTTGCATTGTTGATGAGGAATAATTGACTATTCTGTGGACTGCTGAAAGAACGAACAAAGTAATTTCGAAGAAATAGAACCAGAATACTGCTTTAAAATGAGCATGGCAAATCTTAAGTTTGTTTATTTTGGATATATTTACCAAATAAGAAAGACTAATTGCTTGGAAAGGACATCATGTTTGCTAAAAAGCTCTCATTGCCGTTGAGTCAGAATCTTGAAATTGCCTTCCTCTCTTTTGAACCACTGGTGAATTGGAATCACCTGAGAGGCATAGCCTTTAATGAGCAACTGCCTATGATCTAGACCACCTGCGGAAAAGGAGATAAATGCTCAAGATTAGCGCAGTTGTACCAGGGAACTCAGACACAATCCTGGTGTTGGCGTAAGAGCAGCAGCTGTGTTGTTCCATTAGGAAAGAGGCCGCACAACTAACACAATACATTCATAACTGTTGTAAGTCATTGCGTTCATTTATTTTACGTTGCATGATACTTTATTCATCAGTTCTTTTGATTTATTGTTAAACTTATGTTCATTTACATTTCTTGGTTTTTCCATTGTGAATAATAATGCTGTGCATATTCATATATGCCGTCTATTGTATATGCACAAGCATTTCTATTTGGTATATACTCAGGGGGAAAGTTGCTTGCTTGAAAATTATGATAAGCTTTAGCGGTCATGCCAAACTTTTAATATCCGTTTACACTCAAAACAGTAATTCATAAGAGAGTCTGGATTCATATCCTCTCCAACTTCTGGTTTGTCAAATATCTGAAATGTTGACAGTTGACTTTTTTAAGATAGTATGTTATTGTGGTCTTACTTTGCATTTCCTTAATCACAAATGATACTCAACATTTCTTATTTATGGGAATGGGTTTCCTTTTCTGTGAAATATCTGTTTGCATTTGTGGACAATTTTCTGTTGAATTATATGAATTTATAAATCTCTGTTGTTGTTGTTATTGTGTTTTGTTGAGTTGAACAGACTCATTAAGTGACCCTCCAGTGGGTTTTCAGAGGCAGTAAATTGCATGGGAAGCAATTACTCATCTTTCTGCCATGTAGTTGTTGGTGGATTTGAGCAAGCCACTTTGAATTGGCGGCAGAACTCTTGACACTAAGCTACCAAAACTCCCTTCTGTTAATCTAAAGAAGGGCTTCTAGAGTCCTTCCAGGTTTTTCTCTGATGAAGTTTATAGTCGTTGGTTTTGCTCATAGGTCCTAGATCCACTTTGAGTTGGTTTTTGTATGATGTGATGTGTGGGGCTTGCTTGAGTTTTCTCCAGATAGCTTTTCAATTTTGCCAACTATTTGTTAAAAAGGAAGGAATTTTTTTTTTTTTCTTTTTCTCTTTGGAGGGGGAAGTGAGCTGGTGGGGAGGGGTGGGCAGGGAGAAGAGTGTGGAAATGAATGAATGGAAATCCAAAACCTCTGTAAATGTCTATTAAAATTATTATATTAATAATATTAATAAATAGATTTGAACCTAAAAGGCTTCCCCTCCCTGATTTTGTCTCTTTGTCAAAAAATCAGTTGACCATGCTTCCTTTTTATCTTTGATTCTTACTGTGTTTTCAATGAAGATTTTCTAAAGCATATTTTTTTCATTCAACTATTCATACACATTGCTTAATATCTGTGAATTTTTACTCTCTTCTTTTCTTCCTATCCCCTGTAGCAATCCAAGAATTATTCTATCTGTGCAAAGAATATACACAGTTGTACAGTGTGTGTTCTTTAATCTCATGTAGCGTCTTAGCCTCTGATTCACCCATATTATGTAGAATTTCTTGAATTTTTTTACCGTTCTTTACTACATTGTGTGGCTGTATCTTTAACCATTCATACATGGTGGACGTTTGGGTTGACTCTCATAAGTAACATATATAAGCTGTAAATGATGCTTCAGTAAACATGGCTCTGCATATACCAGATTATGTTCCATTTTTTTTTTAATTCTTGAGGATATCTAAGTGAGATTGGTGGATCAAATGGCATTTCCATTTTCAGCTTTTGGAGGAAGTATCAAACTGCTTTCCATAGTGGTTGCACGGTTTACATTCTCACCAGCAGTAGAGGAGCATTCCAATCCCTCCACTCCCTTGCCAGCATTTGTTGTTTAAGGTCTTACTTAACTTTGCTCTTTTGCCGGGTTGAGATGTTATCTCCTTATCACTTTGATCTGCATCTCTAGTAGCTCCTGTGGTGACCTAATCCTTAGTGACTTCCACTACTAACCCAAAGGCTGCATATCTTTGGGGTTCACAACTACTGGTCACTCTACTGGAGAAGAATGGGCAGTCTCCTCAGAGACCTTACAGCCTCAGAAACCCAACAGAGTGTCACTATGAGTTGAAATTGACTTGACAGCAGTTGAGTGAATGACTGAATGGCATAATAACTCCTGAGCTTGAGCATTTTTCCTGTGTTTGTCATCTGAATATTTTGTGAAGTATCTTTTCATGTCCTCTGGCTATTTTGTAACTGGTTGATTGTGATGATTGATAAAAAAATCAGGAAAGTGTGTATCAGAGTTATACTCTTTCTCTGACTATTTAATCTGGATGCTGAGCAAATAACTTGTGATACTGGACTGTAGGAAAAAGAATGTGGCATCAGGATTGGAGGAAAAACCCTCAGTAACCTGTATTATGCAGATGATACAACTTTGCAGGAAGTGAAAAGAACTTAAAACACTTACTGCAGAAGAGAAAAGATTGTTGTCTTCAATACAGATTACATATCAACAAGAAAACAAACCTCACCGCTGGACCAATAAGCAGCATCATGATAATGGAGAAAGGAGGGTAGTTGTCAGTAATTTCATTTTCTTGGGTTCACAATTAACACCCACTTGTAGCAGCAGTTAAGAAATCAAAAGAAGTGTTGCTTTGGGAAAATCTACAGAAAAGGACCTCTTTAAAGTGCTAAAAAACAAAACTGTCTGTTTAAAGGTTCATGTTGTTTCCCATTGCTACATATTCATTTGAAAGTTGGACAATGAAAAAGGAAGATGAAAGAAGCATTGATGCTTTGGCTGTGGTGTTGGTGAATAGTATTGGATATGATGTGGACTACCATAAGAAGACACAAATCTGTTTTTGAGGAAGTGCAACAAGGGTGCTCTTTAGAGGCAAGGATGATGAAACTTCATCTCATGGAATTTGAGCATGTTGCCAGGAGGGGAGAGTTCTTGGAAAAAGACATCATGTGGGGAAAGGGAAAGGGTCAGGGAGAGGTAGACCCTCAACAGGGTGGATTGACACAGTGGTTTTAAGAGTGAGTCTGAGCATGACAGAGATGATGAGGATGGTGCAGGGTAGGGCACCTTTTCAATCTGATGTTGATAGGGTTCACTCCATTCAACGGCAACTAACAACATGATCCCAAAACATTGGTATAAGCTACTTTCTCCTCTGGGAAAATGCCAGATCCTAGTCTGTGTGAGTCCCGGGAGCTCAGGGTGTGAAAACGGAAGAATTCTAGGTGGAGGGCCCAAGCACTAGAATCCATGTCAGTCGCCCCCTACCTCACAGGATACCTCTTTGGGGCTGGGATCTACTATTCCTCTGCAACCTCAAAAGGAGCAATCTTATGAGACCCTTCCTGAATTCTACTAGAATTCACCAGCTCCAGAAACTTGGAGTGGAAAGGGTGGAAAGCAAGTGCCTGCTGTTCAGTGCTCTCTGTTTTTATCAGTTCTTCTAATTTACTTTGTGTTTCTGGAATACAACCTACTTTAAGTAGAGTGTGTTAATGTCATTTCTGAGTGCACTTGCTAATATTTTATTGGGTCATTTTCATATGTAGTCTTAAGTGTATTATTATTCAGTGGTCTTTTGTTTTATGTTGCTTTATAAATTTTTGTATTAGGGATAAATAAATTTTATTAAATGAGTTGAAAAACTTTTCCTTCCTTATGCCCTAGAGCAATTTAAATTGCACAGAACTTCTTTCAGGTTTGAAATAAATCACCTGCAAACCCATCTACCGCCTGTCCCTGTGGTGTAGTTTAGGGGAAGGGAGGAAAAGGGAGTAAACTTTACAAACTTCTTGATTTATCTAATGCTTTCTAGTGTACTCAAATTTTTTGTTTCTTTTTGACTCTTACCTTAAAACTCACCAAGTATTTTAACTTTCAAGTTTTGTAAGTTTGTAGTCTTTTTCATGTAAAATAAATTTTGTTGATTTTATTTTACATATAAAAGTTGTTATTGTTTATATTATATAGACATAATATAAATTGATAAAGGCATAAGTGTATTTTTATTTTAAAACTTATCTTGAAAAATAATACATTTTAAATATATACTTTTATTGATTTTCATCAGTGAATGCTTCTGTGAAACTGTCACCAAAAAATAGACTGTTTGTGTCACCAGAAGTTTTACTTGTGCCCCTTTGAAGTCACTGTCCTCTTCCCATACCTACTAAGTGTATGTCAGTATTTTTTTCCTTTGTATCACTGAATAGTAGTCCATATCATATTGCTATACATATATTGCTGTTAACCAGGTCAGAGCTGAGCTTCCAGTTATTTTCAGAGCCTGTAAATTGCATAGGAGGAGTTTGTCCATCTTTCTCATGAACAGTTGGTAGCCCAGTGCCCTACTTTGTAGGCCACCAGAGCTCCCTGTGGATATATGAAAACTTCTTTTTCCATTCATCAGTTGATAATGTTTGTATTAAGTTAGGGCTGTTGTGGACTGAAAAATAAAAATTCTTTTCAGTCCCTAGAACCTGTAAATGTTAACTTTTATATGATAAAGGATCTAGGCAGATGTGACTCAACTCATGATCTTGCAATAAGGAGGGTGGACCCTAAATGCAAACACATGTATCTTTACAAAAAGAAGCAGAGGGATAAAGAGCAGAACAAATTTAATGTACTGAGGGGTCAGCAATGCAAAGAATTCCACCAAGAACTTGGAAAAGCAAGGAATTTCTTTTCTCCTAGAGTCTGTTACGCTGCCAATCCAAATCGATCATCTGTCCTGGAAGAGAAAGGTGTGCATTCTCCTAGTGCAACATCCAGTCTCTGAAAACGTACTGGAGGGTCAGCTAAGAATCAACTCCTACTCACAACAGCAGTCAGGTTTTCTGAGAGTCTCTGAAGGGAGCAAAGCCCTCACACCACCTTGATTAAGGTAGCCCAGTGCCCTACTCTGTAGGCCACCAGAGCTCCCTGTGGGTATATTAGTGAAACTAACCTCCTGTATATTGTTTTAAGTCCTTAAAAGTTCTTTAAGGATGGTGATAATATGTTACAGCAACTTCAGGAAGCTCATACAAGGGCTTTTGTGAACATTTGTGTACCATCTACATGTGGGCATGCTTTTCATTTTCTCAGATGAATACTTATGAATGAGATTAGGGTTTACATTTATAATTGACAAGCTATTTTCCAAAGTATTTAGTATTCATTTCCCTCCCATCCCAGTATGAGAGTTCAAGCCAGTTGTTCTATATCCTTGCAGATAGTATGTATAATCAGTCATTTTAATCTTAGCCATTATGTTATGTGAGAGATGCTATCTTACTGTAGTTTTAGGTATGTATCCTGTATACCCATTGTTTAAATCATTGTTTTAGTCTATCTCTTTGAGAAGCTTCCTCTCTTTTGCCAACTCTCTTATCTTACCAACCATGATGTTCTTTTCCAAGAACTGATTCCTCCTGACAGTATGCTTCAGGTATGTGAAATGAAGGCTCAGGATCCTTTTTGTACATAGTTGCTGTGTGTCAGTGTTGCCTTGATGGCACATGACAACAACCCTTGTCCCCTGATAGCTTAGTAGTGTGTAATGGGGAACATCTTTTGATGTACTGTCTTCCATATCTTTTTTGGTGAAATGCTTTTCCCCTCAATCCATTGTCTATTTTTCAATCAGTTACTAGCCTTCTCATCGTTAATATGTAAGACTTTATATGAGATAACTTTTATAAGTATTTTTTCCTCGTATTTAACTTGTCTTTTTAATTTCTTGAATGCTGTTGTTTTTATAGTACTGTCAACTCAGAATCCACTCAACTGACCCTCCAGAGGGTTTTTCAGAGGCAGTAAGTCACATGGGAGGAGACTGTGAAGCTGTCTACCATGGAGCAGCTGGTGGATTCCACACTGAGTAATTTTGGATCGGCAGCACAGCTCCTTATCACTGAGCACCAGAGCCCCTTAATTTCTTAATAGTGTCTTTCAAAAAGCAATTTTTATAAATTATGATCAAATTCTGTATGCTAATCTTTTTTATAGATATACTTGATGTTTTTGTGTTCTTTTTAAGACCTCTGCCTAACCCAAGGAAGCACTGATTTTCTTCTTTTTCTTTTACAAGTTTTATGGTATTGGCCTATAGTGTTAGGTCTGTGTGCATTTCATTTACAATTTTTTTGTGGCGTGAGATAGGATAAGGTTTATTTTTTGCACATGGTAGGTTGAAATCCATTTGTTGAAAAGAGTATCTTACCCACACTGAGTTGGCACTTTTGTTGAAAACTGACTGTGTTTGTTAGGCTGATGGAGCCACTGTATCCTGTGGCCTGCCCTTCCTCCTCTTCTTACTGTGATGTAAGCGAAGGCTTACAAAGCAAATTGATGTTCCATTCACCTATTCCTTCACGCTTTGTTTTCTAACATTTATCACAGTGCCCGCAAGGTAATCTCACTCTTTTTACTTCTATAGAATTGTTACTTCCATTAATCATCCTATCCTGCCTCTTCCTGCCTCCACAGATTTATCCTTGGACAAATGCTGTTCCTTTGCCCTTATATGGTTGGTTACTGTAAGGAGTGAGCACCTCGCTGGTGTAACTCTTCCCTTTACCAGTTTATATGTTATTTGACTGAAAGTTGAACCAAGGGTTGGTTGGTTTTTCAGATTCAGTTTGTTTTAGGGTTTTTTTGCATTTTTAAAAAAATTTCATTGTATTTTTTGTGCGTGTACTGTCAAATCGGATATGACTGGTACAGGAGGAGATTGTCCCTCCTTCTCCAGCAGAGCATCTGGTGGATTGGAACTACACACCTCTGGAATTGCAGTGTAGCTTCTTGCCATTAGGCCACCAGAGCTCCCTCAGATATAGTTTTATAGTCATGAAATTGGGTATTATAATTTGCCAAACTTTATTCTTTATGAAAAATTGTTTTTACCATCTGAATTGTGAATTTTTACCAATTGAATTGTGACCTCCAAAATACTTGCTGGACTGTCAATCTCAATGTATGTCATTCTCTGTTATGTGACAGTTCTGTAATAATGTCATAATCTCTCAAAGATTCTGTTTCCACCGTTCTCTAGTTATATATTATTTCTCCTCAATAATTATTTTAGATTATTCTCCTTGGGAACATAGACTAAAGAATATTTATTTTTAAAATTCATGTTAGTGAAATAAGTTTATTTCATAGGTGCATACGTTTTTAAGTCTCTCTGAGAAGAGGTTTGTTGGAGTTTTTTTAAAAGAACAGATTAATTCTTGTGTTTGGTGATTTGAGTTTTCCCATAAAACCAAAACCAAACTCCCCACTACCAAGTGGATTCCGACTCTGGTGACCCATGTGTGCAGAGTAGGACTGCTCCACAGGCTTTCAAGGCTGTGATGTTTCAGGAGCAGGTCTCCAGGCCTTTCTCCCAAGGGATCCCTGGGTGTGTTTGGACCACAGACCTTTTGGATGGCAGTCTAGCATTTAACCATTTGCACCATCCAGGGTCTCCTTATTTGCCTGCGTGGGAGGTGTATCTATTAGTTTAATACTGCTCTGCCAAAAAGTGGAGTAAGCCATCTGTAACTCACAGTGAGTCTATGACTAGAGCTGCTCCATTGGATTTCCAAAACAGTAAGCAAACTACACAAGGAGACTATTACCTCTTTCTCCCACGGAATGGCTGGTTGAATCAAACAGCCAGCATTTGGTAAGAAGCTTCTGCCTTAGATGCTGTGTCCTAGGCACAAGGTAGGACTTACAGTGTAATCTTTTAACAGTTGTTGGTCTGTTGGGTCCTTTACAAATTTGTTAATGTTGCTGTTGTTTTTGTTATATGTCATCAAGTGGGCCCCAACTGTGTACAACAGAGTGCAGCCCTGCCTGAACCTGTGCCCTCCGCACCATCTCTGCTGTGCTCATGCCCATTGTTGTAGTCTGTCTGTGTTGTTGAGAGTCTTCCTCTTCCTCGATGATGCACTACCTTTCCACCATGTTGGCTTCTAAAGAGCACTCCAGTTGCATTTCCTCCAAGATAGTTTTGCTTGTTCTTTTGGAAGTTTGTGTAATAATCAATACCCTTCACCAACACAGTTCACAGGCATTAGTTTTTCAAGCATCTGTCATTGTCCAACTTTCACACAGATGTGAAGCAATAGAAAATATCAAGGATTGAGTCAGATGCACTGTACTCTTTAAGCTGCCATCCTTGCCTGTTAGCACTTGAAAGCTCCTTGGCAGCAGATTTTACCAGTGCAGTACTCATGACCCCTGCTTCCATGGATGTTGATTGTGGATCCAAGTAAAATTAAATCCTTGACAGCTTCAGTCTTTTCTCGGTTTTATTGTTGTCTATTGATCTGGTGAGAGGTCTGGTTTTGTTGATGTTGAACTATGATCCACCCTGAAGGCCATAGTCTTTTGAGTTTCATCAGTTAGAGCTTCAAGTACTTAAGCATTTTCTGCAAGCAAGATTATGGTACGTGGGTAGCAAAGGTGATGGGTGAGCCTTCTGTTAGTGAGACTACATTTGCCTTCATAAAGTGCAATTTTTAGATGACTTGCCTAGCTTTCCAGCCAAATAGGTTATGGGGAAAGGATGCAATCCGAAATGCATACCTTTCTTGATTTTACACCATGTAGTTACATCTCTTTTTCTGTTCAAACAACTGCTTCTTGGTGTCTTGGTTCCACAGGAGCACAAATGTTATGCAATTCTCATTCTTTCAGTGCTGTTCATTGTTTATTATTATTTACATAGTCAGGTGCCTTCATGTAGTCAAGGAAGCACAAACATTATTCTGGTATTCTGTGTTTTAAATCAATCTGACAGTGTTGTTGTGTACTATCCGTCGAGTTGGAACAGACTCATACCTGACCCTCCAGTGGATTTTCAGAGGCGATAAGTCACCCTGGAGGAAGTAGACTGTCTTTCTCTAGGTCTCCCATTCCATCACCTCTTGTGAATCCAGCTTGAATGTCTGACAGCTCCCTGTAGATGTACTGCTCTTATTGTTATGTGCCATCAAATCCCTGAGACTCATAGTGACCCTATGTACAATACCTAAGCTGTGAACCCTGTGCTATCCTGAGCCAGTCTCACTGTCAACGACATATCTAACCTCATTGTCCCAGTCACGGTGTCAGTCTATCTCATCCAGAGCCTTCCTCTCCTGTGCTCTCCCTCTACCCTTTCAAATACAGTGTCTTTTTCCAAGGCCTGGTCTCTGCTAAATATGTGAGACAGAACTTCAAAATCTTTGTCTCTAAGGAGCAACTTTGTTTCACCCTCTCAAGGCCAGACCTCTTTGTTCCTTTGGCAGTCCATGGAATATTCAACACTCCAGTATCACAACTCAAAGATATCAATCCTTCTGTCATCCTTAGTTTTTTTTCCAGCTCTCTAATGAATAGCAAGTAATTGCAAAGACCACGGCCTGAGACAGAACATTTCAGTCTTCAGACTGACATCACTGCTCTTTAGCACTCTGGAGAGGTTCCTGACAGCAGATTTACCTAACACAATTCATCTTTTGATTTCCTCACTCCTGGTGCCAAGAATGTTGATTGTGGATCTGAACAAGCTGTAATTGTTAACAACCCCAATCTCTTCTCCATCTAACATCGTGCTGCCAATTGATCCATTCGTGAGACTCTTTGTCTTCTTGATGTTTAGCTTCAATCCATATTGAAGACTGCTGTCCTTGACCTGCAGCAAACGCTTTAGGCCCGCCTCAGTTTTGACAAGCACAGGTTGTTGATGAGTCTTCTCTTAATTCTCATGTCACATTTCTCCTCATAAAGTCCAGCCTCCCAAATGATGTGTTCCGCATACAGATTCAAAACGGAGTCAAGACATGTGCCTGATGCACTCCTTTCCCAATATTGAACCATACAGTGTTTCCTTGCTCTATTCTGACAGGTGCTTCCTGCTCTAAGTACAGGTTTTGCATGAGCACAGTCAGGTGTTGTGGAATTCCCATTCTTCTCTTAGCCACAATTTGTTATGATCCACACAATCAAATGCCTTTGCATAGTCAGTGAAACACAGACATTCTTTTGATATTCTCTGCTTTTAGCCAAGATCCATCTAACATTGGCTAGGATGTCCCTCGTTCCATGGCCTCTTCTAAACCCAGCTTATATTTCTGATGGTTCTCTGTGGATATACTGTTCCAGTTGTTTATGGGTAATCTTCAACAGGATTTTGCTTCCATGTGATAGTAGTGATGTTGTTAGGTAATTTCTGCACTCTTTTGGATCACTTTTTTTTTAAATGGGAATACATATGGTTCTCTTATAAGTACTGCTCTAGCCATTTTTAAATTATCTTCAACAATATATCACAGGCATGTGATATTAATTATGTTGTTCTATTATTTCTAAGCTATTAAAAATCTTACAGTATTACAGCTTGAAGCTTGAACTTGTTCCTCAGTTATTTCAGCTTGAGAAATGCTGGACGTGCTTTTTTCCTTTTGGCTTTTTAAACTCCAGGTCATAGTATTTAATTATAATGTTTTAATTTGGCTTCTTGAAGTACTGTTTGAAATCTTCAGTTCAGCTCTCTTATGTAATTATTCCTCTCATTTTAACTTATCTCCATTCTAGTTTCAGAGTCTCTTCTGACCTTTGTTTTTGCTTGCTCTCGCTCGCTTGCTCTCTCTCGCGCGCGCGCTCTCTCTCATCTTTTTAATCACCTTTTGCTTGCTTCATGTGTGATATACTTGATGCCACTCATAGCAGGTCTTGTCTTTTGTCATTTATATCCACCAAATCTATTCTTTAGAGGAACTCTAAAGTCACATAGGTTATCTTTTGACTCTCATGGACTTGTTTTCCTTTTAAGTTTCAGTTTTAACTTGCATATTGTTAAGATTAAGTTCCTTGTTTAAGTTGTTAATGGATGTTTCTAGTTGTCAGACTCTACCTTGAGTCGACTGCTCTTCTCAGATGGTTTTGAATGCGTCCATCCTGAGATCCTCATCCTCTGATACTGTATCAGAGAGTTTTCTACTTTTAGTCACATAACTTTCAAGGACTTGTCATTTCAGAAGCAGGTGGCTGGTCTTCTTTCTTAACCTAGCTAAGTCTGGAAGCTCCTCTGAAATCTGACCTTCTGAGTGAAACTGCTGGTGTTTGAAATACCTGTAGCATAACTTCCAACATCACGATGACATACAGGACACCACAATACAGCAGACAGACAGATAAATGGTGGCCAAATTTAGTACCAGGTAAAATAAATACTTTCTGTGGTTTTAGTTTAGTGTATTTTAATGAGGAGTGGCTTTCAGTCATCCAGGATAATGGTGAAATGGGAACGGAGGGTTGAGGGATCCATGCCGAGAGATATCTGTTTCCATGGGTTTTGTGGCAGCCTGTATTTGGTGGGTCATGCATGTTTGCCTGTGTGAACAAAATAACTGCAACAGAAATGCCTTACCACATCTGAGATGTTGTCACTACCAAGTTTAGACTGTGGCCTCAGGCCTTGACCAGTCTCTCCACACTGGAAACTCACATTTTCCAAAATCCAAGAGTGTTGACATTCTTGCCTTCCCTCCATCTCTCGCCATCCTACTCCACAGCACCACTCCCCAACCTCATTTCGTAAATAGCCCCCCTACTCTGTGTTCCTCTGCTCTCAGTCTAGGCTTTTTGTAAGTCCTCCAGGTCAGCTGTTTACTTACCTTCCGGGCAGGATGTTACTTTCCCATACCTTCTTCGGTCCTGAGGACTTAAACTCCAGGAGCTATATCTTCCAAGGAAGAGTGTCAGAGTGGAGATGGGATGAGGAATGAAGACAGCATTTTTCCTTTCATATGAAACTAAAGTAAAAACAAAATCTTGACTGATGATACAGACTTTGGAAGGGAAAGGGGCTTTCTTGATGAAAATGTTGGCAAATACAATACAGCTCCCCCCAGTTACTTCCTCGCTGACTGGTTGATTCTTCCCCTCCTTTTAGGAGCTAATACACATAAAGGGAAAGAACCTGGTGTCATAGAGGTTGAACTGCTAATGAAAACTCAGAGATTCAGCTCTATCATCCCTTCATGGGAGAGAGAGAGCCTACTCCTCCCATAAAGTTGTAGGGTCTTGGAAATCAGCAAAGGGGAATGTTGCCTGGAGTCAGAATCAACTTGACAGCAGTGAGTTGGGGCAGACAGAAAAATAACAAAGAAAAAAAAAACAAAACAAACCCACCTCCTATTTAACCAGTGCACCCACCAAAGAGGCAGCATTCTATTTAAGATGATATTTCCACTTGGTTCATAATCTCTTGACAGTAGCTTTGCCTACCACAATGCTATTTCCCTTTTCTTCATAGTAGGAATTCTACCTGAAAGCAGTCTCCTGTTACCAGCTTTTTGATCCCTTTTGTCCTGAGACTCAGTCTGTGACCCATCTTGCAGTAGGACTGTCAGCAGCAGTGGTGTGCAAGGCCTGCCCCGCAATCCTCCTTGCCTACTTATCCACATTTCCTTCAGCTGAGTAAGACAGCAAGGACTAATGTATCCTTGGAAGCTAATGCTAAGCTTGGCAGAGCTGTCATCAGCCTGGATTCCAGTGGTTGAACAGACCAGGCACCTCAACCTTCAGAAGAGATAAATAGTTTTATCACATACTGTTAAAGTCATTTTATTCTAACAATTTTTTTCTCTCTTTACCCTAATAAAGCAAGATTCATAGTTGAAAATAAGTACCTGCACACCTTCTACCATCTAGCTACTTCCATAATATGGCGAGAGCACAGAAGGGACTTCATTGCACTACAGGAAATTGTGAGGAAACTGAGATTTTGGGGACAGGCTGAGTCCGGGAGTTAATAGGGATCACCAGGGGTGTAGAGAGAAATGCAGGGAGCAAAAAAGCACCAAAGTAGGGAGAGAAGAATCAGAGACACAGGGGCTTGAGGATTAAAGCAGCCAGTTTGTCAACAAACTGCCACTTAATACTGAATTTGTAGGGCAGGAGTGGCATCCACTTCCTAAATAACATGCCTCCAGAAACTCTATGAACTTTGACAAATGTTCATAGTTGTAGAGGGGCTTCAGGCCTTTTGTTCATAGGGTCGCTATGAGTCGTGCTCGACTTGAAGGCAAATCAACAAAAACAATCTGTAGGAAAAGTCTGAATCTGTAGAACTGGCTGGAAGTCTCAGGCAGAAGCCGATGCTGCAGTTCACGGACACAGGTTCTTCTGGAGGCTCTGCGGAAGAACCCACCCTGTGTCTTTCCGCTGGTTGCCAGAGGCTGTGAAGAATTCCTGACATTCCATGGCTTATAGATGTATCACTCCAGTTCTTGAAATACAGTTGGGTTGTGATCCAGTCCCAAAATCACATAGACCAGTTTCTTGAAATTGGTTCAGTGTCTCTCTCCTTTTACATGTGTGTGATGTTTAAATATTTGTCAAAAGATTGGTGGTTCAGAAATGCAGAAGCTCAGAAGGCAGGACTGGTGATCTGCCTCTCAGAAACAGTTCTGTTCTCATACATGGTCTCCTGACACTCTACTAAATTGATCTACTAGAACACAGGTGTTTTGGTTGTGTTTTAGGATTTTCTGTGGACACTCTGTTTATATCCACTTCTTAAACAACATGCCTCGGGAAAATAAGAAGTTTGATAAATGTCGATAGTTGTAGAGAGGCTTCAGGCCTTTGTTCATAGGGTCGCTATGAGTTGTACTCAACTCAAAGGCAATAAATGACAACAACATAGTGATGTTACATATAATATATATTAGGCCCTCTATGAGGTGGATTGATTCAGTGACTGGGATAATTGGGATGGGAGTGTCAGAGACAGTGTGATTGGCACAGGACAGAGCGGAGTTTAGGGCTG
>NW_006399761.1:2705899-2726845 GCF_000299155.1 Elephantulus edwardii
TGTATTGAACTATCCTTGCATTCATGTAGTGTAACCCACTTAGTCATGATGAATTATTTTTTCAGTAACCTCTTTGAGTCTACTGGCCAGTATTTTTTTTTTATTTTTTTTATGTTAAAAATTTTTGTGTATATGATCATCTGGGATGCTGGCATGTACAAGGAGGAATGTGGCGTCAGGATTACTGGAAGATTCATCAACAACCAGCATTATGCAGATGACACAATCCTGCTTGCCAAAACTGAGGAGGACCTAAAGCTGTTGTTGCAGAAGGTCAAGGACTACAGCCTTCAATATGGATTGAGGCTCAACATCAAGAAAACAAAAATTCTCACTGCTGGCCCATTAGGCAGCATCTTTATGGATGGCGAAGAGATTGAGATAGTTAACAGTTTTAGTTTATTTGGCTCCACAGTCAACACTCTTGGTACCAGCAGCCAGGAAATCAAGAGACAGCTGTGAGGGACCTCTCCAGAGTACTGCAGAGCAGTGACATCAGACTGGAGACAAAAGTGCACCTCATCCAGCCTGTAGTCTTTACAGTTGTGTGCTATGCATCAGAGAGCTGGACAGTGACCAGGGATGATAGAGAATTGATGCCTTTGAGCTGTGGTGGTGGTGAAGAGTGTTAAATATACCATGGACTGCTAGGAGAACAAACAGGTTTGTCTTGGAGAGGGTGGAGCTGGGCTGCTCCTTGGAGGCAAGGATTCTGAAGCATCGTCTGACATATTTTGGGCATGTTGCAAGGAGGGACCAGTCCTTGGAGAAGGGACATCATGTTTGGAAGAATGGAGGGACTGTGCAGGAAGGAAAACCCTCAATGAGATGGATCAGTTAAGTGATTGGGGTAGTGGGATAAGGTGTGCCAGAGATAGTGAGGTTCACACAGGATAGAGCAAGGATTAGGGCTCTTGTATATAGGATCCTTATGAGTTGCAAGCAACTCAGTGGCACATAACAACAACAACATGTTCATGAAGGTTTTGTGATGACTTTGGTTTTGGTATTAGAGTTATGCTTGCTTCATAAAATGACTCTGGGAATTGCCTTCTTTTTCTATTTTTTTTTGGGGGGGAATAATTTAGATTTAATTGGTGATATTTCATCTAAACATTTGGTAGAATTGATCTGTGAAACTCTCAGGGCCAGAACAACTGTTTTTTTAGCTAAGAGTCTTTTTATGACTTCATTGTCTTCTTTTGTGATGGGTCTGTTCAGCTGTATCAGTTCGAGTAGAGTGTGAGTTTTAATGGCCCTTTCAAAGAACAAGCAAACTCCTGGTCTTGTTGATGATTTGTGTTGGTTTTCTGTCCCTTTGATTTCAGTGGGGTTAGCTTGTTCTTTTTCTAGGTGCAGGGGATGCTGAATTAAGTAGTTTATATTACTCCTTTTTTCATTTGTGTGTGTGTATTTGTTGCTGTGAACGGCCCATGAGGACTGCCTTTGCTGTATTCAAGATTTTGATATGTTGTGTTCAATTAGAGGAACTTTTAAATTTCACTTTTTATTTCTTCTATAAACCAGTAGTGCTCGGGGAGCTCTGGTAGCGTAGTGGCAAGAAGCTGCACTGCAATCCCAGAGGTACGAGATTCAAATCCACCAGATGCTCTGCTGGGAAGGAGGGGCAATCTCCTCCTGTACCAGTCAGATCTGATTTGACGGTACATGCACACACAAAACAAACAAACAAAACCCAAAAACAGTAGTGCTCAAGAAGGTGTTACTAATCCTCTCATTAATTTTTAGTTTTATGGCATGTGGCCTCAAAATACTTTTTATTATTTCAGTGTTTTTTAATTTATTGATGTTTGCTTTGTTTTCAAATATGATCAATTCTGAAGAATGTGCCTTGTGCACTTGAGAAGTAAATTGATATTTTGTTGGGTAAAGTACTCTGAATTTGCCTCTGAGATGGAGTTGTGTAATTGTGTGGTTTAGTTCTTCTGTGTCTTTGAGTTTCTTTTTGATTAACCTGTCCTTTGGTGAAAGTAGATATTGAAGTCCTCTGTTACTATTGCGGTGCTATTTCTTTCTTCAATTCTATTAATGCTGTCTTCTGTGTTTTGCTGGTCTTTCATTTGGTATGTAGATATTAACTAGGTGCCTTTAATCATTACATAGTCTTTTTCATTGTCTCTTGGTGGTTTTCACCCTGAAGTGTAATTTATCAAAGATCAGTATTGTCATTCCTGCTTTTTTTATGGCTGACATTTCCTTGGTATATTTCCCCATTATCTTTAACCTCATTTTGGTGATTATTGACAGGCCGGATCTTACCATTGCCAATTGGCATGTTCCTTTTTCTGTTTTTGCTGGTTACTTTGGTCCATCCACTTTCCTTTGCTGTCTTTGTGTGAAGGACTTCCTTTAGTATTTCTTGTAGAGTTGATCTTGTTTTCATTAATTCCATAAGTTCTTGCTGTTCTCCAAATGACCTAATTTCATCTTCATGTTTCAGCTTTGCAGGAAATAGGATCCTCCCTTGGCAATTGCTTTCTTTCAGCCTGCGTTTATGCCATCCCATTGTCTTCTTGTTTGCATGGTTTCTGTTGAGAAATCAGAGCTTCATCTGTTCATTCTCCTTCGTAGGTGACTCTTTGTGGTTTGTTTGGGGGATGCTTTTAGTATTCTATCTCTATCTTTGATTTTGGAGATTTTTACTATGTCTTGATGTTTTTCTTTTGGGACCTATAATGTTTTGTGTTTATTGAGCTTTTTGAATGTTTATTTCCTCATTTTTTATGATACTCAGAAAGTTTTCTTCCATTACTACTTCCACGGTTTTCTGGTTATGTGTGTGTGTTTTGTTTGATGTCATTCCTGTGATTCTTAGATTTTTTAAAAAAAATTTTCTTCATCTTCTGTTTTTTTCTTGTAATTTCTCATTGATATTCTTGTTGTCTATCTCACTGATTTCTCTGTTCCATCTCTTCTGTCTTGTCTTTTTTATACCTCCAAATTTCTGCAATTTCTTGTTATTCTAGATTGCATTGTCGTGATTTTTTGTTGTTTCTAGTATGGTGTTCTAGCCTCACTGTCCTGTGATGATTTTTAAAATTCTTCTACCTCTTTACTTTTTTGACTCTTTTCTTCTATCATTTATGACTTCTTCAGAAGCTATTCTAGCAACTCCATATTAGTATAATTCTTCTGCCTTCCTTTCTCTGGGGTAATTATTGGGTCTGTGATCTGGTATGCCATTTTAGGAGAAGGCTTGTTTGGTTTTTTCATAATATTTGAATGTAACTGCAGCTTCCATGACAGTGTGTGAAGTTTTTTGTTGTGAGTGGGTTTGTTTGTTTTAGGAGACATCTTCTGTTGTATCTGATAGGGTTAATAGAGTTTGAGTTTTTAAAAGTTGGGCCAACATCCATCTTCTTAGTTGTCATGGTGGAGACAAAATTCTCACCTGTTTAAATTGGAGGTTATACTTGGGAATTGGAGAGGTAAGATTTCTCCCATTGTCCAGGTATGGTGATCCATTCCTCTGGGGGGTCAGATGAAGCTACAGTTCAAAATCTCAGCTTAGGTTTTCCACAGGGATGATTGCTTGGTCCAGTTGGGCAGTAGGAGATGGGAAGCCTGGGGCTGAAGCCAGAGAGAAGTCATCTTTGGTAGTGGGGCCCTTGAGCTGTTCTCCCTGAATAGCAGTGAACAGCTACCTATTCTGAGGCCAAGGAGGTGGGGACCAGCATTTGGTTTCTTGACTGCTACTCCCAAAAGTTGTGACTATGGGTCCGGGTAAAATTCAGACCTTGAAAGATTAAATCTTTTATTCATTTATCATGATGTTGTCAATGATAAGAACATTTCCACACAGCACCTCCTTTTGATGTTGAGTTGTAATTCTTACTGAAGTCTTTAGTCTTTGTTTCTCATCAGTAAGTGCTTGAAGTATACTTTCAACATGTTAGGTTATCTCATCTACATAATGTACTTTGTTAATGATTTTTTTATGGTGAGAAAAATTTATTATATTTAGAATTAGCCCGCTGGACTTAGTTTAGATGACCCCAATTTTGTTGGCAACATCCAAAGCATCATAATCAGGAGCAAGTCGAACATAGGCCTTCTTCTCTCCATCAGGCCTAATCAAAGTGTTGACCTTGGACACATCATGTCATAGAGCTTCTTTACAACTTGTTTAATTTGGTGCTTGTTGGCCTTGTTGTTATCTTCTATCTTCTTCACAGCTGACTCAGTGGTCAGGGGAAATTTGATGATGGCAGAGTGGTCAAGCTTGTTTCTCCTCGGGGCGCTCATCAATTAGGCAAAATATTGGCAAATCTTAAAGCCACAGTTTTCCTGAGTAGGCCACCTTCTCATATTATTTACTCAGTATACAGACTGAATAAATTCAGCAAAATAATACCGTCCTGATGCACATCTCTTGTGACTCTAAACCATGAGTTAGCCCCTTGGTTTGCTGAAATGGTCTTTGTACAGATTCTGGATGAATACAGTGAAGTCTTCTGAAATTTCCATTCTTCAACATATTATCCATAATTAGTCAAGATTCACACTTATCAGCTAATTTTGTTTTGGTGTAGGTAAACATCATTCACGTATTCTACATTTGACATCAGCAGTCATGTCCCTCATTCCGTGTCCTCTTCTGAAGTTGGCTTGAATTTCTGATAGTTTCTCTGTAGCCATTGCTGGTACTGTGTGCTTTCAAGTTGGTTCTGATGCTTAGTGATCCTGTTATCCAGACTAACACCTCCTGATAACATGTCCAGTCTGTAAGAGACAAAATTCTCCGTCCTTGTATCTAAGGAGCATTCTGACAGTGCTGCTTCCAAGACTGATATTTTTGAGAAGTCTATGACATAGTTTGTGTACCTCTCCAAAATGCCGATATGCCAGTTCTTGTTTGCTGTTCCTTAGTCATGCAGCTTTCACATACATGTGAAGGGACTGGAAATGCCATGGTTTGGGTCAGCATACTTTAACTCTCAAAATGGCATCTTTGTTCTTTCGCACTTTAAAGAGGTCCTTTGCTGCAGATTTGTGTAGTGCAATCAGTATGTCCTTTGATTTATTGGCTGCAGACTCCATGGATATTGATTAAGGATCCAAATATGCTGAAATCCTTGATAACTTCAGTCTTTGCTCTGTGTATCTTGGTGTGGCTTACCAGTCCAAAGAGGAGGCTTTTATTCATACAGAGTTGTAATCTGTACAAATGGCAGTAGATTCCCTGAAAGACTTCTTTTCCTACTCTTTTCCCCTTTCTCCTGGCTAGGTGGTGGTTGTTGTGTACAGTCAAGTTGTAACTGACTTAGAGCTGACTATCCAGTGGGTTTTTAGAGATGTTAAGTCACACTAGAAGAGACTGCCTGTCTTTCTCCCCAAGAACCAACCAGATTAGAGCCACATCCCTTTGGGTTGGCAGCATGATTACTGACCACTAAGCCACCAGAAAGCATTAAGAGAAGATGAAGGGAATACACAGTTACTCTACCAAAAAGAGCCGATCGACACTGAAAAATTTCAAGAAGTACCATATGAGCGGGTGCTAATGGTAATGAAGGAGGAAGTGGAAGCTGTGATGAAGACATTGGCAAAAAAGAAGATCCCAGAAATGGATAGGATATCAATTGACTTGTTTCAATGAACAGATGCAACCATGGGTACACTCACCAGACTGTGCCAGGAAATTTGGAGGACAGCTGTCTGGCCAGTGGAATGGAAGAGGTCCATATTTGTTCCCATCCCAAGAAAGGTGATCCAACAGAATGTGAAAGTTATTGAACAGTATCATTAATATCACATGCAAACAATATGCTGCTAAAGATCATTTAAAAACTGCTAAAACACTATATAGATAGGAAACTGCCAGAGGTTCAAGTAGGGTTTAGAAGAGGCCATGGCACTAGAAATACCATTGCTAATGTCAGATGGATCTTGGCTGAAAGTAAGGAATACCAGAGGAATGTCTATGCTTTATTGACTCAGCATAGGTGTGTGACTGTGTGGGTCATAACAAGTTGCGGCTGACATTGAGAAGAAAGGGAGTCCCAGAGCACTTAATTGTGCTCATGCAAACCCTGTGCCTGGACCAGGAAGCTGTTGTGATAAGAGCAGGAGAACACTGTATGGTTTAAAATTAAGAAGGGAGTACACCAGGGTTGTATTCTCTCTCCATACCTATTCAGTCAGTTGTTGTTGATTGCCTTCAAGCCGAGCATGACTCATAGCAACCCTATGAACAAAAGGCCTGAAGCCCCTCTCCAACTATCGACATTTATCAAAGTTCATAGTTTCTAGAAGCATGTTGTTTCAGAAATGGATGCCACTCCTGCAGAGCAAATTATTTTAGAATCTGGACTCTGAAAGGAATGTGACATCAGGATTGGAGGGAGACTCATTCATAACCTGGGTTATGCAAATGACACAACCTTGCTTCCTGAAAGCAAGGAAGACTTGAAACCCTCGTTGCAGAAGGTAAAGGAATGCGGCCTTCAATATGAATTGCATCTCAGTGTTAAGAATAAAAAGATTCTTACTACTAGACCAATAAGCAACATCATGATGAATGGAGAAGAGATTGAAACTGTCAATAACTTCATCTTACTTATATCCACAATTAACACCCTTGGTACAAGCAGTAAGGAAATAAGGAGAAGCATTACACTGGGAAAGTCTTCAGTTAGGGACCTCTCCAAATTATTGAGTAGTAATGATGTCAGTTTGCAGACTAAGGTGCATCTGATTCAGGCCGTGGTCTTTCTGATTACTTGCTATGCATCTGAGAGCTGGACAGTGAATAGGGCTAACAGAAGAAGAATTGATGCCTTTGAACTGTGGTGTTGGAGGAGAAGAACGCTAAACATCCCATGGATGGCCAAAAGAACAAACGAAAATGTCTTGGAGAGAATGCATCCGCAGTGTTCTTTAAAGGCAAGGATGATGAGGCTTCACCTCATATACTTTGGACATGTTGGCCAGAAGAGGCTGTTTCTTGGAGAGGGACATGATCCTGGGAAGATGGAAGGCCATTGACCAGGTGGATTGACCTTGTGACTGTGGCAGTGGGCTCTAGTGTGTCAAAAATTGTGAGAATGAGTTTAAAAAACGGTGAGAATGGCACAGTTGAATGGAGTTCAGATCCATTGTTCATAGGGTTTCTATGAGTCTTACTCGACTCAGTCAGCCCCTAACAACAAGTGACCAGAGCGCCTTCCTTCTGATGGAGCTAAATTGTTGAAGATAATAATACTGGCAGCAGAAACAGCTGCTAAGCCTTCATTGTCTTAATCATTCTAACAGAGTGATGCAGTAGGTGCTGTCTTACAGAAAAGGAGTCTGAGGTTCAAGGAGTCTCAATATCTTCTCACAAGTTGCATAATAACAGGTAGGTGTCTGGGCCTTGAACTCAGGCATCATGACTCCAGAGTATGTGACCTAACCCTTTATGCCAATTAGTTTCATGTGTAAAGCATATGAGAAACTAGGAGCTTCATCTGATTACTGAATTCAGAGTCACAAGAGCCAGGAGCTCTGACCAGGGACTGCTACCAGCAAGATGGGTACCATCGTGGCCCGGCAGTTGTTGCCTGTGAGACCCCTGAGCTGGAGTGCCACAGTTCCACTCTCATACCTGGGACCTGGAGTGCTCATGGGAACAGGTGTGACACTTGGCCCAAGCAGCCCCTTTTGCAGTGCCTGAGGCCTCTCCTAAGTGCATGCTGGATGAAACCTCTGTCTGCAGTGTCACCTCCCTCAGGTGATGCCAGCCTCACTGAGGAGGCTAAGGCCATCAGTGAGAGGATTTAAAAGTAACTGCACATCTGTGTGCAAGGACTGAATAAGCATCCTCAGCTCAAGACCTTGAAAGATGGCTGTAAAGTTATCTCTGGCCCTCCCATTGAGTGGAGGTGTTCCCTCTGCTAGTTCCCAAGGGACTGTTAGGCAGAATGCTGACCCTGAAACCTCTACATGAAAGAGAGTCTGTGCATGTCCTGTGGTCTGCAACACCAGCTGAACCTACCTGGTCTCTCCCGTCTATACCTTTGCAAGCTTGGGGCCCCTGGTGAGTGAAGCTATTTTCCATACTTCAACCCAGAATACCCAGCAGAGTTCCGCCGAGTCACTGATGTGGTAAGATAGTGGCTCATTCCGGCCTCTACCATTTAGGGCAGTTTTTGTCACCCAACAGGATGCTCTGGTGGCTAGTGGTAAGGAATCGGAGCTGCCAAACCAAAAGCAAGGAATTTGAATCCACCAGCTGCTCTGTGGGAGAAAGAGGAGCAGTCTCCTCTGAAAATCCATTAGAGGGTCAGCTGTGAGTCAATTCCAAACTGTGACTTTGACTTTGTTACTGAGCAGTAGTTAGCGTATCACTTAAGGGTAAGACAAGTGTAAAACAAACAAAAACATTATCATAAAGGAGTGGAGATGTGGTTTGTGTTGACATTACTGGGGCATGAGGAGTTCTTATGGAAAGAGAGCAAATATTTTATTTAGAGGAAAAATATGAGGCAAAGAAGAAATGGAGCCGAGCGGGGATAAATGAGCCCCGAGGTTTACAGAAGAGTTTACAGAGAGAACAGTTGGTAGAAGACTCTAGAATGCCATGGAGGGAGTTGGGGGCAGTGAGCATCCAGGTGGGCAGACGGGAAGAGCTCTCTGAAAGGAGGGCAGGAAAGAGGCAGAAGGGGGCACTTAGCCCCCAAGCCCTCATGGGAATCTGGAACACCTGCCTCACCCACCCCATCCCCCGTAAGGTGCCTGAGCCCTAAAGGAAGCAGAGGTGACATCAAGGAGCTGCCCAAGAGCAGAGACAGAAAATGGAGGTCAGGCAAAGCCCCCCTTCCTGGGAAAACTGAGTTCCAATGTGACCCAGAAATGGACCAAGGCCATGTGCTTGTCTGCGAGTGGAGCCGGGGAGCCAGGGCCCACCTGAGGGGCCCCCTTGGAGGAAATAGGCAGGAAGGGTGGTGTGAGGAAATTCACATCTTACTCAAAGTTACCAGGCAGAAAAGTGTTCATTCTCAACCCAGGGAGGAAATGAAGACTCAGGCCCCTTGTTACTGCACACGCACGCACGCTGGCGCCAGGCTGAAGGGAGTTGAGTCCCACATGTCTGCCCTCGAGAAATGCAGGCTCTTCCTGAGCTATGTGTGCAAGGCCTAGGCTGTAGGTTGCTCCCAATATCTGTGTGCTCACATAAATAATCAGGCTGGAGCCTCAAACCGCAAAAGGAGAAGCACCTGGGGATATCTGGGGGTACAGAACCCCTAGTGTCCACCCCCATGCCTGAAGTGCATGTGGAATAGGGGAGCCTGGAGCCTTGGGCAGAGAAGCACAAGCAGAGGGCACGTGCACACAGTGTGCACACAACCGTGCACAAGCCTCTGCCCCTGGAATTGGTGGGCTTTGACTTGCCTTTAAACCCCAGTGACTAAGAGTTTATGGGGTTTCCAGAGGATAATCCCTGTAGCTCACATGACACTGCTGAGTAATCACAGAGGGTGCGAGGGCCACAGCCTGCCCGCTTTCCCACCTCTCAGGTCTCTGTCTGGGAGGGGAGCAGGGACCTGAGGCTTCAGTCATTTTTCTTCAGTGCCTCAAGACTTGGCTGCCATTCCCGTGCCGGCCACCAGCATTGGTGCCTCAGTTCCCCCCTGACAGCTCTTCTTGGCTTCCATCCTGTCAAGCTATCCTACCCCCACTCATTAGAATTCTGGGAAAGGCAAAGAAAGGAACGGAACAATGGCCTAAAATTAGACCCCATGACAGAGGCCTGGAACTGTGAGTCATGCATTGTTTTCTCCCTGCTGCTCTGAGCTGCCCACAGTCATGGCAGTCCTTGGCCAACCCGCATGCTGACAGCGGATTGGATAAGGCAAGCCTCCCAGTGGAGGAGCTGCAGAAGAGGGAGCCCCCTGGACTGAGGATCCAGAAACTGATTGTAGGACAGATCAGCAGGCTCACTCTGGCAGCAGCCCTGAGGGACACGGACAGTGGACCACCTGTGTATTAGTTCAGCTTCTGCCTATTGTCCTAGTCTCCCTTCCTTGCCTGTGGGATACCTGGTCACCCAGGGAACCACTGTTAGGCTGAGGGGTTGCAGTTGGTTGACCTGCTTGGCTGGGTGGGTGTCCCTGTCCACTTTCTGTCTCAGAATAATGATAGTAACTGTTTAAAGTGTGTGGGTTTATTCCCTTCTCTTCTGAGTTTGAGGTTCCCTGGGTTAGATTTCCAGCATAGTACCTCATCCTAGAGTCCACTTGTCCATCTTCTTACTGCCCACAAAACCAAAATGGACTACTGCTTTTGTGTTGATTCTCACTCATGGTGACCCTCCGTCGGGTTTCTGAGGCTGTAAATCTTTATGAATGAGACTACCCATCTTCCACGGAGCAGCTTATAGACTCCAACTACTGACCTTCTGTTAGCAGCCAAACACATTACACACTCTGCCATTGCCTACTCAGTTGAACTAAGTGCTGACGAGTGAGAACCACTGACACCCCCTGGTCCCCAGTGGGCTTTCACAGGCAGTAAATCACACGGGAGGAGACTGCCCATATTTCTTCCACGGAGCAACTGGTAGATGTGAACTACTTGCCTTTGGCTTGATAATGTAACTCAATGCCTATAAGCACCTTCAGACTGGGAAATTGGTGTCCTCCTGGCTCTCATTTCTCTGCATCCTGTCCATGATTCTTATTAAAGTTAGTATCCCACCTTGAGCAGGCCCACTCTGTGGGGACTGTGTGGACTGTGATTGTCCTTGGGCTGCATTTGTACTGGCATGAGAGAGAAGAGGCCCCAAGAAAGACTGGCCACAATCTGCCAGTCTCCCCCTGCCAGGGGTGGAGAAGAACACACAGGGAAATGGGGATTGGGGCCTGTGTGGTCTCAGCCAGATCGCTGAGCAGAGAGCACTGCAAACATGGCAGTGGAGGGAGAAGTTAGTCATGTGAGAATGACTGTGAAGAGCCTCGACTGTCCTGTCCAGGGAGCTGGTCTTCAACCTCTGGGGGCAGAGAACTATGAAGGAGGGACTGCAGAGTGACCAAACCTGGGAGGTAGAAAGTCAGGGTCACAGGTAGAGCTGACTCAATGCTGCCCACAGTTTGCCTGTGCTCTGGTGCAGGGGGTGTGGGTGACTCAGGTCCTTGAAGGGCAAAGGACACGTCGTCTCCTCACATTGACTTGACACTGTAAGAGAAACCACAGGCATGTGGAAGAAGTGCCCACAGTCAGAGTCCCCTGCATGCAGCTGCCTGAGGCACGGTCTGAGGTCCCCTCCCCTGGGACCCACAGTACCACCCACAGCTCTGTCCTGTGGAGCAGGGAAGTGCTCTGCCTCATCCAGGTCCCAGAGAACAAGGGGCACGGTGGCTCGTCTCGCAGGGGAGTGGTACTGTATGAGAAGGTGCTGGCATGGGCAAAGAGTCGTGTCTCTGATGCATGTGGCTGCCTCAGGAGAGGAGTGCAAGTGGCCAAGTACCACTGGCGGCCACCACTGCCATGGCCACTGCTGCCCAGATGGGAGGATCTGTTTAGAAGGCACTGTCTTTGTTTATAAGGAGCGTTTGTGTTTGTTTCCACCTGGAATTGTGGAGATGAGTGGCATCCTTCCCGGGGATGGCTTCACAGATCACCTCCACTCCAACACACACCTTCTGCCCTCCGACTGCAGGGAGGGCCAGGGGCGCATCCTTGCATCCGTATGTTCCTCAGCCTGAGGGAGAGCCAGGCAGGGGAAGGGGCAGCCCTTCCAGGAGCTTCAGGAGCTAATGTGACCCGGCTGACCCCAGGGGTGACCTCTGATGTGCCAGCACATGGGTTTCTGCTGCTGCTGTTGTGAGCAGCTGCATCCGTTCCAACCTCCGGTGGCCCCACATGACAGGGCAGAATAGCCTCATGGGGCAGTGCTTTCAGACAGATTACATGGATTGTGAGCATGGCATAATAGGGCAGCGTCTTGTTCTGTTGGACATGGGGACTGTGTTTAGACCTGGTGTAATGGCAGCTAACTGCAAGCAGATCACCAAGTCTCTCTCAGCCACCTGATAGGTTTGAACCCATAACCTTTTGGTTGATAGTGGAGTCTTAACTGTTCTGCCCCCAGGGTTCCTGCATAATCCTCCACCTAACCCCCATGCAGTAGGTAAAATGATTATTGCCTTTCCAAATGGAAGCCTGAAGTTGAGAGGTTGAAAGCCTGCTGAGGTGGTTGTGCGTGTGTGTGGCCAGCCCAGGATTTGCACCCAGGATGTGAAACGTCAACCCCAGGGCCCACACTGACTACTGGGTGGTAGCAGACCTGAACGTGGTTCCACTTGCCAGAGCGGTGGGAAGAAGCCACACCTTGGTCCCAAGGACCCTGTCTCCCACATAAGAGGACATGATGTGAGGAAGCCAGAGGGGTAGACAGTATTGGAGCTGGGTAATTGCTGGTCAGGAATGGGGTAGCTGGCCTGGATTCCCCCACTCCCATGGTCCATCCCAGGCAGAGGCCTGAGAGGCTGGAGCAGCCAGTTCTCAGGAAACATCTTGTCCCTCCAGATCAGGACGCTGCAGAGGCCTGGGCTTAGCAGGTCTGGGGCTGCAACGGCAGAAAGCGCAGTCTTAGGAGAGAAAGCCACCTTCAAGTAGGGTGTCCATCCAGAAGTCTATCCCAGAGGCATCTCTGACTAACTGCAAATAGAAAACCTTTCAGTAATCAACCAGTTAGTAGTCAGGTGTTTGATCCAGGGTCCTGTGCAAACATTCAGTAGCTGGTTTTGGGATAAAGGCACAAGCCCTCAGAACACATGGAGTCGCCACTGAGATCACAGTTCCCGTTACATTCTTCAGCCTCAGTCTATTCCCATGTCTGGTCATTCCCTCAAATGAGTTTTCCTTTCTCCATCCTAAACAGACCTGGTGGTGTAGTGTATAATGTGTCATGCTACAAACCAGAGAGTCAGTATCTTTGATCCACCAGCTACTCCTCAGGAAGGAGAGGTACCATTTCCTTCCATGGAGACCCACAGGCCTAGAAACTCTATAAAGGGTCGCTATAACTGCACTCTGCTTGAAAGCAGTAGGTTTGGATTTTGGTGGTGGTTGTTGTTATGTGCTGTTGAGTCACTTGCGACTCATAGTACAACAGCCCTAAACCCTACTCTTTCCTGTGCCGATCGCACTGCCTCTGACACACCCATCCCGATTACCCCAGTCACTGAATCAATCCATCTCATAGAGGGTCTTCCCATCTTGTGCCGTCCCTCCACCCTCCCAAGCACGATGTCCCTCTCCAAGGACCTGTCTCTCCTTACAACATGTCCAAAGTATGTCAGGCGAAGCCCCAGAATCCTTGCCTCCAGGAGCCGCCTGGTTTAACCCTCTCTAGGATGAATTTGTGTGTTTTCTTGGCAGTCCATGGTACATTCAGTACTCTTCTCCAGCACCACAGGTCAAAGGCATCAATTCTCCTTCTATCCTCCATAGTCCAACTCTCTGATGCATAACAAGTGATTGCAAGGACCATAGCCTGTATCAGACACACCTTAGTCTCCAGAGTGACACCATTGCTCTTTGGTACCCTGGAGAGGTCCCTAACAGCACACTTTCCCATCGCAATACATTTTTTTATTTCCTGGATACTGGTGCCAAGAGCGTTGACCGTGGAGCCAAGCAGACTAAAGTTGTTAACAATCTCAATCTCTTCGCCATCCATCCTAATGCTGCCAGTTGGTCCAGTGGTGAGAATCTTTGTCTTCTTGACATTGAGCTTCAGTCCATACTGAAGGCTGCAGTCCTTGACCCTCTGCAGCATGCATTTCAGGTCCTCCTCAGTTTGAGCAAGCAGGGTTGTGTCATCTGCATAACATGGATTGCTGCTTGCTTGTATTTTGGTATCATGGTTCTAAACCTTGTGAGAGAACTGTCTTCAACACAGCTTCAACAAATTAGCCTCTCTGTGTAACTTCTTTCACTCCCTTCTCTCCCTCTTAGACCAGCTGCCTACCATGATGCCTAAGTAGTGTTGTTATGTGCCATGGAGTTGCCTGCAACTCACAGTGAACAGCCCTAAACCTTGCTCTATCCTGTGCCAATCTTACTGTCTCTGAAACGCCTATCCCCATTACCCCAGTGACTGAATCAGTCCATCTCATCAAGGGTCTTCCTCTCCTGCACTGTCTCTCCACCCCCTTAAGCATGACGTCTCTCTCCAAGGACTGGTCCCTCCTTGCCACATGTCCAAAGTATGTCAGACAGAGCTTCAGAATCTTTGCCTTCAAGGAACAGCCTGGCTTCACTGTCTCCAGGCCGAACTTGTTTGTTCTAGCAGTCCGTGGTATATTTAAAGCTCTTCTCCAGCACCGCAGCTAAGTAGAGGCACTTAATCTGTGTTTTTACTAAAGGCAGACAAGGGAGAAAGAAGGGAAGGAGGGAAAACTGACAAATGAACTAGAGAAGAAAAGGGTGGGAGAAAAATCAACTACTTGCTGCTGTAAGGTTCATATCAACCCTTTGAATAACAGACCAGAACCTTGTAATCTCATCATACCTGATATTCTTCAGCTCTGTTGTTAGAGTCCACTGTGTCAGTCCATCATGTTGAGGGTCTTCCGCTCTTTCTCTGACTCTTCCTCTTTCCCCACTCCAATGTCTTTTTCCAGAGACTGGTGCCTCCTAACATATGTGAAGAGCATGCCTAATGTATGTGAGGCCAAGTTTCACCATCCTTACCTCTAAAGAGCGCTCTTGGTTACACTTCCTCCAAGACAGACTGTTCTTTGGCAGCACATGGAATGGTCAATACTTCTTTTCTCCCACACCACAGTTCAAAGGCATCCTTTCTTCTTTTGTTTTCTTTAGCCCTTGTCCAACTTTTAGATACGTAAGTATTAGGGAAATAATCCTTGTGAGGGGCTACGGGATGGAAATGGACTTGTCTTCATATACTACTAGGATGACATTTGTTTGGAGATACTGGAACAGAAGTGTAGCTTTTTGAAGACTAGGGGTCCCAGGGATAATAAAAGTTCAGTGTCTCTTTCAGATCCTGGGATTCTAGCTCTTCAGCAGACTCACATGACCCCACACCCCTGTTGAATCTAGGTGTGGCCGGACCTAGAGGCAGCTCTAACAGAGAAGCCCTAAAACCTTACAGAGATTTTATCTTCAATAGTCCAGTGCCTCTTTCTCTGGCAGGCTTGGAAGACTCCCAGGAGGACCAAATGTCTCTCTTACTAGCCCCTGGACCTGCCGCTAATCCCAGCTCTCCTCTACTCATATATGGCCTGCTTTGTTGGTGGAAGAAATGACTTGAGCAGCCTGTGCCTACTTCTTTCCCCAAAGTTCAACCCTGCTCCTGTCCAGGCGTTCTTGGAGACAGCTACAGAGACCACAGACCAGAGAGAGGGGCCCAGTGTGACAGAGACAAGAACAGAGAGTGCTTTGGAACAGAGACCGTGCGCCTTGTTCTTGACATGCTTCTTAGCTAGACTGGCTCTTTGGTGATTCATGGGAAGGACCTTTACCCCAGACCAGTGGAGTATATACTTGTATGTTACTGTATTCATGCATTTTTATTTTTGTTCTTTAGAGTGACAATACCCTTGCTCTATGGACTATTTTGTCTCAGACAATGGGACACACCAGGTATTTTTCCAGAGTTGCCATGCAGTCAGGTGCTGCAGTATGGGTGGAGGGAGCATTTCCTATTTGTCCCTTTTGAGTGTCATCACATTTGATTCGACCCATCTCTCCAGTTTGATGAAATTCTTTGACCCTCAGACCAGACACCTATTCCTTCCTTGTCAGCCCTGGTCATGTCCTCAATAGATAAGTGTGTCATGCCTGTCCTCATTTCCTTAACTACTGCTTTCATTAAACAGGCCATGACCTTCTGCTGCAACTCCCCTCCATCTGACCTCAATCTTTTCTCAGTCATCACCCTCTGGGTGGTGTTCACCTCTGGAGAGTCAGTTTCTTCTGGGAAGGAACCTAACCTGGCTCTGGGTAACCCAAAAGATGGAAAGTGAAAACAGCAGGGGATCAGCTGTAACAGTGGCCACAGTGACACTCGGATCCTCTAGAAAACTCAACACTGCTATAGTGGGGTCTTCCCCTTCTGCCCCTTCTCTGGTTCTTCTTCTTACTTCCTCTCCTTACGACTGATCTTATTTTCAAAATTCCCTGAGAAAGACTGTCTGACCCTACAGGCCAACCACAGCCATGAAGTGTGTCAGAGAGTGTGAGGTTGGTATAGGATAGGACAGGGCTCAGATCTGTTATTCATAGGGTCATTATTAGTCCTACTCAACTCAATAGCACCTAGCACCAACAGTAACAATACCCAAGCAACCAATAACCACCCAACAAGGAATGCATTTGCATGCAATCCCGTAACCAGGGAGGTCACAGGCATCTCATCTCTCCTGGGTTTAGCAACACATGGTTTTCTTGGACTTGAGTGCTCATTTGTGGACCTAGCAGTGGTGTCCCTGCACATTTCATTTACAAGGGACTGCCCAGTCCTGCTGTGCTCGGAAGCAGATCCTAGAGCATGTTAGATAATGTCTCCAGGAAACACTCTGATCGCACTTCTTCCAAGACAGTTCTTCTGACAGTCCATGGTGTAGTCAACAGTCTTCAACAAAATCTCAATTACAAGACATTTCTTCTTCAGTCTTTATTATTGCTTGTTCAACTTTGACATACAGTTGAGGTAATTAAAAATACCTCAGCTTGGGTTTTAATTGTAGAATTAGCCCCTTTATATTCTCCCAGCCTTGGTGAGAATTCTTCCTGAATCAGCCTCCCTCTAGCTGCTGGATGTCTGCCTGACCTCCATTCTAGGAAGAGGAAAAAAGCAGGATGAGAAGTGGAAAGACTTGGTTGAAATCTTGGCTGAATTGGGGACATGTTGCCTTTCTAGCTCTTGATTTATAACCAGTCAAAAGTAGACACACTGAGTAAAAATCTGCATTTTAATAGTATTCTTATGTGTACATAGGAATCTTACTAAGATATAGGTTCTTATTTAGAATGGGTGTCAGAAATGACTGAAATTCTAGAATGACAGGAAGAGATGATGCAATAAGATAGTTGAGCTGAAGATTTCAAAAGGCAGCTCAAGAAGGCAGTGCAAAGTATTATCACAAAATGTGCAGAGGCCAAAAGGAAAGAACTTGCTTGGCATTTTTCAAGCTGAAAGAATTGAAGAAGAAATTCACACCTTGAGTTATAATACTGAAAGATTCTATGGGCCAAATCCTGCATGATGCAGGAAGTATCAGAAGAATACACAGAGTCACTGTACCAAAAAGAATTGATCCATACTAAATAATTTCAGAAAGTAGTGTATGATCAAAACCCAGTGATAATTAAGGAAGACATTCAGGCTTCACTGATCAAAACATTAAGCTCCAGGAATTGATGGACTACCAGTTGAACAGTTGAAGCACACAGACTCAGCATGTTCATTAGTCTGTGCCAAAAAATTTAGATAAAGTAGCCTAGCCAATGACTGGAAGAGATCCATAATTTTTGCCAACCTCCAAAAATGTGATCCAAGAGAGTGTGAATATTTTCTGATAACATATTCAAATAAAGTCTTGCTAAAGATGATTTAAAAATTTCTTGAGCAGTATATCCGCAATGATATACCAGAAATTAAAAATGGATTCAGAAAAGGCTTTGGAACAAGAAACATTGTTATTGATGGCATATGGATCTTGGTTGAAAGCAGAGAATACGAGAAAGATGTTTGCTTGTGTTACATTGACTATGCAAAGGCATTTAATTGTGTGGATTACAATAGATTATGGATAACACTGAGAAGAATGGGAATTCCAGAATGTCTGATTGTGCTCATGTGAAGCCTATTTCTAGATCAAGATGAAGTCATTTGAACAGAATACGGAAATGCTGCATGATTTAAGCCAACTGTCAGGGTTGTACCCTTTCTCCATACCTATTCATTTGGCATGCTCTGTCAAGAATTCTAGAAGCTGGACTATATGAAGAAGAATGTAGCATCAAGATTGGAGGAAGACTCATCAACAACCTTTATTTACATAAATGATAAAACCTTGCTTTCAAGTTTGTGAAGAAGACTTGAAGTACTTCTTGAAGATCAATGAGTACAACCTTCACTGTGGATTACACCTCAGTATAAACCAGAAGTCCTCACTAGTACACCAATAAACATCAGGATAGATGGAGAAAAGATTGAAGCTGTTGATGATTTAATTTTACTTGGATCCACAAACTACACCTATGGTAGCAGCAGTCAAATAAATAGATGTGTATAAGACCATTATTGTGGAAATAGAAAGCTCACTAGTAAAATAGGTGTGAGGACCCAAAGGGGGGAGGATAGGAGCAGAAGGATAAGGATGGGCAGGGGAGTAATCATAGGGTTGCACAACTTGGTAGGTAGAAGGAGGGATAGGTAAAGGTAATAGGAAAGATCCAGTGTGGGGAAAACAGAGTATAGAAACTTTGTAAGCAAACTAATATAAAATAAAAATGTATGTAAAAACAAACAGTCAGTAAATATGGTGCAGTGGTCAAATCTGCTATCAAAGACTTCTCTGAAGTGCTGAGAGCAAGGATGTTAGTTTAAAGAATTAAGATGTGCCTGCTCCAAACTCAATTTTTTTCCAGTTGCTTTATATGCTTATAAGAGTTGGACAGTGCATAAGGATGACAGAAGAAGAAGAAGCAGTGCTTTTAAATTGTGTTGTAGAAGACTATGGAATATCTCTTGGACTACCAGAAGAACAGATAATTCTGTCTTGGAGAAAGTGCAGCGAAGGTGCTCCTTAGAAGCAAGAATGTTGAGACTTTAATATACTTTGGGCATTTTTTCAGGAGGTCCTAATCTTTGGATAAAGATGTCGTGCTTGGGAAAGTAGAGGGTCAGGGAAAGAGATAAAAGCCCTAAAGAAGATGCATTGGAAGATGCGTTGTCCCAGTGGCTGCAGCAGTGGACTTCAACATGGCAAAGATTGTGAAAATGACACAGATAGGGCAGAGCTTTAATCTCTTGTTAATAAGGTCACTATGAGTTGTAGTCAACTCAGTACAAATTTTCAGCAGGGAGTCAAATCAGAAGGGACCAGTTGAAAACTCTTGCATAGCATAGTTCTGTTTTGACACTCATGAAGTCACCTGGGTTGGCATCAACTCAACAATAACTAGTGTGCTTGTGGATTCTGCTCTGAGCTAGGTGGGGTTCCTGGTGGTGTCTGCTTTCCTTTTTATAGATCTCCCAACTATGCTGTTCAAGGAGCCCACTCTGGCTTGACACCTTCTTATCATAATTCATCATTCTCTTTCCACAGTTCAAATTCAAGATAGTATTTGTCTAGATTTCCTGTTCCTCTGTCATTTCCATGATGACTTGGGATTGTGCAATTGCACGATTGTTTCCAAACTTGCAGGTCACGGCCTGATGGGTTAACGTGACATCTATTGATTACCCTGGGGCAGTTGTTGAGTGTTGTCTGAGTAATCAGGTTCAAAAGGACATAGGCTAGAACTGAGTATCTGCAGTAATACTAGATTATGCACCAAAGGAGAAGGAAAATTCAGCCCAGGGGTAACAGGAGGAGCTCTGACTTACAGTGAGAGGAAGGGCTCCGAGGGGTGGAAAGCACATGAGACAGTTTCTCATTCATTTTGTAAGATCAAGTCCAAACTCCTCAGCTGAGTATGAGGAAATGACTTGTCACTGTTGGCAGCAGAGTTTCAGTGAATTGCGATTTTGTGCATTTTAAAATATGAATGTAGGGGAGCTCTGGTGGCCTAGTGGCAAGAAGCTGCACTGCAATCCCAGAGGAGCACGGTTCGAATCCACCAGATGCTCTGCTGGAGAAGGAGGCGCAATATCCTCCTGTACCAGTCAGATCTGATTTGACGGTACACACGCACAAAAAAAAAAATGAATGTAAAACAGTAGTGATAAAGAGTCTTCAAGTTTTTTTTCCCTTGAATGATGCAAGGAAACCGTTGGGGCATTGGAGAAGGCTCGTAATAGCAGTTGCGTAGAGCTTGTTCATCATTTGCCCTTAGTCATCTCTTTCCTCCAAATGTGCCGGAAATTAGAGTGTCCTTTAAGCTGGAAAGGGCAGTAATAGTTCAGTGATAGTAGACTCTTTTCCTTTGTGGTATTAAGGGTTTATTGTTCAAAGTAGTTTACCTAGCCATTTACTGATTTTGCCCAGTGGAAGTGCAGGCGTATGCAAAGAGGGCGTGCTAGCCTATCCACAAGAAGATTGGGTAGTATCACTAGTAAACATATCCCACAGCAAAACTGGACAACCTCATGTTTAGCATAGTAGCAGCAAGAGAATACAATGAGGCCTAACATCAGACAGAGTGGACTGTAGAACTGCTGTGCCATTGGACCAGAGCTGAGAGACTTTGGCCCAAGTTTGTGGGAGGACAGGGATGGAGGACAAAAGGGAGAGAGTCAAAATTCGCAGAACTGAGAGTTTTGTAGCACTGGCCGAACACCTCAAGGCTTAGGACACCTGGGAGCTTTTTTCAGAAGCTGTCTTGACTGTATCTTGCTGCCAACCTGAATTACAGCCTTTTTATTCCCCAGTGGTTCTGTGTGGCCTGTGAGCCATACCAGCAGATTTTGGATGCAGTAAGGTTGGTGTTGAGATGAGCGTAAAAAGAGATGCAAGATCATGGGAACTCGTTTTGTATTGTTAATGTTGACAGGCACAGTTCCCCTTTGTGAAGTTGGTAAAGGTCAGATACTGCCATCCCCACGTGGCCATTGTTCTTTTTACAAACTTCCCAGTGGTTCAGTTCCTGACCAAAGCCTTTCATGTGAGCATCACCTCTTTGTCAGTGACTCTGAAAAAGTTTCAGCAGAGATTTTGGAATAAGATAACCCAGAGTGAATGGCTTAGTGATCAGTGGAAGTTCATTTTAATGAAATTGTCTAGCTCACTATTGTTGTTGTTGTTG
>NW_006399761.1:2728250-2755403 GCF_000299155.1 Elephantulus edwardii
CTTATTTTTTGCCATTTCCTTCAAAGCAGCCTGAACTTCTTTCATCACCATAGGCTCTTGCTCATATGTTGTTTCATGAAATTCTTCTGTGTCTTACAATTCCTTTCGATACAGTGACTCAGTATATTCCTTCCATCTTCTTTTAATACTTCTGGGATCATTTAACATTCTGCCCAAAACATCCTTGATTATAGCAACTCGAGGTTTGAATTTGTTCTTCAGTTCCTTGAGCTTAAGATATGCTGAGCTCACTATTACTATCTAAAAATCAGCTATTGAAAACTCTGAAACCCTTTTGGGCCCTGCTGCCCTGTGGCAGGCTGCTGGCCCAGAGGGGAACTGACCCACCAAATATCCCAACAGGTGACCTCCACCATTGACCCCCTCTCACTCTTTGGGCACCTTCAGCCCCGTCCACAACCATAGGAGGCAGAGCAGACTTTTTCAGACCCTGCTGTGTCACAGGTACTTGCCAGCCTGGAGAGGATCTGAAGCAGTTCCCTCTCCCAGCCCCCATCACAGATAATTTTGCCACAGAACCAAAAAGGAAGAACTACAGGCAGAGTAAGTTGCCTTTCCCTTCCCTACTAGTGTATTGAGCTCCCAGCTGTCCAGAATAACAGCTACGTTGCAAAGAGGACTGGTCGGGGGGGTCAGTATGGGGAAGAAACTTGTACAGAATGAATGGATTTTGTTTTTAAAAAAAAAAGGACGTGGGGGGATGTGCAACAACGAAGGAATGAAAATCCAATTTTTCTGTAAACTTTCAGTAAAATCACAATTAAGATATTTTATTATTTAAATTAAAGAAGAACTCCATGGATCTCAATGATCTCATTACTTTGTGCATGATGTCACCAGGCATAGAGTGATACTTTATAGACACCAACTCTGAACTTCAAAGAATCAGCCAAGGAAAATCTTACAGATCACAGTTATCTGACCTGTACCCAGTATAGGGATGGTGAAGGACAGGGCAAAGTTTTGTTCCCATTGTATACATGGCATCACCATGAGTGGGCACAAGCTGCTCTGAAGGAATTTGCAAAAACCCTCCAAGGCCCCATGAATATGTTGACATATTTCAACAAAGACATGCAGCCCTGGATGTGCTTACCAGGTTATACCAAGAAATCTGGAGGACCCTACCTGACCAAATGACTGGAAGAGATCTGTCCTTATTCCCATTCCCAAAAAGGATAATCCTACAGAAGGTGGACATTATTTAACAGTATCACTAATACCACATGCAAGCCAAATCCTGCTGAAAATTATCCAAAAACAACTGGAATGGTACATTTACAGAAAACTACCAGAAACAGAAGCTGAGTTTAGAAGAGGCTATGGCACGAGGGACATCATTGCCAGTGTCAGATGGATCTTCACTGAAAGCAGAGAGTACCAGAGGAATGTCTGTAGGTATTTTACTGACTATGCAAAGACATGTGACTGTATGGATCACAACAAATTGAGGCTAACACTGAGAAGAATGGCAAGTTCAGAACATTTAATTGTGCCCATGCAAAACCTGTACTTGGACCAGGAAGCAGTCATCAGAACGGAGCAGGGAAACACTGCATCAGTCAAAATCAGGAAAGATGTGTCTGTCTCCTTACCTTTTCAGTCTGTATGTGGAATAGATCATACAGGACGGTAGACTTTATGAGGAGGAATGTGGGATCACGATTAGAGGAAGACCTCAACAGCTTATGCTATGTAGATGAGACAACCTTGCTTGCTGAAACTGAAGAAGACCTAAAGCATTTGCTGCAAAAGGTCTAGGACTGCAGTCTTCAAGGTATATTGAAGCTTAACTTCTCACCATTGGATCAGTTAGCAGTACCATGATAGATGGAGAAGGTGGTTAACAATTTCAGCTTGCTCAGTTCCACAGTCAACTCTCTTGGCACCAATCAAAAGATTATTTGCATTAGGAAAATCTGCTGTCAGGGACCTCTCCAAAGTGCTAAAGAGCAACGATGTCAGGATAGAGACTAAGGTGCTCCTGACCCAGGCCATGGTCTTTTCTATTGCTTGCTATACATCCAGAGAGCTGAACAGTGACTAAGGATGATAGAAGAATCGATGCCTTTGAGTTGTGGTGTTGGAGAAGAGCATTGACTATACCATGTAGTGCCAAAAGAACAAAAAGATCTGTCTGGGAGAGAGTGAAACCACGTTGCTCTTTGAGGCAAGGATTTTGAAGCTATCTCTCACATAGTTTGGGTATGTTGCCAGGAGGGACCATTTCTTGGAGAAGGACATCATCCTTGGAAGCACAGAGGCACAGCAGGAGGGGAAGACCCTGGATGAGATGGAGTGACACAGTGATTGTGGTAATGGGGTAGGGGTGTTGGAGACAGTCATACTGGCTCAGGACAGGGCAAAGGTTCAGTACAAGGGGTCACTGTGAGCTGCAACTGATTCGATAACACATAACAACAATGTTTGGCTGGAAGCAGAAGAGTTAAAGGTTAGCCATGAACTTGAAACAGGAAAACATGAAGCATCTCATCTCTCCTGGCCCCTTCAGCTTCTCACTTCACTAATCTCTCAGCAAGAAAATCTCATTTGTCTTAGTGAACAAAACAAAATCATTTTACCTATAGGAAAACGATTGAGTAAGTTATAAAATATCCATACAATATAATTATATGCAACCATGTAAGGTAAAAATAGTTTCTAATAGGGAAATCTCTGCATTACCAAAAAAAAAGCCAGAAATACTAATTTTTTTTAAATTTTATTTTATTCTTTTTGTGTGCGTGTACTGTCGAATCAGATCTGACTGGTACAGGAGAAGATTGCCCCTCCTTCCCCGGTAGAGCATCTGGTGGATTCGAACCATGCACCTCTGGGATTGTAGTTGCAACTTCTTGCCACTAGGCCACCAGAGCTCCCCCAATACTAATTTTTTTAATAAAAAATTTTTTACTAAAAAGAAACATTAACAGTAATGACCAAAAACATGGATTTGAAAGCACTGACTTTTTAAAAGTCTATCTGTGCTCACGTTTTTCATTCAGTGGAAGACCTACATTAATTGAATTGTCTACTTCCCTCCCTTGTTAGCTTGTTGGCCTTAATAAATCTGACTTTCAGCTGGAACCTCAGAGGGCAGTGGGCTTATGTTAGTAAGGAAAAATAACTCCGGAAAGGAGGGTACAAATGGTTCTACAACTAGAGAAATAGAACTGGTATCACTCATTTGTCCTTGGAGGAAGGGTTGCATGGATGCATTTTGTTATACATATTCTCAACAACAGCAGCAAAATGAACAAAACTTTAAAAAAGGAACATTAAAAAGTGACTTTCAGTTTCATCTGATGCTCCAGGTTACCCCTTCTTCCTCCCACAGTTCCCCTCCCAGCCAGGCTTCTTCACAAAAAGAAAGGTCCAGATTCACTGCCTCTGACTCCTTTCTGATTTCTACCTCTATCTCTCAGGCAAACTGCTCGCCAAGGTCACCAGCAGCCTCCCAGTGCTAGCTTCAATAGACACTTTTAAAGCCTTATCAGACATGATTTCTAGGTAGTGTTTGATTCCTGGCAATTCTCCGCTTTTCCCAAATTTCTCTCCTTTAACTCCCACATTCTCTCTGATCTTCCTCCTAGCCCTCCTTCAGGCTCTCCCCTCTGCACCTTGTCCTTGTTTGTCAGCTGTTGGTTTCTCCTGGTTTGATTTTGAAAGCATATCACCAAGTCCTCTCCTTACTCTGGAAGCTCTGCCGAACCCTGTTGACAGTATGCCAGCCTCCAGTCAGAGGTTGGAGTGGGAGTCTTGGAGGTGCATTGGCCAGGAAATGGACCTAGGTTTCTCACATAGAAGGTGCAGATTCTCCTGCAGAACCATCACAACTACCAGCTTGTCCTTAGATACTGGAATTCCCCAAGGTTCTTGCTTGAATGCCCTTTTCTTTGCCTTCCTCATTCACTGCCCCCCCCATTCAATTCTTTTGATGTGCTGATGGCTTTCCTACGCTCCAGTTCCAATCCCACATCAACCTCAAACTGAACAAAACCAAACCATTCTCTCCTCCTGTCTGCTTGGCTGTCCCTCCTCCCTCTTGTCCATCTCCATTGATTCCCAACATCTAACCACCTGTTCTGAAAAGAAATAGAAGATCCTTGAGCCTTCCCTTGCCTGTACTTCCTTCATTCAACTCGTCTTCACATCCTGTTAATACATCCTCTCAATTCTCAAGCCTATTTTCTTCTTTACTCCTGGCTATCATCTCACCTCACCCAGAACCTTGCTTTAGTTTCCTTGTCATTCTTCCTGACTGTCCCCCCTTTTCACCCTTGAACCAGTTTACACTCTTTACAAGGAATTTTTTTTTCTCTAAAATACAAATCTGGTGACCTAGTCCCCTAAATAAAATCCTTTAAGGGGTCTCTGTCTTTTGAGAGCCGATTCCCACACTGACCCCACCTGTTGTCCATGCTGATGCTGCCCAATACTCCAGCTCTGGTCTTGTACCAGTTCTCACTCCTCAGGCAGTCCACCTCAAGCCTACTCTAGAAGCTCCACAGACAAACAAAGGTACTCTGAACTTCCATCTGGTCTGAAAGCTATAATTGCATATCCAAGGTTGGCCAAGGCCTCAGCAACCTCTGGGAACAAATGGTTCACTCTAGAGAATAACTTGGAATTTTCTGATTCATGTCCTACAAAGATTGGACATCTTACACTCTCCAATCCAAGATATTTCTTCAAGACTTAAAAGAGCAACTCACTTGAGTACACTTAGAAGACCAGTTGCCATTTGTAAACCACAAGACAGTTGTCAGTATGATACTGCCTTTCCAATATCCATTCCAGTCTTCCTCTGTTGTGGAGAGTCACACCATATGAGTGGTCCTGGACCCAGCTCAGCTCTCAGTGGAGGGGTTAAAGTGGCAGCTGTGGTTAGCAGTATCCTAATTGGTCTAAGGTGGGGTTACTGAATCTTAATGCTATTGGTATTTTGGGCCAAATATTTGTATGTGTGTGTTTCAGGCAAGATACTTCTCTTGTACTGGCCTTTACTTGACTCACTAGATACAGTTCACCTTCCACTCTTATTTGACAGAATCTCTTCAGATGTTGCCAGATGCCCTCAAGGAGACAAAACCATGTCTGGTTGGTCACAGGTACAGGTTATTCTTGGACACATAACCCACACAAGTTCACTTCGAATGAAATTCAGGAATTACATTCAGTGGTTTCGCTTTCTCATCCTGCTTGCTGTATAAATCTAAGAACTGGAGCCACCCATCTTTATGATGAAGTTGAAGTCATGGAAACAAAACAGAGAGATGAAAAGAAATGGTCTTGAGTGACAGGTTTAAACCTCTAGATCCAGCTCTCTTAAGCTCATGCTTTGCTGGACATTTCCGTACACTGAGCCTAAACATCCCCTTTGTTGTTTATAATCCTGTTATTTGAAACTGCAGTCACCATTGCTACATGCTTTTGTTCAAGCCAGGCAGAAAAATCTAGCCTAAGACACTGCACCACCTCTGGTTGTTGCTGCCATTTCCCACTGTGCCGGGCTCTCACCTTGAACACTGCCCCTGTGAGCACCACTTCCCACTAGGCAGGGACACTTCATCCTGAAATGTCACAGTGTGAGCCAGCAGGGGGTCTTGGATGAAACAGGCTAGAAAGAGCCTGCTCCTTTGTGCCACACTGTCAGAGAGGGTCTTGAAGTCCATTGTTCCGACCTCAATGTTTAGTGAAACAGTTATTTTGCTTGTACATTCATTGAAGATTTCTTTCCCTCAAGGATGGAACCTGAGCTCATGTGACATGGCCAAGGATATATTTAAGTACCAGATGCCTTGATGTATTAGACTCCGCCTCTCTACTACTCTGTGTGGAAAACCCTACTGTGGTGGTTTGTGTGTTACTCTTTGTAATTTCAGCAGGGTCATCCCTGGTAGATAGGTGTCAGTAGAGCTTCCAGATTAAGATAGGTCTAGTAACTGCTCCTCAAAACCAAGCCACTGAAACCTTCTTACTTTGAAGACCTCAATGAGAGAGGTCAGCCTCTAGAGGAGGACATCATGTTTGGTGAAGCAGAAGACCAGCGTGATCACAGGTAAGACGGCTGGGTGTGGTCCCTGCAGTGACGGACACAGGACACGGCGGTGCAGTCATCTGGTCTTTGTGTTAGGTCACCATGAGGCAGCTACGTAGCCATCTACTTAGGCTGTTTAAGACTAGCCATGTAACACGCATCTGTCATTTTTTTAGAGCTTACTTTTCGCAGAAGATCCCTCAGTCTTAAGTTCGGTTAGGCTTCTGATTTACAGACCAGTGGTATTGATTAGCTCGTTTTAGTTTTAGGTCGCAGCAAAAACAATCCCCAAATTGTGACTCATTAGTGTTTTTACCATGTCAATTTTATATTCACAATATAATTATAATGGTTCTGTATGTAAATGTATTCATGGTTATTCACTGGCCCTTTATCATAATGGTTTCTTTATGGCCAAGTTCTTTATTTAAACTCCTCTCTTAATTAATTGTTGTGATTATTTCAAGTTGTGTGTCAACCTGACTGCCCTGCTTCCCTGGTTTGTCAGTTATGATGTAGTCATTCCTTGATGATACTGTGTTGTTGCTGTTAGCTGCAGTCAGGACTGCGGTGTTGTTGAGGTGCTGTCACCTCAGCTGATTCAGAGCAACCCTGTGAACAACATTGGAACTTTGCCCTGTACTGCCCCATTCTCATAGTCTCTGACATACTGAGTCCATTGTAACAGTCATGTTGTGAGTCTATTCTATTATGAAATCTGATCCTTCTATGAAATTTCCATGAAATATGCTGAGCAGCCGTTCTGAGGGGAGGAGGGCCGGGAAGAGAGACAGTGAGACATACAGCAGAGCTCTCTTGCTTTTTTGGTCCATCAGGATCCTGCATCTATCTAGCTTGTCACCATCTGCCCTCTGCGGCTTTGGATTTGAGCCAGCAGGGTGAAATACTGTTTGCAAGTTTTAGTTTTGGCCTCTAATCCAGGAGCCTGCCATCTGATCTGCAGATCTTGGGTTCATTGGCCTCTCTGGCTCCCTCAGTCAGCAGGAACCCCTATTCTGACATCTCTTGGACTTAGACTTGCCAACCTTAATGTGAGCCATTTACTTGAAATTGATCTCTTTCTCTCTCCACTAGTTTTGTTCTTCTAGAGGAACCAGTTGGATTATATCATCATGTGTGTTTTCAAGAAATATTTATGTGGCTAGCAAACCTGTGCCACCAAGTTGTTTCTGACTGATGGTCGCTCAGGTATCCAAAACTGAAATCCTAAACAGGAACAGACTTTCTTCGCCAGGGATACTGGTGGATTCAAACCACCAACCTTTCAGTTAGCAGACCAACATTTAAAATACTGCCAGGTTCATTGACTATGCAAAGTCATTTGACTGTGTGGATCACAACAGACTGGCTAACTCTGAAAAGAATGGGAATCCCAGAACACTTGATTGTGCTTATGTGATACCTATGATAAGAGGTATAGATCAATAGTAATTGATTATATAAAATACAATGTATGTGAAGGATTGTATAAAACAAAATGAACATGAATGAAACTAAATGTTATGATTGTGTGCAAACCGATAAAATAAGTTAAAAAAAAATACTACTAAGGTTCTTTTGTGGAAACAGTAATCCTTGTAAATCTGCATACTTGTGAATGACTATTATCTTTAGATAGGAGAGACAAATTAGTGAAGAGAAAAATTGAGTCATAGTTCTCTCAAAACTCTGAAGACAGTACTCTACTTTCTTCTTTGTTAGTTCCATGCAATTGAGTACAACTCATAGCGACCCTATGAATATCAGATCTGAACCCTGTCTTGTGCCGTCCTTATTATCTCTGACACATTTAAGTCCATTGCCATGGATACTGTAGCACTCTTTGTTGAGGGATTCCTCCCTTTGCTGACCCTCCACCTTTACAAGCATGATGTCCCTTTCCAAGGAATAGCTTCCCCTAACAGCATGTCCAAAATATCTGAGACAAAGCTTTAGTTTTGCCTTCAAGAACAGAGTGGTTGCACTTTCTCCAAGACATACACCTCTTTGTTCTTGTGGCAAGCCATGGTATATTCAGCACTCTGCTCCAATACCACAGCCCAAACGCATCTGCTCCTGCCATCCTTTTTCACTGTCCAGCTCTCATATGCATAGCGATTGTAAAGACTGTGGTTTGAATCAAGCACATCTTTAAACTGACATCATTGATCTTCAGGACTTTGGAAAGATCCCTGACAGCAAATTTTCACCTGACTGCTGGTCACAAGGATGTTAACTGTGTTTGAAGATTGTTGACAGTTCTAACTCCACTTTCTTTGGGTATTGAGTATTACTCAGGAGAAGCCCAGAGCTAACTTGGTATTCTTTTCTCTCTTGTGAGTGAGTTAGTTTTCTGCCTGGATAGTCAGTCCTAAGACTCTTTAACTTTAATACTTCTAGGAAATGTTCTTTCTTGAATATAAAAGTACCTTTTCAAGCTATAAGTCCTTTGTAAATGTTTTCTTAATTATGCTTTCTTTTTTCTTTTATGATATCAACTTCTTCTGAAAAAGTAGCTGGTGGCCTGCTGGATGCAGAGTTGCACTGACAACTCAGAGGCCCAAGGTTCTTGTTCCACTTCCTCCCTGTGGTGCTCATTTTCATTCATCCTTATATCCTATATTTTCCCCCCTTCTGAACTTTATTTCTGGGTAGAAGCTTCTCTTTGATCTTGTATGGTTGGTTGCTTGGTTTGTGCTAAGGAATGAGTACTTTCTTGATGTAGTTCACCTTTTAGGCCTGCTTTCTACTTAAAGTAGATTTGTAGCAGAATACCTTTGTGGGCTTTACCCTGACTCCCTCACTCTCGTAATTTCTAGATAAACAGAGTTGAAAATACCAGGAAAATGTTGTTGTTGTTATGTGCCGTCAAGTTGCTTGTGACTCAAAGCGACCCTATGTACATAAGGTGACAGCTTCCCAATGAATAGATTCTGTCTTCACTGTTAGGGAGAATTCTTTTAATTACGTAAATACTTCATTTTTAAGAAGTTCCAGTCATCTAATTTATCCTGTATTGATTGTATGCCAGTTACTTAGAACTGTGGGCTCCTGAATTTGTCCCAGTGTTTTCTTTGGTGACCTTTATAGTTTTAGCTTTTGAGGTCCTTGATCCATCTTGGGTTAGTTTTTATGTATGGTGTCAACTGTGTGTGTGTGTGTGTGCGTGCGCGCGCGCACATGTATATATGTATGCACACACACACATATATATGTATATATATATGTGTATATATATATATATACATACATACATACATACATACACAGAGCTCTGGTAACATAGTCACAAGAAGCTGCACTGCAACACTGAAGGCAAGAGAGAGATGTGCAGTCTCCTCTCGTGCAGTTAACTGCCTCTAAAAACCTGTTGGAGGATCAGCTATAGGTAGGTTCCGACTAACTGGCACACAACAACGTGGGTCGTGTTTGAATTTTCTGCAGATGATAGCCAATTTTACTAGCACCATTTGTTAAACCAAATAGGGTGTCTACTTCATGGGTTTCATCTCCTTGTCAAAGATCAGTTGTCCATAGGTGGATAGGTTTATATCTGGGTTCTCAGTCTCATTTCATGATCAGTGTACCTGGCTTTGTACCAGTACCGTGCTGTTCTGATTACTGTGGCTGAGTGGCAAGTTTTTCCAGGCAGCGCATATGGGGCCTTCTTTGCTTTTCTTCTTCAGTATTTCTTTGCATATCAAAGGTCTTGCTCTCTTCCATGTGAACTTGGTGATTACTTCTTCCATATCTTTGAAACTGATAATAGCATCTAGATAGGGATTTCATTGTATTTGTAGATTGTTTTTGCTACTATTAAGTTTTCACAGGGTTATATCTTCTAATCCAAGAACATGGTATATTTTTTAATTTATATAAGTCTTCTATTTCTTTCTTTTCTTCTTTTTTTTCCTTTTATTTCTTATAGTAAGGTTTGGGTGGGTGATTTTGCATTGTGGGGATTTTTTTAATATTGGTTTGCATACAAAATTCTTAGACGTTGTGTATCAATCATGTATATTGTGTTTCACACATTCCCCCATTGGCATTACATTTCAGATAGTCACTCATAGGCATTGTGTTTGTTTTTTTTTATTTTTTATTATTTTGTGTGCGTGTACCGTCAAATCAGATCTGACTGGTACAGGAGGATATTGCGCCTCCTTCTCCGGCAGAGCATCTGGTGGATTCGAACAGTGTTCCTCTGGGATTGCAGTGCAGCTTCTTGCCACAGGCATTGTGTTTTATAATATTAATCACCATTGGTGTATGCCTACTGTGACCATGATTTTTCAAGTTTCCTTTGGATCTTCCCTTACTCCTTCACATGCAGATACACACAAGGACATGTGCATGCACACCCAAACTCTGTTATCCTAGTGATTTGCCTTCTCTGCACCCTCTTATAGAAGTGTTCTAAAGTTTTCTTTGTAAAGTTTTTCTGTCTCTCTGGTTAGTTTTCTTCCTAGACATTTCACTTATGGGTTACTGTTGTAAATAGCATTGTTGTTCTGTGCTATAGAGTTGTCTGTGACTCATAGCAACTCTTCTGTGCAGTAGCTCTGTCCTCTGCCCTGTCCTGAGCCAGTCTCACTGTCTCTGACATACCTACCCCCATTACCCTCGCCACTGAGTCAATGCATCTCATCAAGAATCTTCCTCTCTTGTGCTGTCTCTACACCCTTCCACACATGATGGCCTTCTCCAGGGACTGGTCCCACCTGGTCACATGCCCAAACTATGTGAGACAGAGTTTCAAAATTTTTGCTTCCAAGGAGCAGCCTGATTTTACCCTGTTCAGGATGAACTTGTTTGTTCTTTTGGCAGTCCATGATGTGTTCAGTACTCTTCTCCAGCATCACAACTCAAAAGCATCAATTCTTACTCCATCATCCTTAGTCACTGTCCAGTTCTCTGTTGCGTAGCAAGAATTGTGAGGATCATGGCCTGAATCGGGTGTACCTTAGTCTCCAGACTGACATTGTTCTTCAGTGCTTTTGAGAGGTTCCTGAAAGCAACTTTCCCCAGAGCAATTCGTCTTTCGATTTTATTTACTTTTTTTATTGGTTTGCTTATAGAGTTCATTTACATTGTGTTTCACACTACTCTTCATTCACATTGTATTTCATACAATCATTCTTATGCATTATGTTTTATAAATTTAATCACCATTGGGCCTTGCTCATGTCTTTTCTTTTGGATACTTCTCATTTCCTCCCTCTTTGAGTTACCATACATGTTTCACTAGTTATATTTCTGTCTTTACAAATTGTCTTATGCAGTATTTATCCTTATGAGACTGTGTTAGGTCACTCAGCATAATGCTCTCCAGCCTTTCCCAAATTACATAGGATTTTCCAAACTCATTGCTTCTGAGTGGTACATAGTATCTGATTGTGTGATTGACTGATGGTGCCAAGAATGTTGATTGTGGAGCAGAGGAAGCTCAAATTGCTATAGTGCTGCCAATTGGCCCAGTGGTGAGAATCTTTGTCTTCTTGATGTTGAGCTTCACTCCATATTGAAGACTGCAGTCCTTGACCTTCTGCAGCAAAAGCTTCAGGTCCTGCTTAGTTTCTGCATTGTTTTCTGTATTTCTTTCTCAGTGTTCTCTTTGTTACTTTAGGGAAATCTGACTGATTGTTGAATATTGATCTTATACCTTGCCACTTGACAAAAATGGGCAATTAAGTTAAATAATTTTCTTAGTGAGTCTTTGGGATTTTCTCTATATAGAATGCTATCATATACAGAGAAATTATTTGCCCATTTTTCATTCAGCTCTCTTTTTTATTTATAACTTATATGCATTAAAATTTGTCCATTTTCAGTCTTGGACACTGTACGCAGTCCTGTACCTACTAACATCATCACTATGTTGAGTATTCTCTTACCCTGGAAGTCCACCTTTGTCTCATCATTTGTGTCATCCCCTCCTAAGTGCAAAGCCCCAGATAGCCACTGACCTAACCTCTGTCACTTAAAGTTCTATATTTTTTAGAATTCTGTATAAGTGGACTAATACAATATATCAATTTATATCCTTCTTATTTTACTTCGCATAATATTGCATGTCAGTTACATGTATCAAGGTTTTACTATTTTCTTTATTGCCAGAAAATTCTCTACTTTGTTTATTTGGTGGACATGTTTGGTCTCCAGTCAAGCTACTATGGATATTTACATCCAAGTCTTTGAGCTGACAAATGCTTTTGTTTCTCACAGAAAACCAGAAGGAGAGGTAAGGGGAAGGGAAGATGATGAGAGATACAAGGAAGATGTCTGTTATTGTTACTGTTTTGTACCATTGAGTGAGAACTGACCCATAGCTGGCCTTCCAGTAAGTTTTTAAGGCAGTAAATCACAGGGGAGTGAATTGCCCATCTTTCTCCTGTGGAACAGCTAGTGAATTTGAACCACTTACCTTTGTATTGGCAGCACAATTCCTTATCATGGTAGCCTAGCGCTAAGAAACTGTGCTGCAGTCCCAAAGGTATACAATTCTAATTCACCAGCGGCTCTGTGGGAGAAGAATGGACAGTCGTCTCCCGCGTGATTAACTGTCTCTGAAAACCTACTCGAGGATCAGCTATGGGTCACTTCCAGCTCGACAGTACATTACAACAGCAAGCCACCAGAGCTCAAAAAAAGGAAGAAGTGAAGGGTTTTATTTGTGTTTGGTTAAATCTATTACTTTTGTCTTTAATGTTACATTTTACAAGTCTATTGTTCAAAAAAATTATATAAATATTCATCTATGGTTCTTCCATAATTTCCTTTTTTTATTTAATTATGTCCTGATTTTTACTTTGTATTACTTTTGCTCTGATTAATTGGGAGTATTATTGGCCAATTAAAGGACTATTGTACCTTAGGGATTTGAGTGGTTCTAAGACAAGAGTAGGGAAAATGAAAAATGAGCCAGGAGCATCTTGTGCCAGAAATAAAGACATGTGCTAAAAGTTAGAGGAGCATGTCAAAAGAGCATGAGTCTGGGGCAACCACATTTCTATATTGCAAAAGCATGAGGTCAGATTCAGTACATCATGCTAAATGTGAGAACTAAAACCATCAAACTCTCTGAAGAAAACATAGGAGTAGTACTTCAGGGTCTAGACTTTAACAGTGAATTCTTGGCTATGATACCAAAAGCATAATCAACAGAAAATAATACCAACAAATGAAACTACATTGACATGAAATACTTTGTGTATGGAAGATCTGTAAAACAAAGTTAAAAGACTGTCAACACCAGCAATTCCACTACTGGGAATATACCCCGAAGAGACCATAACTGACATCCAAGCAGATATATGCACACCCATGTTTATCGCAGCTCTGTTCACAATAGCAAGGAGTTGGAAACAACCTAAGTGCCCATCAACAAATGAATGGATAGAGAAGCTGTGGTATAGTCACACAATGGAATACTATGCTGCATTAAAAAACAAGGAACTCATGCAATATTATTCAAAATGGTTGACTCTGGAGAACATTATGCTGAGTGAAATATCCCAGTCACAAAAGGACAAATATTGCATGGTGCCACTGTTGTAGAACGGGACTGACCTTAGGGTTGGGGAGAGACTGAGTAAGATGGGTTCAATAATGTATACTGCACTGAAACAAAGGAGGGAGAAAACTGTTTAAAAGAGATATGTGACTAGGTATTTCTGTCATGACAGGAGTCTAGAGCGATGGCTACATGGTGGAGTGGACCTGGGGGAGGGTTTGTAAAACAATGAAAGAATCTTTTCTTTTACTTTTCCAAGAGGGTAGTGTTCTGGGGTAGGGGGGAGCCTTGGGAGGGGACAAATCTACAACAATGAATGAATGGAAATAAAAAAAAAGACTGTCACAGATTGGGGAAATTTTGGGAGCAATCCATCATACAATGCTTGATACCAAGATTATGTAAAGAAGTCTTACAATTTAGTGATAGAAACATACCAAAATATTTACTTCATCACCTTAAAGGTTTTATCATAAGAAAAATTATTTTAAGACTGGAAATTAAAATATCAAATGTGTACTGCATTTTATAGCACTATTCACAATGGCCAAAGGGTTGTTGTTTTATTGTTGTTATGTGCCGTCGAGTCACTTGCGACTCATAGCGACCTTGTGTACAAGAGCACTAAATGCTGCTCTATGCTGTGCCAACCTCACTATCTCCAACACACTCACTCCCACCACCCCAATCACAGAATCAATCCATCTCATCGAGGGTCTTCCTCTCCTGCGCTGTCCCTCTGCTCTCTCAAACATGATGTCCAAGGACCGGTCCCAGGACCGATCCCTCCTTACAACATGTCCAAAATATGTCAGATGATGCTTCAGAATCATTGACTCTAAGGAACAGCCCAGTTTTACCCTCTCCAGAACAAACCTGTTTGTTCTCCTAGCAGTCCATGGTATATTCAACCCTCTTCTCCAGCACCACAGCTCAAAGGCATCAATTCTCTTTCTATCATCCTTAGTCACTGTCCAATGCTCTGATGCATAGCACATAAGTGTTAAGATTATAGCCCAGATCAGGCACACCTTCGTCTCCAGGCTGACATCATTGCTCTTCAGTACTCTGGAGAGGTCCCTCACAGCTGACTTTCCCAATGCAATTCATCTCTTGATTTCCTGGTTGCTGTTACCAAGGTGTTGACTGTGGAGCCAAGCAAAATAAAACTGTTAACTATCTCAGTTTCTTCACCATCCCTACTGATGCTGCCAGTTGCTTCAGTGGTGAGAATCTTGTATTCTTGATGTTGAGCTGCAGTCTGTATTGAAGGCTGCAGTCCTTGACCTTCTGCAGCAAGCACTTCAGATCCTCCTCACTTTCAGCAAGCAGGGTTGTCACCTGAGGGTAGAAAATGGAAATCTTCATAGACAGGTAAATGGATAAATAGAATATAGTACAAACATTAAATGTTCTATTACTCAGCCAACTCCCTATAAACCACACCACCAGAGCTCCCAAACCATTACATTACTACAGAGTAACATATACCATGGGGAACCACAGTCAACACAGCTGGTGCTAATAGGCAGGAAATCAGGAGATGTATTGCACTGGGAGAGTCTGCAGTTAGGGACCTCTCCAAACTATTGAGGAGCAGGAATGTTAGTTTGAGGACTGATGTGTGTCTGACTTAGGCCATGGTTTTTGGTCATCACTTAATGTGTATCTGAGAGCTGACCAGTAAATAAGGATGACATAAGGAGAATTGATGTCTTTGAACTGTGGCATTGCAGAAGAGTACTGAATATACCATGGATTGCAAAAGAACAAACAGGTATAACCTGGAAAGGGTGTGGCCAGAGTGCTCCTTGGAAGCAAAGATGATCAAGCTTTGTCTCACATACTTAGAGCATGTCCTTGGCAAAGGGGGCTGTTCCTTGGAGAAGGACATCAAGCTTGGAGAGGTGGGAGTGTGAGTGAAAGAGAAGACCCTCAACCAGGTGGGTTGACACAGTAACTGCTACAGTGGGCTCTAGTATGTCAGAAAATGTGAGGATGGCACAGGGTAGGACAGGGGTCAGATATATTTCTTGTTCATAGGGCCGCTGTGAGTTGTAATTGACTAACAACAACAGCATGAACAGGGAAAGGGAGCTCTGGTGGTCTATTAGATAAGGAGTTGTTCTGACAACCCAAAGGCAGGCAGTTCAAATCCACTAACTCCTCCTTGGGGTAAAGGACAGTCTTCTGGGCAACTTACACCCTCAGAAAACTTGCTGGAGGGTCAACTCTGAGTCAGTTTAGACTCAATGGCAGTGACTGTGAGTTAAACTTTTAAAGAAAAATAAAGTTCCGACCCTTCCTACACTTAATGAATGTTGTAGTTGTCATCAGGGTGGCTCTAACTCAAAGTCCCCTGTGTACCAGACGGTGCAGCACTCAGCTGTCCAGCTAGCCCTGCACCGCCCGCACCGTCACCCCTGTGTTTGAGGCCCTTGTTGAAACCCCAGTGTCAGTCCGTCACCTGGAAGATCCTCTTCTCTTTTCACTGGCCTTTGACCTTGGTATCTTTCTCCAGGGACTAGTCCTACCTGATACTTACACAAAGTATGTGACATGAAGTGTCTAGGGAAAATTGGCTGTATTTCCTCTAAGAAAGATCTCTGTGTTCTTTTGGCAGTTCACAGTATATTTATTCTTTTGCCAACAGCACAATTCAAAGATACCAGTGCTCCTTGAGTTTTTCTTATTCTGGTCCAGCATTCACAGCAGATGAGGTAACTGAAAATATCATGGCTTAAGTCAGGCCCATCTTGGTCTCCAGGATGATGTATTTGCTCTTTTGCACTTTAAAGAGGTCCTTTGCAGCAGATTTGAACAATGTGATAAGTTGTGTGAGTTCTTGTCTGTTTCCGTGGGCAGTGGTAAAATAGAATCCTGGACAGTTTCATTCTTCTATCTTGATATTGTTCGGGAGCTCTGGTGGCCTAATCAGTAAGATTTTTTGCTGCCACCCCAAAGGCAGGTGGTTCAAATCTACCATCTTCTCAGCAGGTAATCTCCTCCCTTGAGATTTATAGCCTCTGAAAAAGCCACTGGAAGGTTAGCTCTGCGTTGATTGTGACTCATAGTCACCTAGTAATGTCGGTAGGGAGAACTTTCAGATCACAGTTCAAATCCACCAGTTACTTCATGGGAGGCAGATGAGTAGTCTCCTCCTGTAAAGGTTTACGACTTTGGAAGTCTGGCGGAGGCTCACTGTATGTTGGAACTCAGTTCCCAGTAGTGGGTTTGATTTGATTGGTTTGTATGACACAGAGACCAGCACTTACAAATGGTTACCAAAGAGAGGGAAAGGGTGAGACTGGAAGTGAGCGAATCCCTGAGTTACAGATGTCTAACTTAGGAACTCCTCGGTCAGTCACTGCCAACGAGTTTATGTCCAGCTCAGCAGTGGCCTCCTAGGGCCGAGTGAAACAGCTCCATCTGAAACTTTAGTCTGAAATGCATTTCAGAGACTAGGCATCTTAACTTGGACAGATGGCCTTATGTCTCCCCTGAGGAATGGCTGGTGGGTTAGCAACCATCACGTAACCCACTGCATCACTAGGGCTTCTTCACCCAAATCCTGCTCTCATTGAAGTCTTCATCACAGTCACCCTCATGTGTTGCACATGCAGCTTTTAAAGTCTTGAAAAGACTTCCTGCCTTTTCTTGTACTGACTCACACCCAGCCCACTGTCATCAATTGGATCCTGACTCCCAGCAGCCTATAGAACTTCCCCACAGGGCTTCCCAAGCACGGGTCTCCGCATAAGCAAACTGCTGCATCTCTCTCCGGGGGATTACCTGGTGGGGTCACACCTTCAGCCTTTCCATTAGTGACCAAAGGACGACCACAGCACCGCCAGAGTATCTTTCTTGCCCTAAATGAAAATCAAACCGCTGTCATTGAGTGAGTGAGACTCATGGCAGCCCTCTGCCAGGTTTCCACGACTGTAAATCTTCATGGGAGAGAACTGCCTATCCTTGTCCCTCAGAGCAGCTAGCAGATTCACACCACTAACCTTTCAGATAGCAGCCCAGCACATAACATGTTATGCCACCAGGGCTCCTTCTTGCATTATAATCCCAAAAACCGTTCCAGCTCATAATGACTCTCTATCCGGTTCCGAAGGATTTAAGTCTTTATAGGAGGATACCATCTTTCTCCAGCAGAATAGCTGGTAGATTTAAACCACCAACCTTTTAGTTAGAAGCTCAATACATTATATACACTGAGCCACCAGAATTGTCTTGCTCTAATGTAAGGTTAGGGAGCTCTGGTGACCCTAAGGTGGTGCCTCCTTGGCATTCTAATTTACCAGCAACTCTTTAGGACAAAGATGGGCAATTCCTCCTGTTCAATTTATAGCCACAGAAATCCCATGGAGTGTCATGTCAGTTATGCGTCAGTTCTAATGACAGTGAGTGCGTGAAAGCAAAGCTCAATGAGAATAGGATGCACTGTTCCAGCTTACCTGCACACTCTACTTAAAGGCACAGGACCTGATTGTAAGCCAGGGGTGGCCTGCATACCTGCCCAAAGTGCATAACCTGAGTCTAGTTGTGAACAAATAGCACATAAACTCAAGTTGAAGGACAGAGTTAAAACAAGTGACCTGTTTTTGAAATACCCATGATATTTCAGTGATGGGGAAGACCAAGAAAAGCTGAGAAAGTAATCCAAGTTAAAAGGAATTAAAGATGTGGTGAGTAAAAGTAAGCAATGATTTTAGGTTGAATTCTGGATGGGTGAGGAAAGCTTCCCATAAAGAACATTGCTGTTTTTGTTGTTAGATGCCATTGAGTCGGGTAAAACTCATAGTGGCCCAATGAACAACCGCTCTGAACCTTGTCCTGTTACACTGTGCCATCCTCACAATCTCTGACACACTTAAGCCTGTCAGCCCACCTGGTTGAAGATCTTCCTATCCTTCACCACACCTCCACCTTCCTAAGCATGATGTCTCTCTCCAAAAAATACCCTCTCCTGGCAACATGCCCCAAATTTATGAGACAAAGCTTCATCATCTTTGCCTCCAAGGAACCCTCTGGCTGCACCCTCTCTAAGACATACCTGTTTGTTCTTTTGACAGTCCATGGGATGTTCAGCACTCTCCAGTACCCCAGGTCCAAGGCATCAGTTCTTCCTCTGTCATTCTTAGTCATTGTCTAGCTCTCAGATGCATAGCAAGTGACTAAAAAGATCATGACCTGAATCAAGACTCGTATTGTGAAAACGAAAGGAAGTCCAGCCAGGGTGCTCCTTTGAGGTGGGAATGATGAAGCCTTATCTCACATACTTTGGGCATTTTATCAGGAGGAACCAGTCCTTGGAAAAAAGACATCATGCTAGGAAAGGTAGAGGGGGTCAGCAGAACAGATGAAGACTCTGACAAGATGCTTCGACATAGTAACCACCACAGTGGACTCGAGCAGGACAGGACAGGGATCAAAAAGATAATACAGGTTAGGGCGAGGTTCAGAGCTGTTGCTCACAGAGTAGCTATGAATTATAGTTGACTTGATGGACAACAACAGCAAACGGTATGTGTTGTCTACAACTTACTTTTCAGTGTCTCATGGGAAAAATAGAAACACATGCAAGAGAAAGTAATTGTAAACTGTTAAATTGGTGAATCTTCGTGAAGAATAATGACAGAATTCCCGGTGCTATTCTTACAACTTGCCTGTAAATTTGAAATTATTTTTCAAACTAAAATATGAAAAGTCAAAATATATGTAAATAACATCTGAAATTTAATTTGTATGTGCATATTAAGGAAGGAGTCGGACTAGCTGTTATTTATTGACTTCCTCATACTGTGAAATCACTAAAACCCATAATAAATTCTCACACATATTTGGGTGTCCCACAAGCCCACTTGTCTGTTTTTCTGTACCAGTAAATCTGTTTTAATTGTTGGAGCCTCTAATTATATTTAATATCTGGTAAGGCAAGTCCTTCCACATTGCTCCTCCTCAAAATTTTCCTGTATAGTTTCCTTCTCCCAAAGAAAAATTAGGAGAATCTGGTGGTCAGGATTTAAAGAAGAAACGCTCTTGGCAATGTTTATTGAAATGTGGTCACTTACAGAGTGGTAGGAATAGTTGAAATCATATATTCCTGAGTCTTCTAGGAAAGAGTTTGCTTCTCTTCTGGTCTCATGCTGCATTTTTTTTTGTTTCTCCATAAAGTCTCCTCATGTTCTTATCATAAATCTTGCACACCTTCCGTTAAGTTAGTGCTCATGAATTTTGTTACCGTTGCAAAAGCAATATATTTCCTTGATGTGCTCAACCAGTATGCTCATTATCATACGTAAGGTATTAGTTTTTCTACCTGTGTTTCTGTATTTTGTGATGGTTACCCTATCAAACTCATTTGTTAGTTCTATGACTTTTCATTTGATTTTTCTGAGCTGTTCAAATTACAAAACCGTGTCTCCTGAAAATGATGATGGGAATATTTCTCCCTGGGAATATTTATGACCCTTACTTTATGATCTTGCTTCATGCCATTGCTCAGCCCTTCCAGAACATTAATAAATAATGGTAGGAATGGAAGCACCCGTATCTTGTTCTTGAACTTAATTGGGTTGTCACAGATGTTTTCATAGTTAATTATGTTGTGGCTTTGGGTTTGGAAGAACTTACGTTGGTCATATTAAAGGATTTTCCAACTCTTATTTATACAAACAGCACCAGGAATAGGTGGCAATGTCTTGATAGTTTCTAAAACCATCATTTTCTGAGCTCTGGTTAGGTGTCCAGCTTTGTGCCGAGTTTTTTGTATTGTGATTTAATTTGATCATTATATGATCCTCATAGTTAGATATTCCATGTTTTCAAGAAATAGGGAAATTGGCCAGAGTTTCACAGTACAGTGAGAAGAGGCAGGATTTGAACTTGGGATCTCTTAACTTAAAAGCTCAGATTCCTAACCCTACACAATGATATTGTGGCTTACTGCCTTCATCTTTTAACATACGTTAAGAAATTTCATGTTAAGAATAAACAATTAGGCTTCTGGACTCAGTCTTTCTTGTCCATAGTATATTATTTTTAAAACATGGCTGCACTCAGTTTGCTAATATTTTGTGTCTGCATTTGTGTAATCAGACTGTAGTTTCTCTCTTGCCCATCGGCCTGCTCAGTGTTATGGGTCTGGGACATGGTGCCTTAGGAAAAGGGTTTGTAAAGTTGCCCAGTTTGTCCCAGGCATGACCCTGGGACAGAAGAGCAGAGGTTATCTGTTTCTTGAAGATTTGAAAGAACTTGCTCCTGAAATGGTCTGAGGTGATTTTGTTGTAGCTGAGGTAACTTTTTGACAACATTTTCAGCTTCTTGAAGGAATATTAGCAAATGTAAATTTTCCCCACTTCCTGAGTCAATTGTGGTTAATTTATATTTTCCTAGAAAACTATCCACTTCATTGAGATTTTCAAGTCTATTATCATAAAGTTATAAAACCCATTCCTTTATCTTTTTCATCTATTCTACCTCATTTTTCATTTTCTGTTCTCTTATAGTTTCCTGTTTTCTTCATGAGGCTTGCCATTGGTTTCTCTATTTCATGGTCTTGTTAAAGAGCCAGTACCTGAATTTATTATCAATTTGCTTTTCCCATTTTCTAATTCATTAATTTCCAGCGGTTTCTCATGATTAACTTCTCCAGGTTCCCTTTGGTTTTGCTGTTGGTAGCAATGGTGATTGTACAATTTCTCTCCTTCTGGCATCTGGGCTCATTCTGACTTTGGCTCATTCTATTTCCGTATTGCCATTATTATCATGATGTGCTATACAGTCTGTAACTGGCATGTTTATTCCCTCTTAGATCCAAGAGTTACTTAGAAAAGGGACTTTTAATTTCTCAAGTGACTTGATGTTCTTTGTTTTTGCTTGGTTTTTAATCTGTTGTTTTCTTGAATTCTTGTCAGAGAATATGACTTGAACAGTTTGTCCATTGTAGAGATTATTGATAACTTCTGTGTGGCCTGGTATAAGATGTTTTTTTGAGAATGTCCCCAATAAGGGTTGCAAATAGTTCCCTCAGATAACCCACAACAGGGTGGTCCCAGCAGCTCTTAATAACACTGGGAGGAAAACTAAAAGATGAGGTCCATTTGGCAGCTCGAATTTTTCATGCTGCTTGAACACAGAAAGGCAAAGGATTTAATGGGAGCTCAGACAGCCATCTAAATGTGCCACCATGTCATGGGTGCAGCTGCCCTCACTGGCTTTCTCCCCCAGGAAACGTGGTAGACTTTGGCATGGTGAGGCAGGAGGCTACTTATGATGGGGATGGAGAGTGTGAAGAAGAACTTAATGCTTTTGAGTTCAGTTGCTTTGTCTTGCATAGAAAAAGACAAAGTATGTCATTTCTCCTCTTTAAGCACACATCCGGCCCAGCCCTGCCCATGGGTCCTTGTCCATAGTAGGCAGTTCTTCTGGGCTTCCTTCTGCCCTTGCCTTGAAGCCTGTATCCCTTCTCCCCATTCTCTCTCTAGTATTCCGTCTGTCACCTCACATCCCTCCTACCTCCTGACGGAAACATGGAGAATTCTTGTGACTGACTTGATTTTCTGAGGAACTAACGCCACTCATGGTAGTGATGCTGCTTCTCCAGCCACGCCCTAAGTTGTTCTTTGTAACGTGTACATCCAGCAAGTGGGGCTCATGGGGCTTCCTTTACCGTCTTCTCCCATCATCCTTGTAAACTTCATCCAGTGGGAGACTTAGTCCCAACATTTGGGTTAACAATTAGAACATGGCACTCACACGCTCTGTACTCTCACGCTCTCCCTGTCTGACTTTGAGGTAATAAATATTGTTTGATGTTCTAAATACAATTGCGTAGTTAAGAAATATCCAGTCTCACAAGATAATAAAATAATAAAATCCTCAACCCGAGTTTGGTTCTCTCCCCTCCCTCGAGAAGGGGTGACTGAGCAGCAGCGCAGAGGCTATCCCTCCTCCCTCCTCCTGCTCCACTCACCTCCCCTCACTGTGGGGTCTGCTCAGCACAGGTGAGGGACAGGAAAAAAGGAATGGGTGGGAGAGTGGTCACCTGATAGCACTGTTGCAGGACGTTGTCTTGCTGTGTGGTTGGGAGGACTGGAGGGTTTCAGGTCTGGTGTGTTCAGGTGGCTGCTGCAGAGGCTACAAGGAGCATGTAAGGGTGCTGGGAAGGGGCAGGAGTTTCTCTTCCCTTGAACCTTTCACATTTTCATGCTGACCATCTTTGGGAGGATCTGAGAGTCCTTGCAGAAGATGCTCTGGGGTAGACTTTATAGCAGCTCTCATCAGACCTCTGTCCCACAGGAAACAGTGCATCTGGGGCCCCCAGAGAAAGCTGTATTATAGTACTGGGCAGCCAGCCCTGCCCTGCGGCCCCCGCGGAGCTGGCACCTCTTTCTGGGTACAAATCACACAACATCCATTGGATTTCTCAAACTCAAGGGGACAAGTGACAAGCTCTCCCAGGGCCTCCACAAGGAAATTCTCAGATTCTCTCTAACTTCAACATCCTACCCATTTCATAATACACCTTCTGTGGACAAAGGACCCAAGTGGCATGAAGTCAATTTTTTACCCACTCCTTGGGGACAGTGACACATAGTTAAAACTGTGCTTCAAACTGTTGAGTGCACATTAAGTACCTGAGGTAGTGTTAGGGATTGAATTACACCCTCCCTCAAAAATACAGAAGATTTAACCCTGTACCCCTAAATAGAACTTATTTTAGAAAAGTGGTTTTCTTTGTGATGTTAATGAACGGATAGTATGAATCCAAAACCAAAGCACTTATAGACAATGTCTTATAAAAAGAGTTCTACAGTTGTTCAGTTCTTTCATTCATAAGGTCGCTGTGAGTTGTATACAACTTGATGGCACTTAACAACAACAACTATGGAATATTGTCCTTTTGATTATCACAATAACTAGTCATTGACCTCTCAAATACTGATGAGTAGTGATGTCAGTTTGAAGACTAAGTTGACGCTGATTGGGGTCACTGGCTGTGCATTTGAGAGCAAGACAATGAATAAAGATGACAAATGAAAAAGAAAAAAAAGTCACCCACTTACGGTGTCTTTTGTTACAGCAGTACTAGATTAAGGGAAATTTTTAAAAATGTGAGTGTCTCAGTACCAGCTTGCAAATTATGATTTAATTGATCTGAGGTCTTAGTAGAAGTGAAGCCTCCTTAAAGTTGAGTTTAGATTTCATCTCACATAATTTGGTCATGTTATCAGGAGAGGCCAGTCTTTGGAAAAGGACGTCACTCTCAGGAAAGTAGAGGGTCAGTGGAAGAGAAGATGACCTTCAGTGACATAGGTTAATGCAATGGTCACAACAGTGGATCAGCAGAAATAGTAGTGATGGTGCAGATAGGTCAGGGTTTTATTCTCTTGTATGTGGGGTTGCTGTGAACAGAAGTTGTCTTAATACTACCTCTCCCTTCCCCCCCCAACCCCCCACAGAGAGGTTCGCACATGAGCGCATGCTATTGTCCAGATGGAGGAAGCATTGTTTAAAATCAAGGACCGTGTGTGACAGGTCTGTGTCTTTTCTCCTTACCTATTCAGTCTGTATGCTGAGCAAATTATTCGAGAGGCTAGACTTGATGGAGAAGAATGTGGCATCAGGATCAGAGGAAGACTCATCAACAACCTGCGTTGTGAAAATAATACAACCTTGCTTGCTGAAAGTGAAGAGAAGGATTTGAAGCACTTGCTGCAGAAGAGCCAAGACACAACCCTCAACATAGATTACATCTCAGCATCAAGCAGCCAAAGTCTCAGTTCTAGGTCAGTAGGCAACATCATGGTAGGTGAATAAAAGACTGAAGTTGTCAGTTCGTCTTGCTTGGTTTCACAATCAACACCTTGAGTAGGTACCAGCAGTCAAGAGATCAAAAGATGTTGTGCATTGGGAAAATCTGCTGTCAAGGTGCGCTGGATTCAAGCCATGATCTTTCCAGTTACTTGTTATGCATCTGAAAGCTGGATAATGAATAAGGATGACAAAGGAATTGATGCCTTTGAGTGCGGTGGTTAAGTACTCAGTATCCTATGGATTGCTAAAAGAATAGACAGATAGTCTTGGAGAAAGAGAAGCCAGGGTGCTCCTTAGAGCCAAGGATAGTGAACCTTCAACTTACACCTTTGGGCCTCTTGTCAGGATGGGCAGTTCCTTTGACAGGGACATGACGCTTGGATGAGTAGAGCGGCACAGGATAAGGCAAAGTTCAGATCTATTGATCATAGGGTTGCTGTGAATCCATTCAGAGGCATCTAACAGACAACTTCACGAGGCCAACCTTCACATGAAACATCCCTCTTGACTCGACATCAGCTGCCCTCCTGCCCCAGCTTCCTGTCCCACTGGTGCACCCCTCTCTCATGAAGTCGCACCTCCCTGCAGGGAGGAAGCCCTCCCAGAGGTCTCCGTCTCAAGAAACATGTTTTGGACATAAGGTCAGCATCTAAAGGCTTTCAATCTGAGATGATAAATACCTTTCTATGCACAAGCTAGTTTTGGTACAAATAACAATCACTTGAGCACCTCTCCAGCCCCCCTAGGGGAAGCCACACAATTTAGTGGGCTGATCAGATGCTTGAGTCCTTGTCCAGGGCCAACGAGAGTCTTCCTTGGGATTGTTACATGAACGATGAGAGATAATAATTCTTTTCACTAGAGTTGAAAGGCCTACGGAAGTCCTTGGCTGTTCTGTGCCCTCAGATGGGGCCTGACTGAGACCCATCAGGAATAAGGGGTTAGCAGGAGGGGGAATCTCCTTTGAACCCCCGGAGTCAGCGGTGTCTGAAATCAGAATCTGTCCGGACATGGCAGCTTGATTGACCTGTGGGGACCATTTTTCTGTCACTGAAAACCAAAATGTCTTTTCTGAGACGAACTCTGAATACAAGATAGCAGGTGCTGCTTGGCCTTCTCCTCCCTCCCGGCTGGCACTGTCACCACCAGTTCCTCAGCCTCACCACTGTGCAGCCTCCTGGGAGGGCGTCAACTCAGCTTAGAGCAGAGCCTTGGAGTGAGCCCACAGCCTGGCATCACGTGGAGGCCTCAAGGCCAGCAGCTTGGGAAGGCTGGCTTCTGCGCAGAGCTGTCTACAGTGCAGACATGCAGGCCCTACTGTCCGAGTTCAAGTTCATCTGATGAACTCATCAAGTGTGCTCTGAAGTGTTACTCAACGTTTTCTCGCCTCAGCTTAAAATGTTGTGAGTTCTTTCTGGTTCAGATAAAGCGTTAAATTAGAACTAATGATGGCACTTGGTGGACATTAGGAATATGTTTTATTTGAGCCATAGAACAAAAATGAGTGTCACTCCTCAGTCCTCTTGTGGCCTTGAAGAAATCCAGGATCTGTATGGTTGAGAAAGGTTAGAGGGTCAGTTTGAGAGGATTATTTCAGGCTGGGTTCTCTAGAGGGGAAAAACCCCACAAACAACCCAGTAAAAACCTTAGAGACATTTCAAAGAAGTAGCTCATACGCTGTGGACACAATCCCTGGTCTGTGGGTCAGACCTCTAGAGAGAGGCATCTGGGAGGTTCCAGCTCCAGCTGACAATTCCGCGGTTGTTGCTGGGAAGAAGGGTCGCAGACAGCTGGCTGTAGAGCCCAGAGTCCTCAAGTACGGGAGGCTGCTGGAGTCGGTATCATGAGCCATATAGCCAGGTTTATGTTTGACAAAAGCTCGCCAGCATTTTCCCTAGGGAGTGCCAGTGATGTAGTGATAAGGAATTGTGCTGCCAATCCAAAGGCAGGTGGTTCAAATCTACTGAGGAAGAAAGTTGGACAGCGTCCTCCCATGTTATTTGCAGACTCTGAAAACCTGCTGGAGGGTTAACTATGAGTTGTTAAAACTCCACATGAAAGCACACAACAACAAGCAGCCTTTTGCCAGAGTTCAAACAAATACCTTACACCTCACACCCATGAGGAAACCTACGTGTAATTAGAAAAGGCTAGTAATGTCTTTACCGAGCCAACTGTGGTCTTAATAAGGGCATTCTTAACAGCATAACAAACACTAACTCATTACCATTAACTTGGATCTTACACATAGCTGACCCTCCAGTGGCTTTTCAGAGGCTGTGATTATACAGGAGGAGGTTGCCCGTCTTCCTCTCTAGGAGCAGCTGATGAATTCCAGCCACCTTCTTCGGGTTGGCAGCACAGTTCTCTATCTACTAGGCGACTAGAGACTTTCTAGCACATGGAACAGTCTATTACATGAGGCTCATGGTTATGTTGACACACAGCATTAACCTTGGCAGGGTCCACGCAGTCAGTCACCGGGCATTACTGAGTGCAGTCATTGTGCGCACTCCTCAGGGGAGCAGAGGGGAGGGGAGGGGAAGGGAGAGGAGAGGAGAGAAGGGAGGGGGGCGAGAGGAGAGAGATATGAGAGAGAAGAGAAGAGAGAGAGAAGAGAGATATGAGAGAGAAGAGAGAAATATATGAGAGAGAGAGAGGAGAGAGGAGAGAGAGAAAGAGAAGAGAGAGGAGAAAGAGAGGGAGGGAGGGAGGGGAGGACAGGAGAGGAGAGGAGGAAACCTTTTAGCCA
>NW_006399761.1:2755503-2758621 GCF_000299155.1 Elephantulus edwardii
AGGAGAAGGGGGAAGAGGGGAGAAGAGAGGACCTGTGTCACAGAGTATTGATGATAGCTTGGGGTCACAGTGGGGAGTGCCCCGTCCAGGGAAGAAGCTCAGGTGCTCTGTGCTAAAGGAACCATCCAAGAGGGAGATGCCCATTGTCTCCCCGCCATCCTTGCCCCCTCAGCGAGTTGTGGCACGGTGATAGGAGGCTGGGGAAACCAGTCAGCCACTCTTGGTGAGTCAGTGGCCTTGGCAGGCAGCCCCCAGCCCCAGGGCTGCTTTGACTCAGCCTGCTGACTATGACAGAGAAGGACAGACAGGAGGCAGTGAAAGTGCCGGAAAAGGACAGCACAGGCCGACAGTGTGTCTTCCCCAGAAAGCCCAGCCCCTGGCACCCTCTATGTCTGAGGCTCCGTCTGGCTTCATGTCTGAGAGCCTGTGTGTATGAGTGAAGCTCATTCCCAGCCACAGGCAAGCAGAGTCCCAGGGGCCCCTAGACCCTCAGGGCAGCCCTTCAGAGGACAGGGCACTCTAGTGAGGGTGGAGATGATGCTGAAGGCTGAGGAAAGATCACGTCCGGGCCTTCAGCCCTGTCTTGCCCTGTAATGGGCCTCACCTCACAACCCCTTTGCCTCAGCTGTTCACAGGAGGCTTGAGGCAGCCCTGACTCCAGTTCGTTTCCTCAAGTATACGTGTGCCTCATCAGTTTCCTCCACCCTGTATTAGTGCTGCCAGTATGGCCCCTCAGGACACACCTTACATACATTTCTGCTGTTGGAGCCTACACATGTCATCCCCATCATCTTTCTAGGAGCCCAGCAAGACCACCTCCTGTCCTGGGGGTGCTATAGAGAGTAGTGAAGGGCTTTCTCGGAACAGTTCTTTCTCTGGCTATCCCAGAATCTTAGTTCATCTATCCCACCCTGGCCCCTGGCAGGACAGGGAGGCCCAGGCCCTGTAGGAAGCCATGCATGCACTTTCCCTCCTCTGGACACAGCCTCTGAGGGAGCACAGAGCACAGCCTCTGCAGCTGTGGGGCCTCGGCCATGCATGCTCTAGCTTGTTTGCTCATGTGTGAGAAGGGACTTTAAAAAAAGACAGGGTAGTGATGGGCAAGGTCGGTCCAACGATGATTTATTTCCTAAAACATAATGTATGGGAATAATTGTAAGAAACACATGATTGATGAGTAGGGTAAAACAAAGTGTGTACAAACTTTGTAAGAAAAACCGTCATAAAATAAAACTAAAACTAGGCCAGCGTAGACTGAAACCTGTGAGAAACCTGCCTTGTTGTTCAGGTCTGAAAGGTTTTGGCACTTTATCACTTTACCTTTGATAATTTTAGTGGAAACTACCCGATTCTTCTTACAGGTTTCCACCTTACAGTTTTGTGGCAGAAGAGAAGAGTAAAGAAGATCTCTTAACCATGAATTATTATTGTACCAGAATGTAGAATCCTAAAATTTTTAATCTTCCTAGGTCCTTGTTGTCGTAGTTGTTTGTTATTGTTCTGTAGTGTGGAATCAGAACTGAGTCATAGCTGACCCTTCAGCGGGTTTTCAGAGGCTGTAAATTGCATGAGAGGAGACTGCCCATCTCTTTTGCACAGAGCAGCTGGTGTTCTTTGGGTTGGTAACTGCTTACCACTAAGCCATGATGCTCTATTGTTGTATATTAGGTACCACCGAGACAGCTAAACCTGTAACTCTGTAGAATAGACGGAAACCCTGTACTTTCATGCCCATTGTCACCATCACTGCCATCGTCAAGTCCATTGTTAAGTCACTGTGTCAGTCCATCTTGTAGGTCTTTCTCTTTCACTGATCTTTCCGTTTTCTAAGCATGACGTCCTTTTCAAAGGGCTAGCCCCTCCTCAACGTGCTCAACGTATGTGAGACAAAGTCTCAGCCTTGCTTCTAAGGAGCATTCTGATTGCACTTTACTCAAGACATACCTATTGGTACTCCACTGTATATACTATACCGTCATGACCCAAAGACATCACTTCTTTTTTTGTTCTTCCTTAGTCCTTGTCCAATTTTTACATGTATTTAAAGCAATCAAAATGCCATGCTGGAGTCAAGTGCACTTTAATATTTAAGGTTATTAAGTCCCTAGGGTCCTTTTAAAAGGTGTAGACGCTGTGAACTCTTAAGAGGTACACACTCAGAAAATCATAAATGTGTTACATGGGTGGGAAGGCCGGTGTGTCACTCATGGGCTATGAGTTAAAAACTCTTGTTCATACACATGCAGTTGGCAAAGCTCTGGCTTGGGCAGAAGTCACCATTCATTGTCACTCCAGGCCAGGGTCTCTGTACCTTCACCAGCTCCTAGGACATCTTGGCTTCCCTTTCCTGGTGCCCTCAGTATGTAGACGGGAGGAAGGAATTGCCGTATTCTACCCAGGGCCTGGAGGTGGCAGCAGCTCCCCTGGCAGAGGCCAGGCCTCAGGGTACACAGCTCTTCTTCCATGGCAGTCCTGGCTCTTACACAGGGCTTGACGTGGGCACCTCGGCCATGTGTTCCTGGTCTCGGGTGCCCGCTCCAGCTCTGCCTTCTGGGATTGTCCCCTTGCTGAGCTTCTCACTTCACTTACTTCCCTTCTCTGGGATACAAACGCCATGCCCTTTTATTATTTCTAAGCTGTCTCTGTGTGAAATAGAATAGACTTATAGGGGAAGTACTTAAAAAGAATTAAAACATAATGAGTGGGAATGATTGTGTGAAACAGTGTAAATGACGGATAGTGTGAAATATAATGTATACAAACACTGTATGAAAACTAATGTAAAATTTTAAAAAGTTTAACAAAAAAGACATAGGAATCTTCTTTTTTACAATGAACATGGCACCATTCCTTCACAATTTGTCATTCCTGGCATAATAGATCATGTAGTAGTCTGATTCAGAATGATTAATGCCAGTCCGGCTGAGCTCACTAATGCCTAAGATGTCAATCTCTACATGTTTTGTTTCATTTTTTACAACTTCTACTTTATCTACATTCATACTATATACATTCTACATTTATTATAAGAGGGTTGTTATAGCCAGTACTCTAATTTTTAAAAATTATTAATTTTAATGAAAATTTACAGAAACTTTGGATTTCCATTCTTTAATTG
>NW_006399761.1:2760811-2763189 GCF_000299155.1 Elephantulus edwardii
CCTAAAGCATCCTTGATTGTAGCCACTCAAGGTTTGAATTTGTTCTTCAGTTCCTTGAGCTTAAGAAATGCTGAGTGAGTTTGGCCCTTTTGATTTTCTGACTCCAACTCCTTGCCCATTTCTTTGTAATATTTTACTCTGTCATCTCATGCTGCCTTTTGAAATCTTCTATTCACCTCTTTAGTATCTTGAATTCTTCCTCGTGCTTTGGCTTCTCTGTGCTCCAGTGCAATTTTCAGAGTCTCTTTCTCTTCTGTCTTTGCAGTGACCATTTGCACTCTGTTATGAGGATGAAAAGACAGGCTGTGGAGTTGTGACCATTGCTGCAAAATGCATATCCCACAAAGGATGAACTTCTAAAACATAAGGAGTCCTTAAAGCTTAGCCATTTTTCAAAAACAAATAAGTAGAAAAAGAGCAAAACCCAGGAACATTCTTTTTGCCAGAAATGTCATAGAGCTAGCCCATAATCCCCTGAGACTGTGCTCAACATGGTTAAGCACTGGTGGTGGTGGTGGTGCACTCTGCTCAGTCAACTCACCCTCTAGCAGCTGCTCAGAGCCTGTAAATGACACACGAGGCAATTGTGCATCTCTTGCCTGCGGTGCAGCTGGTAGATTCACACTTCCTTCTCATTAAGCCACCAGAGTTCCCTCATTGGCCATTTCAGATATGTAAGTTAAAACCAAAATGAAATATCACCATATACTTAGCAAAATAATGAAAATCAGAATTAGGAATGCCACCAGTGCTGATGGAGATGCAGAGAAATTTGGTCTCTCGTACATTGTAATGAGAATTAAAAGTGATATAAAGTGTGGAGAAGGTTTGACAGCTCAGAAAATGAAGCAAGAAACTACCTACTTGCTATTAGTGCCATTGAATCAACTCTTAACTCAGCCATCTTTCATAAAGAAGAACAGTAGACTGCACTGTCCTCGAAAACTCTGCTGTGCTCAGCTCCACTTTGTGTTTCCTTGAGGATCATTCTCGTCTCTCATCTTCTACTCTACCAAAATGACAGAGATCAAATACAGCGTGTTGGTTGCCAGGGAGTTAGGGAAGGTGGAGGGCTGAGGACCAAGGTTTGCTGTGACTTTTTTTTTTTCTTGTTGTGTACCGTCAAGTGGGATCCAACTGGCACAGGAGGAGATTGTCCCTCCTTCTCCAGTGGAGCATTTGGTGGATTCGAACCGCATGCCTTCGGGATTGCAATGCAGCTTCTTGCCACTAGGCCACCAGAACTCCCCTTTGGTGTGACTAAATGGAATGGCTTTGGAGGAATAATTCATAAGGTTCAAATCTGCCAGCAGATTCTTGATAGAAAGATGACCTATTTCTTTGCATGTGATTTATAGCTCTGAAAACCCATGGGAGGGCAACGATCTGTTCAGACTCAAGGACAATGGGGTTTTAGTTTAGAGAATAGATTTGTATTTCATTTGTGGTGATAGTTAAACCAAGCTACTCAAATGGTATCTATAATGGTGTGGTGCTTCACATCCACGTTGTAGTAGTGTAAGTTATCTGGTTTTGATAGCAGGTAAGACACCAGTGGGGCAGAAGGGATCAAGTGCATATGTGACCTCTCCATATGACCTTTGTTCTTCCTGTGACCAGCTTGTTGGGTTCTGTGGAGTCAGAACCCACCCATAGCTGACCCTAGAGAGGCAGTAAATCACAAGGGAGGTGTTTGCTATCCTTCTCCCACAAAACAGCTAGAGGATTTAAACCGCGTGCCTTATCACCAAGCTGAGAGATCCCTATGTCAGCCTATAATTATTTAAAATTAAGCAGAGGCATGCATACCTGTTGTTGTTGTTATGTGCCATTGAGTCTCTTGGGACTCATAACGACCCTGTGTACAACAGCCCTAAACTCTGCCCTGTCCTGTGCCAATCGCACTGTCTCTAACACTCCCATCCTGATTACCCCAGTCACTGAATCAATCCACCTCATAGAGGGCCTTCCCCTCCTGCGCCGTCCCTCCACCCTCCCAAGCATGACGTCCTTCTCCAAGGACCAGTCTCTCCTCACAACATGTCCAAAGTATATTAGATGGAGCCTCGGAATCCTTGCCTCCAAGGAGCTGCCCGGTTTAACCCTTTCCAGGGTGAATCTTGTCCTACCAGTCCATGGTATTCTCAATACTCTTCTCCAGCACCACAGCTCAAAAGCATCAATTCTCCTTCTATCTTCTTTGGTCATTGTCCAACTCTCTGATGCATAACAAGTGACTGTGAAGACCATGGCCTGTATCAAACACACCTTAGTCTCTAGAGAGACACCATTGCTCTTCAGTACTTTGGAGAGGTCCCTAACAGCAGACTTTCCCATGGCAATACGTCTTTTAATTTCCTGGCTGCCGGTGCCAAGAG
>NW_006399761.1:2772079-2783559 GCF_000299155.1 Elephantulus edwardii
CATATAACCCTTTTAAACAGTTCTCTCCCTCATCTGTTTCAATGCCGTATACATCATTTATCCCATCTTTCTCAGTCTCCCCCAACCCTGATGTCAGTCCCGTTTTACAACAGTGGCACTATGCAGTGTTTGTCCTTTTGTGACTGAGATATTTCACTCAGCATAATGTCCTCCAGGGTCACCCATGTTGTATAATATTTTGAGTCCCTTGTTTAATGTTGCCATGTTAACAAGAAAGTTTTCCTCCATCCACATAATTAACATACTTGATTTTGAGGAAGCAGCTCTTCCCCAGTCACGTTTTCAGTGCCCTCCACCCCAAGGAACTTCTCGTCCAGCGCTATATCCAGTTTTGTCCCACTGTTAGTTTTTCAGGCTTTCCTACGTTACCACCTGTCCTGCTCTAAGCAGCTCAACTGTAATCTGCTCACCAAGGGTGATGCTGCTGGCATTTGAAATTTCTGTGGCGTAGTTTCCAGCACCACAGCAACACACAAGCCATCACAGATGCCAAACTGACTATGAAAAGAATGTGGCTGCACGGCCAGGAGAGGATACCATCAATGAATGAGAACATCTAAAGACTGAGTCCTTGTGTACATCACCAATAGGTGAAAAGAAAACCCGCAGACTGGGAAAAAACATTTGACAATGACATCTCAAACAAGGGTCTCGTAACAGAAATGTACAGAATATCTTCACAAGAAGAAGACTGATAACCTAACTGGAAAATGGGCAAAAGGTAGACTTTTCACAGAGGAAGACATTCAGATGGCCAACAGACATATGAAGAAATGCTTAAAGTCACTGGCAAGAAGAGATATGCAGATCAAAACCACGGTGAGATAGCATCTCACCCCAGGAGCAGTGGCAAAGTTTAATAGGACAGTAAGCAATAATTGTTGGAGTGGATGTGGAGAGATTGGAACTCGCACACATTGCAGTGGGATTGTGCTCTGGAATGCATCTGATGTTTTCTTAAAAAGAAATTTTGCAGCTCTGTCTCACATACTCTGGGCTGTGGCGAGCAGGGTCCAATCTTTGGAGGAGGACGTCATGCTTAGAAGGGTAGAGGGACAGCGCAGGAGATGAAGATTCCGGATAAGTTGACACTGTTAACTGGTGTAATGGGGGGGGTGGGTAGATGTGTCAGAGTCAGGATGGCTCAGGATAGGACAGAGTTCAGAACTATATTGGGCATAGTATGGGTAAGAGTCGCTGGCAACTCAGCGGCACATAACAACATTAGTGTAATCACCAGTTGGAATCAAGAAAAAGAAACCTCTCTCTCCCTACGGGAGTAGTACTTCTCATTTTCTTGCTACCTACATTCCTAACGTGTATATTTTTATTTACTTTTTTAAAAAAACCCTGTATATGTTATCTACTGTTGCTGTAACAGAAGTACCTTACGTGGGTAGCTTTAACAAATAGAAATTTATTTTCTCAAAATTTAGGATAGTAAACTCAAATTGAGGGCTCTGGCTCCTAGAGGGAGGCTTTCTCTATCAACTCTGGATGAAATCCTGTCGTGAGCTTCAGGCTGCTTGTCATCTCTCCATCTCTGCTGCTTTGACTTACTTGTTGAGTCTCTCATATCTCAAAAGAGATTGACTCAAGACATAGCTTATCCTAATTCTGTTTCATTAACATGACAGTCTGTTCATATGTATCTAGGAGTTAGCATTTACAGTACATATTTTGGAGGTACACAGTTCAAACCATAACTGCATGCATACAGATGCATCTATGCACATATGTATACACACACACACATTTATACATACATATTAGTAATCTGTATATGATTTTTTCCTCTTTATGCTGAGCAAATAATCCTAAAATTTAGATTATGTGAAGAACTCAAAATTAAGGTTAGAAGAACTATTACCAGCCTAGAGTACATAGAAGATACAACTCTGCTTGCTGAAAAGGAAGACCTGAAGTAGTTATTCATGAAGAACTAAGACTATACATAACTTTCCATATAGATTACCTCCACAAAAGAAAACAAAAATCCAAACAGGCAGCATCATGATAAATGGAGAAAAGATTGAACTTAAGAATTTTATTTTATTTGGATCTGTAATCAACACCCACAGAAACAACAGTCAAGAAATCAAAATTTTTATATTTCATTGGACAAATCTGCTGTCAAAGATGTTTTTAAAATGCTAAAGAGTAAGGATACCAGTATGAAAGCCCTGGTCATACTCAAGGTTATGCCAAGAAATCTAGAAGACAGCTACCAGGCCAACTGACTGGAAGAGATGTACATTTGTTACCATGCCAAAAAAGGGTGACCCGACAGAGTGTGGAAATTATCAGACAGTAGCACTAACAACACATGCAAGCAAAATCCTGCTGAAGATTAGCCAGAAACATTGACAGAGACCTGTAAGAAATATAGGCTGGGCTTAGAAGAGACCATGCCGCTAGAGACTTTATTATGAATGTCAGATGGAAAGCAAAGAATACCCAGAGGAGTGTCTATCTGTGTTTCATTGAGTATGAAAAAGCATTTGAATGTGTGAATCACAATAAATTGTGGCTAACCTTAAGAAGAATGAGAATCTCAGACACTAGCCTCAGGGTTATTGTAGCTTCTGGGAATGTGCCTTTTTCAGTTTTTGAAAAGAAGTAGAATCACTGATAGTTCTTCTTTGAATGTTTGGTAGTATTCAGCCATGAAGCCAGATGCATTTCTAAGCCGTTGAGCAGGATTCGAAGATGATCTCAAGACTTGAGCTGCTCATACCCACACCGTGTAGAATCCTCTTCCTTTGAATGTGGCCGGATTTGTGAATATAATAAGATTTCAGCCCTAGGTTAGGTTGTATGGCAAATAGAAAATAATTTTGAAGCTATAACTAAGGTCTGTAATCAGTTTTGGAGGAGCTTTGATGTCCTTGTGAGTAAGGAGTTACATTGCCAAGCCAAAGGTTCAAATCCACGCGCTGCTCCATGGGAGAAGGAGGAGCAGTCTCTTGTGCAGTTTATAGCGTCCGATAACCCACTAGAAAGGCATGACTCAGTTCCAACTCTATGGCAGTGGGTGTGTTTTTAAAAAATCAGTTCATTTTAAGGAGCCCTGGTGACACATTGATTGAACGTTTGACTACTAATGCACAGTCAGTGGTCCAGATCTACCCACAGTCCCACCTGGCTGTCTGCTCTTATAATAATTACAGCTTAGGAAGCCCTGTGCCTTAGCCTTACTCAGTCCTAGAGAGTCCATGGGAGCTGGACTTGACAACACTCAACAACCATCAGTTGACTGAAGTTAATCCTGGATGGGCCTGGCCTACAAAATTTGTCCTTTGCAATGAGATCTACGGATCAGAAGCAGAAACAGCAGAGATACTTTCCCACTGGTCTTAAAGAAGCAAACTGCCATGTTGTCTGAGGACCACCTATCAGGAACCACATGGCCTTTAGAAGGGAGGGTTTCAGTTCTCCAGCTGCAAGGGACAGAATTCTGCTAGCAGCCAATGAGCTTGGGAAAGGATAGCAATGGGAATGCAGCCGTGAGCCCTTGGACAGAGTTCTCAGCTACACCACACCTGGATCCCTGGTTTAAACAACCCAGGGATTGTTTACTAAGTCACTATGCTGATAACTTACCCAGCAGTACAGATCTGCACAGTGGTGCTCCATTTTGCAAGGAGCCCAGTATTTCTTGATCCTTCTTACTTGGTGATGGTCTTCAGGCTGTTTCCATCATGAGCTTTTCCTGTGTGCAAGTGAAGAGCTCCACCCGGGACAGAACACTGCTCAGCTTGACAAGCTCCTGCACAGCCGTTTGCACATCAGTTCCCTTTGGCAAGAATTCCCCCAGTTCTGCTCAGTCACTAGCAGTTTTCCCTGTTTACCCATCCTTACGTTCTCACGGGGTCCACAGCCGAACCTCTAACCGCAGACATGGTGGTCAAGAGTCCTCTGCAGGTTGAGAGCATGAGGGATCCACCAGCCCTGTGGATTGAGGCTATATTGAAGCTACACTTGGTGGCAGACCGGGCCCTATCTGATCCCATTCTGGTCTCCTTATTACTGATAAGAGTCTCCTGTTGGGTAGACAAAAAAATGAAACTGAGCTGTATTGAATTCTCTGATTAATGGAGGAAACGAAGCTTGCAGTCACATCAGAAACAACCAATATGCTTGCAAGGGAATGTGAGACTGTGTCACCATGTACTTTTCTAAGTAAGAATTGGGCAGAGTGCTAGAGGGTAGCATGGACTTGGAGAAGTGAGAGCTGATGATCTTTCAGACAGACTGTGCGTGTAGAACCATGTGGATAAAAACATACCAGGCACCTTTCTTTTCATTTCTCTGCTTCACCTTTTCTATAGTCTGCTCTCTCTGGGCAGAAGGTTCATTATTCTTATTCTGATGAATAAATGTTTCCATTATCTTCCAGCCTCTCTCCCCTGATCCAGTGCTCATCTCAGGTGCTTCACTTATACACAGTGATCTTGTTGCCCTGGACATGGTTCCCCCGGAGGTGGACGCAAGTTAGACCAATCAGATGTGCTCTCCTGAGACATTACACCATTAACTAGAGCCAAGGCTGTTGGTGAGAAGGAAGCCCTGCTCCTGCTCTTCGTGACGTGGGTTTAAGTATTCCTGTAGCACCTAAGACCGTCTAGTGTCCACCTGACTGGAGCTAATTATGCTTCATCTCTGTCATTTGCACTTGAAAGAATCTGAACTGATCTCAGATTGGCATAGGAAGGAAGCTCGGAGTTCAAGTGAAAGAAGGGAGATCCAAAAAGGGGAGGTTGGAGGCCCAGCACCACACACAGAGGATGTGGCAGAGATAGGGCTGGACTTCAGTCCCTGGACTCCAGATCCCCCTCAGAGAATCACACTAGAATCACTTTAGTAGGGGACTCTTGTTGGTGATGGGTTATGGAAGGAAAGGAAACATGATGAGAGGGAGGCCTGGGCAAAAGGATCATAGCAGGTGAGTGAGTGCGGCAGCGTTTAGAAATCTGTGATGTTGCCTTAATTAGGGTCTCAAATTATTCACAAGTTCTTGAAGTCAGTCAAGACTTGAATTTATTAATTTAACAAACGTGTGCAGGTTTTGTCTCAAGTGCATACCAAGTCTGGCATTGGTTGATGTGACCCATTCTTGGGAGGAGTTGGCCCACACATGGGGGTTAATGTACCTCCCAGCTTCTGAGCACAAGTAGGAATGGCATAGGCAAGTTAGAACTTGAGGAGAATGCTTCATACGTGCTGCCAACTTGAAAGGTTATCCCAATTTTAGGATTTGGCCTGATGGAGTTTTCCTTGGGATGACGATGGGTGGGACTAGATAGTTAAACGAAGTTTGACTCTTGACTCAGGTAGATGACAGTGATATGGTTGGGTGGTTCTTGTGGTCCCTCTTCGTTCACTGATTTCCTTATGCTCCAAGGGATGAAAAGCTGGCTCTGAGTCCTGAGGTAGAATATGAAGGCGTGAGTGTGGGCATGAGAAAAAGAGCCTGTGATTAGGAAGGGTTGATAATGTCTACCCAAGAGAGAGAAGCCAAAGGCTTCTGCACACTCATACTCATCCAGCAGTGTTTTCTCTCCTGGGGGTGGTTACTAGGATCCATCAAGTTGGGGTCAACTCATAGCAACCCTGGAACAGTAGATCTGAACCCTGCCATGCACCGTCCTCACCAGCCCATGGTTAAAATCACAATGTCGGTCCATCTTCTTGAGATCTTTATCTTCCTCAGTGGTGATGTCTTTTTCCAAGGATTAGCCCCTCCTGACAACATGCCCAAAGTATGTGAGAGAAAGTTTCATTATCCTTGCCTCTAAGGAACACCCTAGTTACACTTCCTCCAAGACTTACTGGTTGGTTCTTTTGGGAGTCCGTGGGATATTCCGTACTCTTCTTCAACACGTCAGTTAAAAAAAAAAAAGACATCCATTCTTCTTCTGCTGTGCTTACTCATTGACCAGCTCTCAAATGCATAGCAAGTGATGGAGAAGACCATGGCAGCCTCATCCTTTCATCCTGAATTATTTCACTCAGCAGAAGGTGGGACTGCTGGTGGATTCGGACCACCAGAATGGTACTGCCTGTGGGATCGGAGCACAGATCCCTACTGGGTAGATCACCAGAGCTTCCCAAGGGATTAAACCAGGAACCAACAAAGACAGACAAAAGACAGGCCTTTCAAACCCTTGGTAACTAAGCGACAGATAGAAGTCAAAGCAAAAATCTTAAATAAAAATGCATAGAACTGATTGAAAAGGAAAAGAGATGTTTTCTAATGTGTACATCAGAAAAGACCAGAATAAAAAAAAGTCTATTTTCATCTAGTCTGAACTCGAAACAGCCCTGTATATTTACTGAGCACATAATCTATCCTTATAAAGAAGGAGGTGTGTGTGTGTGTGTGTGCTTCTTGTTTTAGACAAGCCTTTATAATGTTACAGTACCTAATCTGTTACTCCCACTTCTCCGTTATTTTTGTGTGTCTTTTTTAATATATAATATATATCAAGATTTTCAGAATTATCATTTAGAAGCAGATTTTCCTTGTAGAAACTAAATTTTCCTGCCTTTTACCAAAAATAAAGTAGTGGGGGAAGAAACATGGAAAAAAAAAAAAGGAGGAGGTTCTCAAATCAATACGCTACTCCTTTTTGAAAGAAATTGTTAAAAAAAGCAAAAGAGCAAAGTAAATACAAAGCAAGGAAAAATGATAACAGAATTCAGTGAAATTGAAAACAGAAAAATTAAAAAGGTAGTACTTGAAAATGGATGGATTTCATATATACATGATGTGATTACAATCGGCTCTATTTTTTTTCCTCGTAAGATTGGATGTATTTTTTCTTTTTAAAAAATTATTTTTTATCATATATTGGTTTGCATACAAAATTCTTAAACATTGTGTTTCATTTGCATACATTGTTTTCCACACATTCACATTGTACTTCAAATGAGCATTGTGTTTTATAAAATTAATCACTGTTGATCCATGCCCACCATTATGCTACCTTTTCAGGTCCTCACTGGCTCTCTCCTGATTCCCTCACCCCCTCCCTCAGCTCACCAAGCTCTGCGACCTTGAGATTTCCCATGCTCCCCTACTTCTGTCTCCATCCTCCCTCCCTCCCTTCTCCTTTTAGACTTTCGTACAAATCTTACTAGTTATATCCTCCTGTCTTTACAATAATGGTCTTATGCAGTATTTGTCCTTATGAGACTGAGTTCACTCAATATAATGCTCTCCAGACTCTCCCATGTTATATATTTTTCCAAATCATTGTTTCTGAATGCTGCATACTATTCCATCTTGTGAATGTACCACAATTTCTCAATCCATTAATTTGTTGATGACATTTGGTTTCCATTTTCTTATTATTGTGAATATAGCTGCTATGAACATCAGTGTACAAATCTCCATTTGTGCCTTACTTCTATTTTCCTCGGGCTATATTCCTAGCAGTGGAATAGCTGAGTCTTGTGGAATTTTTATGTTTAGCTTTTTGAGGAAACACCAGATTCTTTCCAGAGTGGTTGTACCATTTTGCAATCCCACCAGTAGTGTACGAGAGTTTCCCCCCTCTCCACATCCTCGTCAGTATTTGTTGCTTGCTGTCCCCTTACCCTTTGTTACTGCTACTGGAGTGAGATGGTATCACATTGTGGTTTTGATTTGCATCTCTTATTGCTAGTGATTCTGAGGATCTCTTCAAGTGTTTGTTGGCAATCCAAATACCTTCCTCTGTAAAAAGTCCACGTCTTTTGCCCATTTTGTAATTGAGTTATCATTTTTTTTTTTCTTGTGGAGGCCCTGTAGTTCTGTAAACTTCGTCATGAGACCTTGGTCTGGCATGCCATTGCCAAGTGTTTTTCTCAGTCAGTACGTTTTCTTTTTACCATATTGGTAAAAAAGTGTTTGATACACACAGGGATTTAATTTTTAGGCAGTCCCATTCAACAACGTATGCCTTTCCTGGTTGTGCATTTCTGACTTTGTTTGCCAGCCTCTTTATACCATAGGCTAGGCCTTCTAAGTTTGGTCTCATTTTGTCTCTTATGATCTTTGTAGTTTGGGACTTTACCCCTAGGTGTCTAATTCATCTTGAGTTGATTTTTATATATGATATGAAATGTAGATAATGCTTTAGCTTTGTGCAGGCAGAAGTCCAGTTTTGCCAGCATCATTTGTTGAATAGGTGGTTGTTTGTCAGGCTCTGTTTCCTTGTAGGTTGTGGTTGTTGTTGTTGTTATGTGCCGTCGAGTCATTTGCGACTCATAGCGACCCTATGTACAACAGCCCTAAACCCTGCTCTATCCTGTGGCAATCACACTGCCTCTGACACACCCATCCCAACTGTAGGTAGATGGGCAAATTTCTGGGTTCTGTGCCATTGTTCTGTGTGCCTGTCATTGTACCAGCACCATGCTGTTTTGGTTATTACAGCTGTGTTGTAGGTTATGAAATCTGGGAGTGCTGTGCCTCCCACTTCATTCTTGGTTTTCAAAAGTGCTTTGCTTATTTGAAGTCTCTTCTCCAAAAAATCTTGCCCATTGCCTTTTCTGTATCTCTTTGAAACATTTAGTATTAGTATGGAGATTGTATTGAAAAGGTAGATTGCTTGTGGTAGGATTGTCATTTTTACTATATTTTTACTATCCTTGAACAGAGAACATTTTCCATTTATTTAGGGCTCTTACTGTTTCTCACAGTTGTGCTTTGTTTGCCTTTCAGATACATAACAAGCAACTGAGAAGACAAAGGCTTGGATCTAGCAAACCTTAGTCTTTAAACTAACATCATTGCTGTTTTCTACTCTGTGGTTGTTGTTGATTGTCTTTGAGCAGAACATGACTCACAGTGACCCTATGAACAAAAGGCCAGAAGCCTTTATATACCTATCATTTCTTAGAGTTCATAGAGTTGCCAGAGGCATGTTGTTTAGGAAGTGGTTGCCACTCACGCCCTAGGAGAGATCTTTTACAGCAGATTTTTCCAGTGCAATTAATCTTTTGATTTTTTTTTTTAACTTCTGAAACCAAGGATGTTGATTGTTGATTCAAGTAAGAGGAAATCATTGACAACTTCACTCTTTTCCTTATTTATCATGATGTTGCCCACAGGCTCAGTGCTGAAGAATTTTGTCATCTTAACGTTGAGATGTGATCCATATTGAAGGCTATAGTCCTTGATCTTCTGCTGATGCTTCAAGTCCTCGTCACTTTCAGCTAGTAAGGTTGTGTCATCTGCATAAGGCAGGTTGTTGGTGAGTTTTCCTCTGATCCTGATGTTACATTCTTTTTCATAAAGTCTAACTTCTTGGATTATTTGAGCATGCAGATTGAATAGATATGGAGACCTGACTTATCTCTTGATTTTAAACCATTCAGTGCTTCTTTGATCTGTTCAGACAATAGCTTCTTGGTCTAAGTATAGGTTTTACATGAGCACAAGTGTTCTGGATTCCCATTTTTTTTTCTCAATTTTTGCCATAACTTGTGATGATCCATTATAATCAAATAACTTTGTATAATCAAAAAACACAGATAGACATCCTTTTGGTATTCTGTGCTTTCCACCAAGATCCATTAGACATTACTATACCTGGTGACATGACTTCTTCTAAATCCTGCTTGAATTTACGGCAGTTCCCTGCTGATGTACTGTTGTAGCAGGGTTTGTTTTGGTTTTGGTTTTAAATATGGAACGCTTCACGAATTTGCGTGACATCCTTGCGCAGGGACCATGCTAATCTTCTCTGTATTGTTCCAATTTTAGTATATGTGCTGCCGAAGCAAGCACTGTTGTAGCAGTTTTTGAACAGGCTCTTTTATTCTGTGGTGATGTGTAGTTGTTGAGTCAACTTTGACCCACAGCAAGTTTGCAGGACACAGTAGTAGAATGGTCTCATAGGATTTGCTAGGCTGTGCCCATGGGGTTGATGGTGTGATATTAGTAAGTTCAGAATTTTCTAAATAAGTATCAGTTATAAAACTATAGTTACATAGTTATAAAACTGACCTCAGTTTTCTCCAACCTGCAAAACTAGTTAGCTTGTCTCGGAATTCATTGTTTCCTTTCTTTAGTCAGTAAAATAGTATAAACTGTCTGTTTACCAGGAGAGGAAATTCTTCTTTCCTGGGTTACCATTTACCTTTGAAACTGTTTTTCCCAGTCATATATAAATTTATCGTAACCTCCCTGTTTACCAGGAAGTGAAATGTGCACTTCCTGAATTACTAGTAAATTAGTATCTAACCCTAGTTCAAAAACCAAATGACCACGCCCAGATGGAGAGGCACTCTTTGAGGGGAACTCCCTGTCCTCCCAGATCTGTAGTAAAGTGCCTGTGGATATTGAAATCCGTCTGATTGTCAGGTGACTATGGAAAGAACCCCTTGTGTTCATTTATAGGCTGTGGGAGGACATGAAGGATGAAGGGAGGATGTGGTTTTCACAGGGTTTTTAGGAGTCATTCTTGACTCAAAAGCACACAACAACAACAACAACATTCTTTATGGGAGTAGATCAGAGTCTTTTCTCTTGTAGGTAACTGCTGGATTAGAACTGTTGACCCCTGACAAGCACCAGGGCTCCTTCTCTTTATCCTCAGCTGAGAAAACTCACACTCAGTGCCATGGATCAGTTCTGACTCACACCAACCCTCTTTTGGGTTTTTGAAGCTGTAAACAGCAGGAGAGTGCGCCTCTTTCTCCCACAGAGCTTCTGGTGGATTTGAAATGCCACACAGGCTGACTCTGGGGTTAGCTGCACAGCTCCTTGTTAGCTGCGCCACCAGATCTGTAGCCAGGGTTCTCTGAGAAAGGGTAGCCTTCTCAGCAAATGATCCTGGAACAATTGGATATTCACAGGCACAGAGAACCATGACCTCAACCTCACATCTTCAAAAAGTAACTCAAAATGCAAAAAAAAAAATGCTTAGGAAAAAATGTAAGAGAAAATCTGATCATAGTTTTTAGACTTGACAGCAAAAACATAATCCCTAGGAAGAAAAATTAATATACTTGAGCTCATAAAAAAATTCTTTGACTGTCTGAAAGATCCTGTTGTTGTTGTTGTTATGTGCTGTTGAGTCGCTTGTGACTCATAGCGACCCTATGCACAACAGCCCTAAACTCTGCTCTGTCCTGTGCCAGTCACACTGTCTCTGATACACCCATCCTGATTACCCCAGTCACTGAATCAATCCACCTCATAGAGGGTCTTCCTCTCCTGCACTGTCCCTCCACCCTACCAAGCATGCTGTCCCTCTCCAAGGACCGGTCTCTCCTCACAATATGTCCAAAGTATGTTAGACTGAGCTTCAGAATTCTTGCCTCCAAGGAGCCGCCTGGTTTGACCCTTTCCAGGATGAATCTGTTTGTTTTCCTAGCAGTCCATGGTCCCCTCAATACTCTTCTCCAGCACCAGAGTTCAAAAGCATCAATTCTTCTTCTATCCTCCTTGGTCATTGTCCAATGCT
>NW_006399761.1:2787644-2817644 GCF_000299155.1 Elephantulus edwardii
CTGCTTTCAGCTAAGATCCATCTAACATCAGCTACAATATCCCTAGTACCACGACATGCATACCTAGTTACTCTAAAACACATAGTATCGCCTCACTTTCTTGGGAGCTTGGTAGACTTGGTTTTGAGGGAGAAGGAATGGACATCATAGTGACTGTCTCCTCATATGAAACAGCAGCAGGCTTCTATCTAGAGCCTGTCCACTGCAGTACCCTCCTCCTCCTCCTCACACAGGCCTCCCTTCCCCTGCACTGGCCCTGCCCCACCTTTTCGCTTCCTTCCTGCTCTCCAAGCTGTGCTCTGTGCTCACTTGGGTTCTGATTGGTCACCTCTCACACTTCTTTCCCACCTCTTCCTAGGGCAGCCAATCAGACATCACCAGAGAAACCAATCAGTGGGAGCTATCCTCTTGGCCAGAGACTGGACTTGTGATTCAGATGGGGCCAGAGGCCCCTCCAGGGGTTGCTGGTTGACCCCCTGCAGTTATGGACCCAGAGGGAGGCAATTTTGGCTGCATGCCTCCAGGGGGCACCACCACACACTCCATGTACCCTCAGAGGACATCCAGGCAGGCCTCAGGGCCTGGTCTACACCAGGTAAGTCAAGAGGGGCTTAGAGGTGTCTAGTTGAGCCAGGTGGGGGTGGGGTGTAGAGTCAAGCAGGGGGACCACCCAGGTATACCCCCTGCTATCGTGAGAAGCCTGACCCCTCAAGGGGCCACATCCTGGCCAAGGCGTCTACACCTGCACCACAGACAGCTGCTGTGGCCATGCGCCTGGCAGGCAGGGCAGAGTCAGGCTCACCTGCATGGGTCAGAGGCCCAAAATGCGAATGCTGGGGTGGGGCTTGCAGCCTCCTCACAGTCTGACGGCTGAGGTCAAGGCCAAGGGGCTGGAAATAAGGCTCTGGGTGTGACTGTGGCCAGGGGCTGAACCTTGAACCAGACCTGTAAAATGGGCACCAGAAGGGGATGCAAGAGCTGAACTTGGTCGGTGTCTAGAGCTGCTGTTGGGACTGAGGGGACCCTGGCACCCCTGCACAGAGGTGCACAGTCACAGGTTGCTTTGGAAAGGTGCTGAGAGTTCCCTCCAGGCCGCCCCATGTTCTCCTTCCAGATGGGAGATCCTGGGGCGAGTGACTTCAGGGAGGATAGGAGGGCAGAGGGGGACTGTGCCAACTTCAGGAGAGGCCAGGCAATAACAGAGCCATTCATCCAGCTGGGCCCACTGAGGCAGGGTGATCAGGCCCCCTCACCCTATGGCCACCAGAATATTCCGCAGAACACTGCTGTGTGCTGAGGAGAGTGACCCCAGGAGTGGCTGTTCAGTGCTGTGACCAGGTGGATTAGACTGTTCAGTTGTGAACCACACGGTCAGTGCTTGGAGCCCCTGGCTGCTCTGGCGGAGAACGATGTGCAGTCTGCCCCTCCTAGGCTGGTGGTTGTGTGCCGTCCAGCCGGAACCAACTCCCAGCTGACTCTCCCGACTGTGCAGCTTCTTAACTGCTAGGCCACCAAGCTCCCTTGTAAAGAAGCTTGTTGTTGAGCTGAAACTGGCTCATCTGACTCTTCCAAGTTTTCAAGAAGCTGTAAATCATGCAGTTTTCTTCTCTGCACGCATTTGGATTGGCAGTGCAGCTCCTTAGCCACGAGGCTGCCAGAGGAGACCGGACTGCACATTTCTGCTTGTCCTGCAGGGCCAGGGGGTCACAGGTGACCCTGCAGGAGTGGGTTTGGTGTTAGTGGATGGAGGACTTGGGTTCATCAACAGGCCTTTATTCCAGGATGGACTCAGGCCCCCAGCCTTTCTCCTGGCAGTAGCACCGTGTTAGTGGTTCTGCCGCCCAAGGACTGGGCTGCAGGCACAGCAGGGAGGGGGAGGGGTGGGGAGGGTCTCCCAGACTGGGAGGTCTCCTGTGAAGGTCCCTGCTGTTTTTAGCGTGCAGTTGTGGGGAGGGAGCAAAGGTCTGTCATTCCAGGTCCCCCCACCCCCCGCCCCAGAAGTGCCTCTGGCCTCTCCTGTCACACTGGTCCCTCGGTCCTCACCCCATCCCTGTGAACCAGGCCCAGAAGAGGCATCAAAGCATGAGCAGTGATGCATGAACAAGCATAGGTCCTGGGTGCCACACAGTCACCTGTGTCCTCCGCGGGTCTGCCCTACAGGAACCTGCTTCATTCACCCCAACCCATACCCTAGGTCCTGTGCACGAGGACCCCACTGGGTCAGGTGCACCTACCCACAGGTGTTGAGCAGTGGCAGCCAGAGGCAGAAGGCAGGAGAGCAGAATCCTGCTCTCCATGTAGCGCGTGATAGCACGTCCTCGCTCTGGTCAGCAGAGCAGGTCTGGGGCTCCATGTCCACCACTGACACACTTGCACGGCCTCTCAGCAGCTCCTGCGGGGGCCGGTCCCCCTAGCACACTGCCATGGATGCAGCTGATCTGAGGCACGAGATGCTGCAGGTGGCCTCACAGGACGCACGTCCCGCTTGACCGGGCTGGGAGAAGCTGATGTGAGGCTGAGACACGGACCAGGGAGACAGAGGGTGAGTCCCCACACTTTATTACGGAAGCCTAGATAAGAGCTACAGCCAGCATTCCAAAATCACAAGATGCACAACATTCATCTTTAATATGCAACACAGAATACTATATACAGATTAAAACCACACGACAGCAGAAACACTCACACGGCACCAGTTTCTTATCAAAACCAAAATACACAAGTGCTTTTTTTATCAATATTAAAACGACTGTGATAAAAACATATTATTTTGAACCATGTTTATAATAGAGGAGGGGGGGAATTCATATTTTACTAAATAACAAATATTTAACAGCAAAAAACTTTATACTAAATATCTATTTTGAATTATAACAAAAATAGTACTTATAATAGTTTATAAAGACAGACACAAATTTATAACATTTATGGGAACAGAGAACAAAAACAAGTTTTATGTATAAAATAATATGGTAGCAGTCTGGCGCGGACACCCCAGCAGCCGATATCAAAGTGCGTCGATCTGCAAGGAGGCGGTGGGGGAGTGCTGTGCAGGATTGGTTTTAATTTTTTTTTTAACTTAGTCCTGTTACAAGAGTTAGGAATAGTGAGAGAACATCACCCACCTAATGCTTTCTCTAGAACTGACACCCAGACCCCTTAGCACAGCCAGATAGAGCAGGTGTGGACACAGCATCCCTCAGCCAGCCCAGAGCTTTGGTCCTGTGCCCTTGTCTGGCAAGCCCGGATACTGCTCCTGTCACAGGCCCGCCCTCTGCTTCCCTCCTCTGCCCCTTTCTCAGCTCACTGCTCCCCTGCAGGCCCTGGGACTTGTCCTCACCGGCTTCCTGTCTGAAGCTTCTTCACTTGCCTCTGCTCTCAGCAGTGGGCACAGGGCACACTGGGCGGCTTTGAGGAGAGCCCGTCTCCTGGACTGCCTCATGGTGACACATTCCACAGCACTGTGGTGTGTGAGCTGTGATGGGTCTTCACAGATTTGTGTGTTTGTGAAAATTTAGTGAAAATCGAGGATTTTAGATGTTACTAAATAATTCCTTGTTACTTCTGCCAGTAATGTTCTGCACTTTTGCTGAGGAGAGGAAACAGATTAGCCATTGGAAAGAGGGCTCATGAACGGTGGGCAAGACCAGGCCCATTCCTGCAGACCAGCCCCCAGGAATGGGCTGGATGGCACATGCAGGAGCCCTCCGTTCCCCTCACAGCCATTAGAGAGATCATCTCCTACAACACTCTTCTCTAGTGTTTATTTCCTTGTTAAGAACACGCATTTCTTTTCTAACATCACAACCAGTAGATAGACATGGGAAGCAAATAAAAATCTGGAAATAGACAAAACTGCTTAGAGACCCCAAAAAAAGGCCACCCCTTTGCCAGCCCCAGGAGGCACCCCAAATTACCTACCCTTCAAATACCACTGACAGGAGCTACTACTCTCTCCAGCCATCTAGCTGGCCAGCTTTCAAACCCATCTCTGACCACATTGCACATGCCCCTCCCAGCAGCCCCCCACAGCCATTTATAGTTGCAGGGCCCAAAAAGTCAACATTCACCCCTCTCACTTCCATCTCATCATCCCACCCCTGAGCTAAGCAGCCAGTGGCACAGAGGTGGGCAAAGCCTTCCGGGACACCTTCCAAAGGTTAAGGGCCAAGAGTGGCCATTAAAAGGAGGGGAGGATGGAGGCCCCCCCAAGCCCCTCCTGCAAACAGAACCCGTATCCTTACTGGAGTCGGGACATAGGGGTCAGCCTCCACTAGCTGCAGTCTGATGAGAGAGGCCATGGGCCCCTTCCTAATCCCAGCCAGGGGACCAAAGGAAGAGGCGCTGGATTTGTGGGAAGGGATGCTCAGAGATTAAGTGGACGTAATCTCTGGAGCATGGACGTTCAACCCACGGCCAGTAGTGCTCCCCTCGTAGACATCCTGCCAGAGGAGACCCTTGCTCAGGGCCCCAGAAACACTATGAGGAGGTGAATAAATATGGGGAGGTGTGCTGGGTCTGGGTGTACCAGCAGGGAGTGGTCAGTGCGTGTGCCCAGGACTAGCAGGTAGATGCCACAAGATAAGTAGCAGCAGAGGACTGGGCCTTCGGCAGGCTGTCCCCACCAACACCACCGCCCTCAAGACCACTGGGGAGCAACGCCCACTGGGAGAGGGCAGGATGGGGGGAGGGGCTGAAGGGGGAGCCTCTCATCCTCCTACCTTCAGACTTAAGTGGTAACCCCAGAGCCAGTCTGGGTGCACAGCGACCCCACATATGTGAGGCCTTAGTATCCTCATGACAGTGACTTTGAGGTGCTGTCAGGTGTGTTTGAACTGCCAACCTTCCATTTAACAGGTGTGTAACCATTTGACTCACTCAGGGCTGAAGTGTCAGAAGGAATGGGAGTGGACGGAAGCAGATGTTAACACAACAGAGCACAGGACACTTTAACACTGATGGGCATGCACACCCCCAGCTGGCCCTTCTGGGACTCAGTGGGGGGAAATGATAAAAGGAGTCAGGGGAGACCCCACCTCTGGAAAAGAGGAGGCCTTTTGACTGGGGCTAGGGAACAGCAGGGCAGGGCAGAGATGGGGGCTGCTGGCCCCCCTCCCACACACAGGTTTCCACCCTTCCTGCCCAGGCAGGCAGAGCATCAGGGCACCCTAGACCGTGGCGCTTAGCATGGCCTCCGTCTCGGGCAGGATTTTGTTCTGGTTGGAGTCCAGGCCAAAGAACCTGACACTGAGGCCATCCACGGGGTGCAGGATGGGGACCAGGGTGATGCGGGGGAAGGTCCGGGTGGCCAGCTCAAAGCGGCTGGTGCTGGCCAGCTCCACGGCCAGCACCTTGAGGAAGAGCTTGGCCAGGTGCTTGCCCAGGCAGGTCCGCACGCCACCGCCAAACGGGAGGTAGTGGAAGCGGCCGTCCTTGTCCTCGCTGCGTGCCGGGCTGAAGCGGTCGGGGTCAAACACACTCACGTCCTTGAACACCGGGGCCGTGTCGTGGGTGTCGCGGATGCTGTACATAACACTCCAGCCTTTGGGGATCTGAAATCCCTGGATGCAGGGAAGGGGGTTGATGAGGCCGGGACCTTCCGCCAGGCCCACCCTCTGCCTGGGAGTGTCTTGTTAATGGATGCGGACAGGGTCACTGTCCCCCCAACAGCCCCCCACCCGCCCCCCCACCATGGGGTCCCTGGCTTACGTCCAGCTCAAAGGTCTGCAGCACGGTGCGGTAGCCGCCCGAGATGGGTGTGAAGAGGCGCATGACCTCCTTGATGACACAGTCGAGGTAGCGCAGGCCACCCAGCGTGTCCAGGTGCAGGCCACCCTCGCAGGCGCAGCCCCCATGCAGCACTCCCTGCACCCGCAGCTCCTCCCGCAGCTTCTCCAGCACTGCCGGGTGCTTCAGCAGCTGCATGATGAGCGACGTGCTGGCGCTGGCCGTGGTGGCATAGGCCGCGAAGATGAGCTCCAGGGTCCCGTCCTGCAGTGGCCACAGAGGGACTCTGAAGGCTGCCACCCTGTGCTTTGCCCATCCTCTGCTGTTCCCGTAGTGCCATCTTAGGGGCATTAACAGCCTTGGTGAACAGGAAACTCAGGAGCGAACGGCCTGGTGAGTCTTCATGAGTGCAAGATTTTGGGTGCTGACAGCTCCCCTCAGATGCTCCCCCTCCCAGGCCGGCCATGGGGCCTCCACACTCACCTTCAGCTCCTGCATGGTCATCTCCTTCCCGTGTTCCTTGCTGCTCTCAATGAGGATGTCCAGGGCATCTGCATAGTCCTTGCCCTGGGTGCACTGCAGCTTCTCCCGGATGGCCTTTTCCAGACCTTTCTGTAGGGTCTGCCGTGCCTGGATGCCCTGTGGACAGAAAGGCCCATCAGCCAGGGCTCCTCACAGAGGCAGACGGAGGGTGCTCTGTGGACTTGTATGAGCCCCACACCCCCCGCTTTCTGCTGTCTGTGTGACCCACAGCCATTTTCGTGGTTGCCCTCTGTCCCCAGCCCCTCCACTCACCCTGCGGTAACCACTGAAGGGCAGGTCGACGGGCAGTGAGAAGACATTCTCCACAAACTGCTGGTAAACCTCAAAGAGGTGGCCCAGGTCATCCTCCGGGATGCTGAAGCCCAGCAACACACGGATGGCCATGCGGAAGGTGAGCTTCTGCGCCTCCTGGTACACGTTGATGGCCTCAGGGCGGCTGCTCCAGGCCCTCAGTGTGTCCTGGATCACCAGCTGGATCTTGGGCAGGTAGCTTTCCAGGGCCTCGTGGCTGAAGATCTTGGAATAGATCTGAGGGACAGAGAGGTGTGGGGCCTGGTCAGCAGAGGACACCCCCCACTCTGAACACAGGTCACGGAGCGGGAGGCAATGTGAAAACAGCTCAGAAGCCTCTATATTCCATCTAATTCCACAGGGTGACCTGAGCTGTGCCAAAAAGAGGGTGTACCCCCAACCACTGCAGAGCCCTGGGGAGCACCATTCCTGGGAGTTCTGTGGCCACAGGAAACAAACGTCCCAGCTGAAGCTGTTCCTGGCTGGGATAGGAAGGCCAGTGGGCAGCTCTTCTGCCTGGTGTGAGGAAGCAGAATCGCTGCTCCCTCGGGAGCCTCTGCAGGGTGCAGAGTCTAGGAAGCATCCCGAGCTGTGGGTGGCCATGGCTAACACCCCAAGTCACAAAGCCAAACAGAAGCCCTTTTACCTCTCTGCATCTTCCAGGCCATTTTAAGGAGGTCCCTCCCATTGGCCTGTCCTCATCCCTCCCCTGCACAAGCCGAAGGTGGGTAGGAGCTGGAAGGAGAGCATGAGTTTATTTACTGTTGACCTCTCCACACCCTGCTCCTGAGGCGGGGCTGGGAACCCCAACACACCCGCTGCCGGTCAGGCAGCTCCTGCAATGCTCCCCCCAAGCCACACACACGCGCCCGCTGTCCCCTCCTGCCCCCACCACCAGCTCCCAGACTGTAACTGAGAGAACTCGCCTGCAGTCAGCGGGGAGGGAAGGTAACTTTTTCCTGGCTGGGCTGCTCGGCTAATGGGAGGGCTGGTTTGTAGAAATAACAGTGCTGGCCCTTCAGTGGCCCAGCCAGGCGCGCACAATAGCACTTTCATTCCCAAATTCCCGGTGGGCAGCAGGCGGGCGGCTGGGGAGGGGCCAGTCAGGCCACATTGACTGGGGCTTTCGGCACACGGTGAGGGGAGGTGGCAGGCCCAACCAGTTACCCTCAGACCCCTACAGAGGCCAACTAAGAGCTTGCACAAAACAGCAGGACATCCTCAGAGATGAGACACAGGCAGAAGAGGCCCAGGGGTCCCTTTGTCACAAGACAGCCTGAGAGCCCTGGGCCAGTGTCAGGCTGGGGGTGCATGGGGTGGAAAGGACAGACAGGCCACCAGAGACCGACAAGGATCACCTGCAGGTACAGGTCAGGCTACGCCTCTGCCCTCCCACTCCACCTGCTGACCCCTGCCTGTGCACATTGCACGGAACACCGGCCACTCAGATGCTGACCTTTCAACCCCAAAGCCAGAAAGTCCAAACGTAAGTCTCTTGCCACCCCACCAGTGTGTACCATGATGGTGCCGTGGTCACCGGCCCAGAACCACTGCTGCGCCCTCTGGTGTTGCCTAATCTCCTGAGATGCAGGGAAGAGGTGGGGGTTCTGGGTGAGGCCAAGCCCTGGGAGGGAGCTCACCCCCTTTGGGCCTCAGTCACCACGGGCTCCCCAGCAGTGCCCACGCTGGTTTTGGAAGGGAACCCTTTGTCCTCTGGCTGTCCTGGGATATCCTCAGGGACCCCCTTCACGTGTGCATTCTCTGAGCTGCACTGCACTCCCCCTGCCTCGAAGATAAAGCAGCGGGTGTCCAGGGGCTAGTCTTGGAGGTCACCGGGGGCCCACACCCACGTCCAGTTCGCAGGCCTCATCCTGGGCCCGTGCCTGGCGTTAACAGCAAGGGCACACTTCCTGATGCTTCAGACAGCCCTGGAACCACCACTCACCACAGGGCTGTGGGGCCAGGAGGCGGGCACACGGGGAGAAGGCTGTGCTGACCAAGGCTGCTTCGTTCTCCTTGGGGCTTCCCTTGGAATTCCCCACAAGGAGCCAAGGATGCCAGACCCGGCATTAGAGTGAGCCTGGGCAGAGTCCTGTGTAGGAGCAGCAGGGATGGAGCCCAGGGCTACCCCAGAGGGAGTCCCTCTGTGACTCCATCACTCAAGGGTCTAGTTCAGCCAGAGGACGGTCTGCCGGGGGAGGAGGAGTCCAAGAAGGACCCTGCGCCCCAGGGTGGCCATTCAGCCAGGAGGACGCAGTGCTGCCTGGCAGGGGTGGGGGCCTGAGCCACACCTGGTAGTGTGGTAAGAATAACACTGCCAGGCGTCTGCATGGTGACCAAGGGTCAGGCCAGAGCGTCCTGTTCTCAGCCTCTCTGGAAGGGGCAGGTCATTTGTCCCCACCCCTGCCAGGGGCTGCTAGTCTGAAAAAGGCCACTAGAGAAGTGTTAGTCTATCAACAAGTGGGACCTCAGAGATGGGGAAGGAGCGGTCTGGCCCTTCTGGAGCCATGCTGCGGACCCACAAATGGACAATTGCCCCCCATGGGCTTTATGGCTTTGGAAACTCGATGGGGAGTGAGTTCTGACTCTGTCTTGAAGTTGTTTAAGAAATTGAAAGGGGACCCTCCCCAGTACCCTGCTCTAAAAGGTGAGACCCCCTCCTGGGTACAGGGTTTGTTTACCACCAAGTTCAAGAGGCCCATGGAAGCCCTTCAGGATGAGGGGACAGAGGACACCCCAGCCCTTAGCCACTCCTCACCCAGCACTGATGCTGGAATAACTTTCCCGTGAGGGACAAGGGCTCCAGGAGGTGAGGTCTCCATAAGCAGGGCTGTGTGGAGTGGAGCCTGTGAGAGAACCAGGGGCTCCTCACACTGTGGCCTCTGCTCTGTCCACCCCGTCCTGACAGCTGCCCCAGGACACGAAGGACGAGCCAGGAAGTGGACACCAACCCTCAGGCTTCCAGAGACTTAAGTCACATGGGAAGAGACTGCCTGTCCTCCCATGGAGCAGCTGCTTGATTCAAACCTCGTGTCTCTGGGTTGGCAGCACAAATCCTCACCAGGAAGTCACCAGAGCTCCTGGGTTGGGGGTGGCAGACCCAGGTACCTGAAATTCCCAACACCCCTTGACTCTCCCCCAAAACAAGATTTCCCCTCTACCCTTCTAGGACAACAGCCTGGTTCTCAACAAGACAAGATGCATCCCCGGCCTCCGAGGTGGGTCCCGAACCAGGCAGACAGAACCTGGGCACAGTGATGGCTGTGAGGGGCACTGCGGGCAAGTAGGCCAGGACCTCCCAGAGTGGGCAGGGCACAGATGGGCATTCTGTCCAGGCCAAGGGGGACAGTGAGGAACAGGGGCCCTGACTGCTCCTGTCCCTCCAGCTCCACTCTAAACTTCCGGAGGACAAGAGCCACTTGGTTTCTGGTTGTAATCCTCATCCAGCCTGTTCACCACATGAAGCACACATCAGCCGCCTCCATCAGTCAGAACCACCTCGCTGCCACCATGTTGGTCCTAACTCCAGTGACACCACTGTCACTGAGGGGCAGAAGGACCCTCCTCCGCCATGTGGCGCACCTGGGAAGCTAGCATTTAAGAGTGCTGCAGAAGGAGGCCGACTGCCCAGGCGTCATCTGGGGTCACTTCTCCACAAATGGCCTATCTAGGCCCACATGTCCCAGCTGGACCCTAGCAGCAGTCCAGTCAGGGCTGAGCAGAACGCCTAGGGCCACAGCCTGATGCACTGGCCTGTGCTGCGGCCTGTCTTCTCAGCATCCATCAGCCCAAGGGGCAGGACCCCATGATAGCTTGCAGACCCCAAAAACACTTTCCATGAAACCTCACAGGCGTTTCTGAAAAGACCCCCATTCCTTTCAGAGTCAGCGCCCCCTCTCCCCGTAATAAAACTAAGACTTCCTGAGTTTTGGGTTCCTTCTTGCCAAAGGCTGACTGCAGATGCTTCCCTCTCTGGCTTGTGAAGGAACTGCAAAGAGCAAGCTAGCTGTGCAACGTTCCCACACAGCACCCCTTTGCACTGACTGATGATTGCTTTATCAGGTTGCATAGCATCCCCTTCCATGCAGCCTCCTCTCTGCCGAGCACACCTGGACTCCCCACGTTCCTCCTCGGGACCACCTCACAGAGGCCACTCTGGGAAGGCAGGCTGGGTAAGCCTCCGTTTATGTTACAACCTAACCCTCGGACCCAGTGGAAAAAGAGGAGGGGTGTGGGCCCTCCATCTGGGGTTACTGCAGTGCAAACGGTAGAGGGGTTGGGGCAGGCAGCTCGCCAGTCTCGGGAAATCCACAGGATAAACACCCACTTTCTCTTCCTCTGCGGGTGCACTTTGGTCTGCGCCTGAGCTGCTTCCTCTCCTCTGCCCCCCAACTCCTGTGGCAGCAGTAGCCCTGGTTGCCCCTCATTCCTCTGCAGAGGAGAGGCGACAATGCCATCCCCGCCTTTCAAGACCTACAGGAGGAATGCTAGGCCTCCTCTTCGTACTAGAAGCCCAAGGGAACTTGGCCAAGAGGGGCGCAATGGCCACCGTATCCCCCCCCCTTTCGTCCACAGCCGCATTCAGGCTTTTCAAGTCACAGCTATGTCTAAACCGCCACCCATGAGGCCTGGCACACCCTGCCAGTGTAGACTCGTGGGCCCCTGGACACACCCAGGGAAGCGGAGGCAGCGCCGGGTGGTGCCCCCCCCCCTTACCTTGCGCTTGCTGCGGTGGATGTCGCCGATGGAGTTGGACACGGTGTTGGGTCCCAGCAGCATGCGCGCGCTGCGCGGCCACTCGGTGCTCACCAGGTGGTGCTCGCCCATGAGGATCTTGCGCACGTTCTCCGCGCCCGTCACGCGGATGAGGGGTCGCCCTAACAAGTGTGTCTTGAATACGTTGCCATACTTCTCCCTCCGTGAGGACTGGAAGCCAGAGCCCTGTGGGATCACAAGGGAGACCTCTCTCAGCTGGGCCCCCACAGGTTTTCTGGGGTCTAGAGGATAATGAGTGGGAGGGAGAAGCTCACAGGCCGCCGACCTGGGGCTGGGGGCGCGCTCGCCGTGCAGCTCACGCTTCGGAGCCTCCTGGAATATTTCCAGGCCAAAGAGTACAGCGGCTGGGGTCATGCCTGGAGGAGGTGGGGGTGCTTAGTCTAGGGGTTCCCTGTGGGGGGGGGACGCAGGCGGCCTTGGGCCAAGAGTCGGGTTCTGACTTCTTTTGCCCCGAAAAGAACTGGGAAGCACTTTCGTCTGGACCACAAGTTGGAAAGGACCCAGGTGGGGGCGGGGCGGGGCGGCCCACAGGTAACTGGATCCTGGGGCGTGCGTCTGAGACCGCGGGGAGGCCCGGGCCTGCAGCGCTGGAGAAGCTGGGGAGCCCGGCACTGCGAGACCGGAAACCAAAGGGACCTCCAAGGGGCGGAGGCAAGGCGGCCACCTCACCTTTGACGTCTGCTCACCACTCCACCCCTTAACCCTTCCTCTGCTGGCCTGGGATACCTGTCCAACCACATAGCCCCTCTGGGCCTTCAGGCCTGAGCCCCAAGACATCCAGGCCCCCCCCCCTCCACTCTTCTGTCCTCCAGACTGACGTTGACACGTGCCGAAGGCGCCTCTGCAGAGCTTGGAGTCCTGATCACTTTTTCACAAGCACCCCTATCCCGGCGACATGGAGAGCAAGCTGGGAGCACGTCCCCCTTCCCCCCATGACAGGGACAGTGTTCACCCCCACACAGCCTGCAGCCCTCCAGGTGCAGCCCTTCCAGACGGCTCTACCGCTTTAAGAGAAACCAGCCGCAGGCGGGGGTATGACTGTAGACGGGGTGAGGGGACCCCTCCTCCGTCTGCCTCCTCAGGTCCACTTCTCAGTGGGGCCCTGCTTTACTCCTCGCCCTTTTCTCTGTTTTTCTTTTCTTTTGACACAAAAGTTGGGTTGTGAATTTTCCGAGGTCGCTGCCGCCACCTCGCCCCCCCCCTCTGATCTGCCTAACTATAATTAAAGTGCGTTTTTTGTGGCATTAATAAAGAGTTATTTGTCCGCCGTTTCCACGGTCTTCACAAAGGGGACTTTCATAGGAGCGGCCGCTAGAGCCACGAGTCCAATTTATACAAAAATGTTGTATTTTTAGCCCTGGGCTCTGTTTAGATGGCGTTGGTGGAAACGGAGAGCCCTCGGAGGTCCCCGTAAAATCTGATAAATGACTCTGAAAAATAAGGCTGGGATTCAGAGGTTCCCTTAACCCCTTCCGCGGTCCCCGCAGCGCGCACGCCCGCGCTCAACGACACCCGTGCGGGAGTCCCCAGCACAGGCGGGATTGGGGTGGGGGAACTGGGAGAGCAGAAAAAGGTCAGAACTGGGGGTGGGGGCGCTGACAGACCGCGGAGCCCACAGATTGGCTCTAAGGAGGCAGGAGCCTCAGTAGAGTGAATTATTTCCTAAATTTGCAGCCAAAACCCGGGACCACCGCCGCCGTTAACCCTTTGAGTAAAGCGCGGAGGCCTTGGCACGCCTCACATGGGGGACCTGCCCCACCCCGCTGGACGAACGGACAACCCCGGGATGGACCACTGCTCGTCTGTCACCTGCCCGCACTGCCTGAGTCCTTTCCAGACTTCGTTGTGGTCCGGAGGCGCGCCCACCCAGGTTAGTACTAGGGTAGCCCTCCCCCTTTCCCATCACCAACAAATATGCGTGCACACACCTCTCGTGGTCACCTCAGAGCCCCCACGCCCATACCCTGAAGGGTATCAAATTGCAAAAGTGATGGTCTAGCACTTGACGAGGTTAATTCCAGGTTAATCTCTCCATCACTTATATGGGTCCGATCCCAATACACCCCACCCCCGCTATCAGCAGCAATACGGGACTATGAGGCATCTCACCACAAAGGCACACACTCGCACCTCGGCAACGCACAGGAACCTCGCCAGCCGCACCCCACTTCAGGGCCTGGCCCCTTCCCCCACTCCAAAGCTGGGCTCTCCTTAGGAGCTCTTCTCTTTACCCCAGGGAACTGGAGCGTCTAGGGGCCAGGGCCCTAGTACCTGCTGCGGCGGGGACTCAGCTGATCATTGCTCAAGTTGGGGCTGCCGCTCGCCCCTCCTCCTGGCCCCAAGACTCAATTTTCGGCCCCCAGCCACCATGTGTGAGTCCAAAGAGCTGATGGCAGCGGGCGCCTGGCGCGCCAAGGAGACAGTGGCCCAGGACACGGGGCCTTTCCTGGGAACACGCATCCTATTGGGAAGCCAGGCACTCGGTACAGTCCCCCTTGGACACAACACAGGACAAGACCATCTAGGGGCCAGGCCCGAGTCCCAGACCCAGATTAAGTCTTGACTCAGGAAGCCCAGAAGAGGAGAGAGGGGCGGGTATGCCCAGCGCCCCGTCCCGAGTCCCATTTGCTCCTCCGCGGTGGCCGCGCTCCGTGGCCACACATTGGGACGGGAGGCCAGCGCGCGCGCTTACCTGCAGCAGCCAGTGGCCGGTCTCTCCGATAAGCGGGAAGCCCATGGAGCCCTTCGGGATGGGCAGTTTGCAGCTCTTGTCGCGGGTGGCGGCCCAGCGCAGCTGCCACAGCTGCTGAGACACGGCCAGCAGCAGCGTCACGGACACCAGGCACGCGGCGAGGGTGGCCAGCGCCGACACCAGCTCCAAGCCCTCAAAGAGCATGCTGGCGGCCGCCGGGGGATTGGCTATGCTGGCCGCGGCGGGGGAGGGCGGCGGGAGGGCCAGCGGAGCGAGGGGGCGGGGAGGCTGCCGGCACCTGGTGCTGCGGACTGGACGGACCCGCGTGGAGCGCAGAGGGGACAGGGAGGAGGAAAACCCTATAGAGCGAGCAGGAGGCTCAAGAGTGCAACTTTGTTTGTTTGTTTGTTTTTTCCTGTGTGGAGGCTTGGGGGCTGCTCAGGGGGCGGAGAGATGCGATGGTAGGTCGGCGCTCCAGAAACCACCACACTCGAAAACTTTGAAAAACTTTGCCCAGCGGGCACCTCTCGCTTAAGCCCCTTGCCCTGCCCTGACAGAAAAGACTAGAAGGACTAGTTCGTCAAAAGTTAGCCCCCAAATCCCTCCGTGGAAAAAAAAAAATGAAGATAAACCCCTAAATTTAAAAATGCCAACAAACCCAGAAACTTTAGGGGCGAATGGGCGGGCTCCCCAGCGGAGGCGAGTGGAGCGGCCGGAGCCCAGCCTGCGTCCCTGGGCGGCGCCCGAAGCCCAGAGCCTCCGGCACCGCGCGCGGGCAGTTGGCGAGGTGGCCGGAGCGCAGAGCTGGAGCCGGGATGCCAGAGACAGGACCCCAGGCGGGTGGGGAGGAGTTGGGAACCCCAGCCCCGCTATTGTATCAATTAAGAAAGGTTGTCGGTCCCGGGACGCAGTCTCTCCGCTCTCGAGATGCTGCTGGGGGAAGAAAAGGGGGAAAAAGAAAAGGTTAAACGGGAATGAAGGGGAGCAGAAGCCGGAGGCAGGGTTTCAGGGTTGGTGGTTTTAAAAGCTGCTCTCAACGTGAATTTGAGTCAAAAGCGAGGCGATGCATGTGTTTATATAGAGGCGGAGGCTGCGCTGTGGGCGCTCCGCCAGCCCCCCCTGCGCGCACAAAGCCGGGGGCGTGGTGAGCGCGCCGCCCGCCCCAGACCGGACCCACTTGTGGCCGCGCCACCAGAGCCGACTCTTCACCTCCTTTTCCTTTTCCTAGCAGCTCGCTCAGCGCGGCACCTACAGTCGGACCAGATGAAACACACACACACACACACGCACATACACACGCGCGCACTCGCATGGTGACCACTTGCCTGCAGGCTTCCCCTCTCCCGCATCCTCGGCCCTCTTTCCGCCAGCTACCGTCCCAAGTAGCTTGTGGTTTGGGCCTGAGAACTTCCTTCACCAGAGGGCAATAAAAGGCCCTGAGCCTGGGTCTGCGGTGCTGAGTGTCTATGCCGCTAGAGCCCGCGGCTGCTACCTTCTGGGACCTCTGTTCTCCCATGCGTCACTCCCAGGGTGCCCAAGCCCTTCATCTCTTTCCAACACCTCTTACCCTAGGAGACCCACAGTCTCCAGACCATCTTGTGTCTTCCGCGCACAGACACTGCCAGATCTCCCAACTTTGTGGGTCCTGTGCAATCTCCGCAGGGCTGAGAGAACCCGGGTGTCCTGCGCCGGGACAGGCACAGAGGCCTGAGCCGGGCGCCATCGCGTACAACCATCCATTAATACGAACATAATAAACACGCCCTGGGAGTGCGCACGGGGCCCGGGAGGCGTGCATGTGGCCCTGGCACACCTGTGTGCGTGCCTAGGTGTGCTCAGGTGACCTGAGTGATGCGCCTGCGTGCTTGGGTGCGACCACTGCAGCCCTCCGTGTGTTCGCACGTCCCTGTGTCTATCTGGCATCCCAAGAACCTCTTGTGTCCCAAACTCGGAGCTGTGTATTCCACCATGACCATGTCTCTCCTAATCGCCTGGTTTCCCTTTTCCTCCTGTCCATCCACTCCACTCCCTTTCCTGGTCTTCACCCACACGCTCCCGCGGTCAGTGGGGTGTGCAAACGAAACCACCCCGTTAACACCTTCCCGTTGGCCCTGCCCGGGATTGCTGGAGCAGCGCTTGCTGGGAGGGCGTCTGGGTGCGCGGTGCTGTCCCTCCCGTCTGCGCACCAAGGGTGACTGGAGAATTCCGGGCTGCGTGCTCACTCTCTGCCCTGGAACCCCACCTGGTGGCTAGGAGCGGTACTACAGCTCCACAGAGCCGCAATTCCCCTTCCCCCCCCAGACTCCTCTGCAGGGGGAGATCAGTCCTGAAGAGATCATTTTTTTTAAGGCTTCTAGAAGTTTCCATTCCCGGTGGCTTGGAGCCTCCATGATTACCCAGGTCTCACAGAATATTCAAATCTGGGCTAGGAACAAGAGTGGTGAGGCCACCCCATCCTCACCTGTGGGGGGAGGGTGTGTGAAGCATTGTGTGGAGATGTGGCTGAAAGAGGACCTTGGAAAACCCAAAATATCTAGCTTTACCCTCTGTGTCCCTCCTCCCCGAAAACAGCAGTGAAGCTGCGAGGTTAAATGGCCAAGCCGACCAGACATGGACCGTCCATCTCTGAGAAAATCGGAGCCCACGTGGGCTAGTAGAGACAGAATGGCGCACCCTCAGACCCTGCGCCAGGAATCATCCCTCACAGCCGCCTCATCATCCCAGGACCCTCTCAACTCCAGCAGTTGCCCGACCCCACTCAGCCCCCAGGGAGATCTTTGTGCACTGCCTCAATCAAGTAAACGGGAAGGGACCTGGAAACTCACCAGTGCCCAGTCGGGACGTGGAGGAGATGGCCCGTCTTTCCCTTCTGGAGCCACTGTTGGATTCGAACCACTAGAGAACCCTACCTCGGCGTCAGCAGAACCACCCCCTGGACCCGGCACAGGCTAGAAATGCAGACCTTCTCACCATCCGATGCCCAGCAGTCCTGGCAGTGTCCAGGAGGACATTTTGCCTCACAACTGCTGCATGTCCTGACAGGAACCCTCTCTTCACTCAAGCCCCACAGAGTTACTTAGAAAAAAGGAGGAGAAAGAGAAGCCACTCAGTACAGATGGAAGAACCTGCAGAAGAGGGTGGCTGAGAAGCTGGGCCAGAGTCTATTCGAGGGGCTCCTGTCCCTCAGATGGCCCTCTTACCACAGCAGTTCTATCCAGACCCCAGCCTGCCCAGGACCCTGCCTTACAACAGACCCCCTCAGTTTAACACCACACTGGCCTCTAAACTGAGCATCAGTGCCACTCCCCAACCCCAGACCAAGCGCCAGTTTTACTAAGCAGCACGGCTGGCCCCAGGAGCAGGAGTGCTTCTGAACAGGACTTTCTCCTTCCAGCTCTAGAACCATCTGCCTGTCTCCCAGTGAGCTCCCTGCTGGCTGTAGGGATATCACAGCACCCCTTGTTGTGATACAAGCCTTCCTGCGTGGTCTTGGGTAGGGGGCACCTCCCTGGACACAGCCTCTGCACCCTCTCGAGTTTGAAAACTAGCCATCCACATAGGGAGGGGTGTCTGGAAAATCCCTTCTCCCCAGGCCCAGCATTCTCCAGGGCTGCTGTGCCCCAAAGAACAGCAACTTTGCACCCTCCACTCCCTGGCCAGGTGCTGCTCTTTCTAGACAGACATCTCTTCACATCTCCTTCCATTCCATCTCAACAGCCCCATGACATGACGCTCTGCTCTTTCAGGCATTAGATTTACATTCAACCCTCTATATTATCTGATTCCTGCTCCTCGCTCCCACCAACCGTGCAGCCCTTGAGACACTAGCTCCCAGCGGTACCCTCTGTTTAACGTCTGTGCTTCGATGATTAAAGCTGACAACAGAAGCAGCTGTCTGTTTCACACTCAATTTTTCATAGTTTTGACCCTGGGTTTTAAAACTGACAGCTATTTACTTTTATTAATGCCCCCCAGCCCACCTCTTCTTCTTCCAATCAAAAAGCGGGGGGTGTGGGTGTGGGTGTGGAAGCACCAAAAGTACAGGGAAAAGAAGACCCTGATAAAGACTGAGAGCCCACCAGGAGGTAGTGACCAGCAGCAGGGCTGGGTACAGAGGCTGTGCTCGGACTCTGTGCCTCAGATCCGTACCCCAAGGTGGTCAGCCTGGCAACCACGGATCAAGGAAACACCTCAGAGAGCTCTCTTACTCGTCACTCTGTCCTGCCTTTCTGCCACCAAGGAGTCCCAGGAAAACCACAGCGCAGGGCCTTTCCTCCCCCAGGGCCTGCAGCTGGCCAGGTCATCCTGAGACAGCCCCCACCCCAGGACAGGCTCGCCCACACAGCACAGGCAGGGCCCCTTCATGTCCCACCAAGAAGCACCATTCTGCCTCCTCCTGAGCTGCTGTGGGAAGAGGGTCCACTTGGGGATAGACATGCACATCCACCCTTCCCCTCAAGCCAGTGCCTACTGGTGGCTGCTCCGGAGGACCCCTTTCCCTGGATCCTCACTCATCATCCCCGAAACTGGGCCCGCGGCCTCCCCTCCTCCCTCCGGCATGGACGCCATAGCACTGCTGTCCTGCAGTCTCACTCAAGGACAGTGTAGAGGACATTCACAGCCTGGCCCATCCCAATTGATCCTGCTTCTGGGAAGGGGGGTGGCAAGCCTGGGGTCCCAACCAGGCTTAGCTTAAGAGATCCCAGGGTCTGCCTTTCTGGAACCCCCCAGTGTGGAACTCCCCCCACTGTCCTAGCTGTATCAGGGGGTCCCAGCTAAACTGGCCCTTCTAAGTTACCACCTGCTGGAATCCACCCACCTCACCCACCTGCTATCTGCAGCACAGCTGAAGGAGCAGGATCCCACTGTGTATTCGTTTCTCAAAGGCTTCCTCCTCACTCTCCTTTGTCCCTTGCTTGCACCCCCAGGTACTCTCTTATCGTTGGCTCGTTGAGTTTTGCTTTCTACATACCAACTTCTGTCCCAGGCTCTCCACCTGGACTGCCTGGCACAGCCTGGCCCCTCTTTGTCCAGGGGGTGGATGCAGGTCTTGTCTCAGCCCCTGTGCCCATTGGGAGCAGTTGGCCCTCGGCAAAGAGTCCTTGCTTTCTCCCTGGCTGATGTAGAACCAGCCTGTCCCAGCACCTCAACTAAGAAATCAGCTCCAGCGATTTGCTACCAATGAATTTTGCGAAGAGAGTTGAAAGATCCCACCTCCTTCCCACAAGACCCCCCACGCCCAGTCCCCGTCCTCACCCTCCCACCCACACCCAGCCCCGAGGAAGCCGTGGAAAGGGACTTGCCAGTGGGGAGGACGGGTAGGTACCAGGAACGCCGCCAACAGCCGTACCCAAGCTGGCACTGAGGGAAGAGGAGCCGCAGGGTGGTGAGGGGACACAGGCAGTGCCCCACGCTGGCTCTGGCTGGCAGGGCCAGCGCGCAGAGATGCAGTGCCTCGGCCCTGGAGCCAAGAGCCCTTTATAGCCTCCAACCTGCCCTGGCGCCACCCACCGGGTGGCTGCAATGGGGCCTGCGACGGGGGCGACGCTGGGGCTGGGAGGGCACCCACATGCGAGAATGTGGGAGTCAGCCTCCCCCTGACTGGACAGCTCTGAGTCAGAGTGAGAGTGTGTGTGTGTGTGTGCGCGCGCACACACACTCACAAACACACACACACATGTGCGCTCCTGCCTAACCGTCCATTCAGAGGCAGCCCGCACCCGCATCTCTTTCGCTGGTGTTTTTGAAAGATCAGGGAGAGCTGCATGTTTCTGCTCAGTTTATCAAATTACACTCAGTGACAAAGGACCGAAGTGCATGTTCTTGAAGCCTGACAATTGGGACCCAGGAAGAAAGGAGAGAGGCGCACACAGAATCCAGAGCTTCTATCAGCGGGAAGGCGCCCACGGGACAGGCGGGCTGGTGCCCAGAACCCCATCCTCCGTGTTGTCCCGAGTTAAGATGACTTCTCCCACCTTCGACCTCACCTGCAAAAATACCTCAGATCCCAGAAAGTGAGGGGTTGCTGGTATTTAAAGGAACACTATTCATGGTCACCTGGAAAAGCTGGAGGGACAGCCTTCCACAGGACGTCACCACAGACGCCACCCATCAGCCTGTCCAGCTGCCTTCCCGTTACGGAAATGCTGGCGACAGAGACAGGGCAGATCATTCCCAGCCAGAGTTCTGTCCTCCACCCAGAGCCTGAGGGCGGCTAGACAGAGGAAGACGGACTGACCAGTGATCGGGGCCTACAGCAGGGACAAGGATGCCACTGAGCTGCTGTTCCCACGGAAAGCAGCACTGGGTTACTACAGGTGCAGGTAAGCAAGGCCAGGAAGACAGAGGGCCCTCCCGAGCGCACAGGCAGCACCCGCAAGGAGCCCACCACACCTCCTTCCCACCCAACTGGTGTCCTTTTGAAGCCATCAGCAGGCAGGCAGGCCAAATGACTAGATGCTGTGCCCAGTGACCTGAGAAAGCAGAGCCAACCCAAGGCCGAAATGCGACCAGACCAACTGCTGCTGGATGAGACCGTGGTGCCCGCTGACCCCTCTTGGAAGGAGAAGGTGGAGAAGTGACACAGAGGCTGAAGGTTACCCCCCTGAACATCTACGTCTCCGTTCATAGCTTCTCCCCACGGCTCCCACTTCCCCAGGGTCCTTGAAGTAGCTTCTCCCCTGGACACTGGTGTTAGTGGCCAGGGAGACCCTCAGACATCCCTCATCCACACTGAGTTAACCACCAGCCCCTCCAAGCACTACCAAGACTACAGAGACCAGTGTGGGTTACAGCTCAACATCAAGACAACAGACATCCTCACCACCAGGCCAGCAGGCAACATCCCAACAAAGACAAGACTCAAGTTGTCAGAGACTCCATTTGACTTGAATCCACAGTCCACACTCACGGCAAAAGCAGTCGGGAAATGAAAGGATGTATCCCCCTAGGAGGAACCTGCTTTCCAGGATCTCTCCGAAGTGCTAAGGAGCAGAGAGATCCGTTGAAGGACTCACATAACCTCACTCAGGCTTCTTAGTTGCTTCCTATGCATTTGAAAGTTGGACCATGAATAAGGAAGATCAAAGAACTGATGCCTTTAAATTGTGGTGCTGGAGAAGAATACTGATGTGTCATGGACTATCAGAGGAACAAGTAAATCTGCCTTAGAGAAAGCACAACCAGGCTGCTCCTTAGAGGCCAAGAATGAAACTTCATCTTCTCTACTATGTGATCTGGACACACCAGTCCTTGGAAAAAGACTTGACGCTGGGAAAGGTGGAGAGTCATGAAAGGGAAAAGACCCTCAAGACGATACAGTGGCACAGTGACTACCACAGTGGGCTTGCAGGCACCAGAGATGGTAAAAATGGCAGAGGGTTGCTGCAATTCCACACCACCTACCACCACCTCAAGGTCCCAGCACTTACTAGGATCCTACCAGCATGTCATCTGGTCCCTGGGCCTCAGCATTAAGAAGCCCTGGGGAGAATCCCAAGTTCTCTAACACGTCCTCTCCAACAGCAGCCCCACCCAAAGGCGAAGCTTTCTTTTCAAGCCCATAAAGTTTCTGTAAGCAGACCTCTACCCTCAAAGCACTTTCATATGGGAAATGTGGAATGCCTTGGATGCTCTTCTCTGTCTTCTCTCTGCTAGATCCTCTCCTTCTTTGTCTCTTGCTATTCCAAATCCAGGAACCTTCGTCCTTGCAAACAGGCAGAGTGACCATGCAGAAGCAGGCTCTGCAGTCCATTAGACCCAGCCTGGAATGTGCTGGGTGTGTGGCCCAGCAGCCGGGGCACCATCCTTTCCTAGACAACTCACCCGTGCTTCTCCAGAAGGAGATCAGTTTGGGGAGAGGGCTGACTCAGGGAGACGATGGTGAGAACTCAGGCAATAACAACAGTAGCAGCGAGTCTCCAACGAGTTTTGCCCATCTTTCTCTCAGGATGTAGTGGGTAAACTCAAAAAGCCACAGAACATGGGTGAGGACCCAAGTGGGGGATGGTGAGAGCAGAGGGCTGAGGGTGGGGTGGGGGTGTCAATCATAGGGTTGCACAATTTAATGGCTGGAGGGAGGGGTGGGCAAAGGAAATGGGAAAGATTCAGTATGAAAAACAATGTATGTGAACGTTGTAAATAACCAGTAAAAAAAAAAATTTAAAAATAAATTTAAAAAAAAAAAATCAAGCAACCTGCAGCTCCCTAAGGCAGAGACTAGGAATCTCATTTTGTAGAAGTGTCGACTGAAACATCAAATACTTATGAAATTTGTCCCTAAGAGTCTTGCTACAATTTTGGGGGTTATATTTAATCCCTTCAGAATTCAAACCCAGACAATGTAGCTGAGCTGTTAGCTAGCATGTTGAAGATGAAATCAGATTAAACACTAATATGGTTGGAGATGAGCGGGCAAGTCTTAGAATGATGTAATAATACAACTGACAGATTTGGCAATGGATTTGACATGTGAGGATGAAGTTACAGGGGCCAGTTTCTGGTTGGGCATCCGAGCACGTGGTGGTAAGATTGCCAAGTTACTGACCAGGAAAGAGGAGATTTAAGGGGCTCCTGATGGTCTAAACCCTGCTGGACTTGGAAATGACTCACAGCTGATCCTCCAGCAGGTCTTCTGGGGCTGTAAACTACAAGGAAGGTGATTTCCCATCTTTTTCCCAAGGAGCCATTGGTAGATTTGAACCACCAAAGAGGGGCCACCTTTGCGATAGCAACTCAATTTCCTAGGGACTGTAGTAGGTGCTGAAGGCTCACCTGGTGCACTGTAGCTTTTTTGGTTCAAGCTCCTGCAGAAAATTCCAGTTTCTACCCGAGACATATTGAATCAGAATGTACATGTTAAGAGGATCGTGGATGGAATGGATGGGTCTGAAGTTCTCCGGCTATGGCACTGAGGTCTGGAGCTTGGAAAAGAGATCTGAGCTCTAGATTTGCACATTGTCTGCATTCAAATGACAGTGGAAGACAAGGAAGTAGAAAGAGAAGTGGATCCAGAATCCAGACTCAGGAAACACTAGCACTGAAGATGTAAGTAGAGAAAACGAAGTTGGGAAAGAGGAACTTTTCCTCTGGCCACAGACGCCTGGGTGGGACAGTGTGTCCTCAACGGAAGGTGGGTGCTTTGGAAGTGGAAGAAATTCTGTCTTCTTCCATAAATAAGAAGCCCCATCAAGTCAGTGATGACCAGAACAGCCCTGGAGGACAGGGTCTCCCAGGCTGTGCATTTCCCAGAGGTGCATGCCTCAGCTTTCGGCCACGGGGCAACGAGAAACCTTTGAGTTAGCAGCTAGATGCTTTAACCACTGCAACACCAGTACTCTTCCGTAAACAGTCACACCAAGAGATGCTATGGGAGTTCATCTACGCTGTCACTCCTCGGAACACCGCAAGTCTGGTCTGCTTAGAGTTGGTTTCTCTCGCGCAAACTCGTCTCCCAGTTAACCTCCCTAGGAATTCCTTGTTTGTTGCTTTTCAGCATTTACTATCCCATGGTTATCCAGGAGCTCAGAAGAAGCAATTCCAGTTCCTACCCAGTGCAGGGACACACTGTCACACAGACAGACATACACAGCCCTATGCATACACACAAGTACACAGACACACAAACATAAATATACAGACACACAAGCGTACAATCACATGTGCCAGCAGACACTCTTAAAGACACAAGGACACACATAAATATATCCGTACACACACACACAATCACTTTCTGTTGCATTTGTATACGAGACCACCCCATCTCACAGAGGGTTTCCACAGCATGCAGTGGCACCGTCAGGGGTCCCCCAGATAGATGCAGGTCTTGTGTGTTCCCACCCTGAGATATACCCAGGTGGTCTCCCCATCTCATGAGGGCAACTTCCTCCACCCTACTGTCCTCCGAGAGACTGGGGCCCCTGGAGATCATCCCTGGCTCTGTGGCCTTCTGGGAGCTGAGACAGGGAAGGGTGAGGCTCTCTGCAGAGCAGGGAGCCTGAGGGGTCCATGAGACCAGAGAGAAGGACCAAACCTAACCAACAGAGTGGTCACCTTTAACCTCACATGAGATGGGGAGGCAAGACTAGAGGAAGATGGCCTCCTCGCTTACCTACCATCTTGCCTAACAGGGAGAGTCCACAGGGTGGAGGAGGAGTTCTTAGCCAGTGGTCTGCAAGGCAGGTCTGGGGAGGTGAGGAGCTGAGGGCAGGAGGTAGGTGAGGGGGACAGAGAAGCAGTCGCTGCGAGAAGGCCACTTCCCACACAAGTCTGGGGAGAGAGCACAACCTGTGGCCTGTGAGGAAGCGAACCTAGAGATCATCCAACAGAGAAGTGAGCTGGGAACACTTCGTGATCCCCCTCTCCTGTGGGCACACAGGTGCTTTCACAGCCCCCCACTGTGGCCCCAGGCTCCACGCCAGGCCCCCACTTCCAGAACCATGCTCCGTGGCCCTGGGCTTATGGCTGGGCCTCAGGAAGGTTGTCCACCATCGACAGCACTGATGTGCTCTGGCCCTCTGCCACTGTGCCTGGGCCCTTTGCCCCACTAGGGGGACAAGACCTTCTCCGTCTTCCCACCTCTGTCTCTGCTTGGCCCACTCGGTCCCCACAGCCCAGGGGGTGAAGCAATCTGCCCCCGGCTCCAAATCTACCCGGTCCACGCAGCCAGAAGGCCTGGCTCAGTGATGCTGTCACTTACCAGCTGTGTGGTCTTGGCAACCACTTCAACTTGCTGAAACGCCACCTTTCATCCAAACGGAGACTGCTGGTGTGGAGCTGGCCGTTCTGTGCATCTTCTAAATGCAGCGTGTCACACACTTGGTCCCCTAGGCCTGGAGCCGATGGGCGTGGGAGCCAGGAGGGGCCTTCAAGGCCCTGGCTTGGGGTGGCCCCTTTCACATCCCAGGAGAGGCATGAGCATGCCACAACTTTCCATTTTCTTCATGAGAGCCCCCCAATTCACACGCACTTCAGGGTCCATAAGTTCTGCGACCTGAAGGCCCCCAAAGTCTCTTCCATGGTTTCCTGGCCCGGAGCTTAACTGAGCCTCCAGCAAGACCAGAGCCGGGCCTGTGCTCACCCTGCCATGGGCAGGCGGCCCTAGAGTGCCCATCTTCCTGCTGTCCACTCTTTCCACGTGGGGACCCCAGGAATGTCAGGCTGGGAACTGTGCCAGTATAGAGAGGGCTTGTGGGCAGAAAGTATCTCCGTCCAGGGAAGCACTTCCGGGCTGTGCTAGGTGACACAGGCCTCGTCAAGAGGAATGGAGGAAAACAAAGGCAAGCTGGCCGGCTTCTCGCTCAGCACCGTGTCCCTGAGGAGCCTTGGAAGGAGTGGGGACATGGGTCTCCCTCCTCAGTGTCCGGGAGATGGATGGGGCTGATTTTTTCCACGATTCCGCCCCATAAATCTGATTTGGCCCCTCATCCGTCTCTGCTCGTCTCCATGGAGGTGTGTGGGTGATGGATGTGCTGTCTGGCTAATGTGGCCAGGGTGGCAGGGACCTGGGAGGGGCTCTTCCCTGATGGATGGTCCTCGTGAGCGCATATTGCATTAGGCCCCCATAATGCAATCAGTGGGGCCATCCCAATGCCAATTTGTTACTCCTCCTCACCAGGGCGGCCATGGAGCTGGAAGACTGAGGAGCATGTCAGGACTTGGGGCTACCTGGGGAGATTTCTGAAGGGGGCAAGATTTCCCCCGTTGGGGGCTTTTACTAGGGAGAAAACATGGAGCCAAAGACATTGTAAGCACGGAAGGGAACAGAAACAAGATGAGACCCAGAGAGGAGGTGTGGTCTGGGCGCTCACATTGGGGAGCTCGGCCTTGTGCCTCCTCTCCGCAGGGGCAGTGGCAGAGCCAACACTGTGCTGGCTGCCATGCTGAGGGGAGCCCTCGAACCCTCAAAAGACCTGCTGTATGGGTGACGCCATGGCTGGCCAGGCCACGGAACCCACATGCTGCCTCCCCTTTGGCCACCCCATCTCCCACCACGAGGTCTGTGAACTTCGCCTCTCCTCTCACAACACCCTCCCACACACTACACACCAGAGGCTCCAGTCTTCCCTTCCCCTCCAGGTCACCTGAAGAATCTTCTGGAAAAGCGGTCAGTAGCTCCCTGTCACCCTGAGGACTGAGAACTCAAGCTGGAGGGTCCGCTAAGACCATATTTTACTCTAGTAGCAGACAAGAGACACTTAGGTTGGCCTTGACTTTCTGGCACAACAAACTGTCCAACAGTGAACACAGTTGAAGCACCTGTGGATGGCGGTCTCTGGGGTCTATTCATGGGTGAGACTGCAGGGTCGCTGCAGTTACTTCAAGCCAGCCCTGCCCTGCTGGTGGCTCTCCAGGGGCCGCACCTGTCCACATTCAAGCTCATTGCCCCTGAGTTGAAGCCAACTCAGAGCAGACCCTCCAGCGGCTTTCAGAGGCACTTAGTCGCACGTGAGGAAACTGCCCATCTTTCTTTCTCAGAGGAGCTGCTGTCAGAGAGGCAAAGTGTTTGGGTTAACAGAGCAATTCCTAACAGACCAAGCCACCAGAGGGCCTACACAAGGTCTCCTCTCTCTGAGCAATCTTTTCTTCTTTCTAATTTGCCAACCTAACAGGCAAGGAGCCTGGCACTGTGGCAGCAGTGCGGACTGTGGAGCAAAAGGCCAGCAGATGAACCCATCAGAGGCTCCACGAGAGAAAGAAATTGCCTCTCGTAAAGGCCAGCGGCCTACAAAACCGACTGAAGGTCATCGTACATCAAAATCAACGAGAAGGCATTGGGTTTGGGTTTGCTATTGAGCCTTTACATGGACCTGTTACTACTGCCGTTAGCATCCTTCCTTTTATTCTATAGACTGTTCCACTTTAAAAAGTCTTCCTTCACTGTGCAGTAAACTCTTTAAAAAACTCAGTTCAAATACTGCCTCCTCTGTAATGTTTTCCAGTCGGCCACTGCTCTCTTGGTGCTTCCAGTACTGATCATATCCCTGTGATTCTCTCCCATTCATACCCCACTACCTGTCTTGACCATTAAGGCTGACATGTTGTTGTTGTTAGTTGCCGTTGAGCATTACTCATAGCGACCCTACGAACAGATCTGAACCGTGTCCTATCCCGTGCTGCCATCATCACCATCATCATCTCTGACACACGAGCCCACTGCTGCGGTCACTGTGCCAATCCATCTCATTGGGGCGTCTTGCCCTCTTTTGCTGACCCTCCACTTTTTCAAGCATGATGCTCCTTCCCAAGGAACAGGCTCAGTTTAATGGAAACATAGGTAAGGGAGAAGTGGAGAGGAAAGGGGTGGTGTCAGCTGGGAATGGAGGCAATACATTATTATACTCTCTCACTGGATTAAAATGATTTCAGCACAGAAACTCTTCATGGCCCCACTGCCTGTGCTCTCAATAAATCCATTTTTTTTTCCTGAATAAATCCTCTCTTGCATACACTAGAACCAGTTTACTTCTATCTCAAACAACTTCGTTCATGCTACATCTCCGTATTTCTTCCCTTCTGCTTGTGTAACCAAGCCAGCGTGTCCTTTGGCTTCAAAAGACTTTCCTTTAGCACCAACAAACCAAGGACAAAAATGAACATAGGTGCCCCTACTCTTCCTCAAACTGAAGCCAAAGCAAGTGTTGAAAGTCATGAAAAGAAGACACACCCAATGTCCAGTGGCCAGACCCTGAGGTTCTGAAGGCGCCCCAAAAGCCTCTTAAGAGCACTCCTCATTCCCTCTGGCCCCAGGTCAGGAGGCAACACTTGTGTTCATTGTGAATGTCAAGGTGAACAAGCACCAGACCAAACCGGCTGTGAAGCAGCTCCAGGATCCTGAGACGGACGAAGCTGACACTTGATCAGGACCACGGAGCAGGGGGCGTGGGCTCCACGGGCTCCAATGAGACTGGGGATGTTGCTCAACAAACTGGAATAATCTAAAGACACATGCTCAGAATGAAGGGAACCAAACAAACTTTTCTGAGCTAGAGTTTACAATGTGCACAACAGAGAAATTCATGGTGAGGACGACATTAACCCCACACTGGTATTTTCGCACCTTCATTCTTCCTTTCATGAAGCTTCTAAGAGTTTCAACACCTGTCCAAGCGTGAATTCTCATGTTCTCTCAAGCCAGCCCTTTGCTGGAATGTCTTGCTTCTAACAAATTCTATTGTTTTCTCATAAATCAAAGGGAAACTAGTTTGTCATGTCCTAACACCCGCCATCCTGAGTCTAACTAGTAAGGCACGAGTCTACTTATGCACTTCCCATGCTGGCTCTTCAATAGGCCACTGACTTCAAGAGGAGGAATCTGCAGAGGAAGTAAGAATTTACTCGGAGAATATATATACGAAGCGAGTCTCCTAGCAATCTTCATTCTCAGCGAAATTCCCCCTTTATCATCTATACTCATCTGAGAGAGATCAGAAACTGCCAATAACCAAACTTCTAGCTTTCCCCCAGACGAAGTAAACTTTACAAGGTATTTCATAGCCAAACCAAAGAGGAAATGAGAGAAAATATGTAAAAAAAGGATTCCAGCATTATTGTTGTTAAGGGACAACAGCTCTGAACCGTGCCCTGTCATGAGCCAGTCTGTCTCAAACCTACCTACTCTCATTGCCCAGTAAGTCCATCTCACTGGGGGTCTTCCTCCCCTGTGCTGGCCTTCCAAGCATGATGTCCTTCTCCAAAGGCTGGTCCTTCCTAACCACGTGCCCAAAGAATGTGACACAGCTTCCAATCCTCCAAGGAGAATCTTGGTTTCACCCTCTCCGAGACAGACCTCTTTGTTCTGTTGGCAGTCCTTGGTATGTCCAGCACCACAAACTCAAAGACACTGATTCTTTTTCAATGCCATCCTTAGCCACTGTCCTGTCCAGCTCTCTGACGCACACCAAGTAACTGCAAAGACCCTGGCTTGAGGCAGGCACACCTTAGCCCCTAGACTGACATCATTGCTCCTCGGTACTCTAGAGAATTCTGACAGCAGATTTTCCCTGTGCAATTCATCTTCTGACTTCCTGACTATTGGTGCCAAGAGAGTTGATTCCAGCAACCAAAACAAAATCTTTTGAAGACAATACAACGAAATAGTTAAGTCTCACTTCTATTTATGCCAAAGTCCTAAATCAACTACTACCAACTAAGATCCAGAAATTCATCACAATAATAAGATGCCATGACCAAGTGAGGCTGAAGCCATAAATAAGTTAAGAGATGCTTCAACCAAAGTAACAGAAAGAAACACTTCAATGATAGGGCTTTCCCATATTAACAGGTAAAGAAAAAGTGATTCTTGACATTGCTGGGGAAATAAGAGTTGATAAGTTTCAACACAAATTTCTTTTATAAAAACATACACGTGGCAAGAAGCTGCACTGCAATCCCTGAGGTGCGCGGTTCGAATCCACCAGATGCTCTGCTGGAGAAGGAGCGACAATCTCCTCCTGTACCAGTCAGATCTGATTTGATGGCACATGAACAAAAAATAATATAATTTAAAAAAAATAGAAGAAGCTAGAAAGAAAATTCCTTTAACTTGCAGCAAACATTGTATCTAATAACTAGACATCAGAAGTACATCAATTAAAGTTAGTAAAGAAACAAATTTCTTCTTATTCAATGTTTGCAATCAGGAAAAATTAGATATGCAAGAAAAAATTTAAAGTAGAAATAACAGTGATCATTCTTTTACTTTTCCAACTTCTTGCACGGATGCTGATCTTTTTGTAGGGGCCAGTATCTATCTGGCACTTGTTGTTGTGTGCTGTTGAGTCGCTTGTGACTCCTAGTGACCCTGTGTGTAACAGCCCTAAACCCTGTTCTATCCTGTGCCAATCACATTGCCTTTGACACACCCATCCCGATCACCCCAGTCACTGAATCAATCCACCTCATAGAGGGTCTTCCCCTCCTGCGCTGTCCCTCTACTCTACCCAGCATGATGTCCCTCTCTAAAGACCTGTCTC
>NW_006399761.1:2818509-2868777 GCF_000299155.1 Elephantulus edwardii
TCTAACATTAGCTACAATATCCCTAGTACCATGACCTCTTCTAAACCCAGCCTGGACTTCTGGCAGTTCTCTGCTGATGTACTGTTCCAGTCGGTTTTGGATAATCTTCAGTAGAATCTTGCTTGCATGTGAAATCAAAGATTATTGTTCTGTAGTTTCCACACTCAGTTGGGTCACCTTTCTCTGGCACTTAAATAAACAAATTCACCAATATAACAAACAGTGTAGAAATGGACACAGACATTAAAAATCAATAGGGAGAATAATAATCAAAGATGTTTAGGACATTGAGATACACTTCAAGAGGGAAATGAAAATATAGATCTGCATTTTAGACAACACCAAAATAAAACCCAGAAAGGAAGAATATTTAGTTTAAAAAATAAAATTCATTGGTGCACAGTCAGAATGCACTCACAGTTGATTCTCCAGCAGACGTTCCAAGTCTGTAAGTAGCAGGGGAAGAAAGTCATGTGAATCATTGGAAAAGTGCCACTTTGGATTAGCAGTGCAAGCTCTTACAGCCTACACCACCAGGGCTATCAAAACCTACAGTGGAAGTAAAGTAATTTCATAATCTGGGGACGAGGTGTTCTCATCAATGACAAATCTGGAAGACAGAAAAGATCCTTATTTTGTGCCTATTTCAAAGAAAAGTGATCCAACAGAACTCAGAAGTAATAGAATCCCATAGTATCACACACAAGGATAAACTTGCTGAAGATAATCTAAAAATGACTAGAGCAGTATATCAACACAGAACTGCCAGAAAAAGAAGCTGGATTCAGAAGAGGCAGTGGGATGAGGGATGACATGAGATGGATCTTAAGCTAAAAGCAGAAAAATATCACAAAGAGGCTGACTTGTGTATTAGCTTTGGTGCCATAGCCTCTTCTAAATTCACCTTGGATTTCTGGCAGTTCCAGTCATTTTTGGATAATCTTTAGCAAGATTTCATTTGCATGTGATATTAATGATGGGTTCAATAATTTCCACATTCTGTCCAGGGAAACTGGACTGCTGAGTTTTAAGTGAACTTTTCCCATCAACTTTCTGATCCAAATCCAGGTCTTTGATGGTGTCCACACTAGCAGTTGGCTAATAACCAGAAGTCTGGTCTCCCAATAGTCTCCTGAAGATCAGGGGAGTAACCTCACATACAAACCCCTACACCCCTTAAGTTCCTGGCCATGATCCCCTGAGTCCAACCCAGCTCCACGTGAAAACAGGCTGCATCCCTGGAATACACGCACATCTCCATCTTCAGAGACTCGTTCTCCACATCTTGCTGCTGGTAAACTGTGCACGCCTAGCTTGCAGCCAGCCCCAAGGCTGGTGGGGCACTACCTTTGATGGAGTCCTAGCTCTGACTGCGCACCTTGTGAATTCTGTTCCCACACACACCATTTTTCAGACTTGGAGCCGTGCACGCTCTGTGGAGTGTGCCTTCCTTGGGCATCTTGGGATGCTTCATGCCGGTAGCACGTGCCATCTCTGGCTTAGACTGGCAAAGACTCTGTCCCTGGCCAGGTGGACTAACCCAGCCATCTCTGAGGTCAGCAAAACAGTCCATCCCCAGAGGGTGTCCATCAAAAGTCCACCCAGACATGAAGAGAGGCAGTCCATAGCTTGGCACACATCTCGGACCACTTCTCTGATGAGCAGAAATTCTGCCCTGACCAGGAAACTCACAGCCAAGCTTCCGCGGGACCAGCACCCACCCTGCCCGAGACCAGTCTTCCTGTTTACACCCTTTACAGACAGAGTACCAACCAGCCACCCTTGCTCAAGGTCCCACTGTTTTCTTTCTCCCTGCTTGAAGGTATTTTTGTTTCTTTGTAATTGTTTTCATTTCTTTAGATTTTCTTCCTTACCCTCACCTTTTTTTCCAGTTTTGTCTATCTCGTTTATTTTGTACCCTTACCAGTTTAGTTTCTTTTACTACTCAATGCTCAATTCTCCTCTGCTTTTTTCCTTTCTTTCTCTTGAACAGACAATAGTATCTCCGTGGTCCAGACTCTCTCTTCCCCTTTTCTCACTCCAGTGGCAAGGGATCAGGCAACGTTTCACCCTGTGGTATAGAATGTCGCAATTACTCAGAGTCAACACCATGGCACACAATGACAAAAAAAAAAGTTCTCCAGAATTATTCTTAGGTTGCAAATAAAGCGGGGGGGGGGGGGGGGAAAGGAACAACTAGCCTGTCCTTTACAATAGTCATAGTCCATTTTCAGTTATCTACAGCTGAACACATTTCTGATAAAGGGGCTGCATCTCTAAGTGAGGGGGTTGCAGGACAGAACAAGGCTCAGATCTGTTGTTCACAGGGCCCCTATCAGTGGTAATCCACTTGGGCCCACCCAACAACCACCAGCACTGAAGAAGTCCATTTTTCATGTCCTCAATGATATTTCATAAAGTCGTATTTGCAGATTTTTACCAATATTCTAGGGGTGCACATTCTCCTTCTATAATAAACCCCCCCAACTCACTGCCTTTGAGTTAAAATCAACTCGGAGCTGATCCCGTGGGTTTTTCAGAGGCGGTAAATCCCAGAGGAGACTATCTTCCTGCTGAGGAGCAGCTGGTGCCTTTGGGTTGCCAGTACAACTCCCTACCCACTAGTCCACCAGAGATCCTCTATGATTAAAAAAGAAAACATAAACCATGGGTGGAGAGATCAGGAATGAGAACATAAAATATCTGCAATTGTACTAAGAAATGTGAACTATTCCATTACAGATAATCATAAAACTATCTGAAGATGATCAAGGACTGCAACCTTTAATATGGATTACATACCAACATCACGGGGAAAAAAAAGTCCCCACCTGGGCCAATAAGCAAAATCAAGATTGGAATTGTCAATGATGTCTTCTAGCTTGGATCCACAGTCAACACTGTTGGTACCAACAGTCAAGACACAGAGCATCGGGGAAGTGCGCTGTCAGGGACCACTCCAAAGTCCTGAAGAGCAATGATGTCAATTTAAAGACTAAAATGAACCTGATTCAAGCCACCGTCTTTCTAATTATGATATGCATGTGAGAGATAGACAATGAATAAGGATGACAAGGAGAACGGATGCCTTTGAGTTGGAGATAAGGCTGAAACACGTCTGGAGAATGTAAAAATCACAATAAAAAGGATTAAGCATTGATCTGCTTTTTATTCTCACCATACCCTGGCAATTCTAAACAAGGCCAGTGACTAAAATCCCCCTCAGGATGGCGTATTTCTGTCACAGCTCCCCTCCTCTGGCACACTGCTGTCATCTGGTCACGGATGCCCATGTGTCATTCTCTGGGCTGGGTACTTCTGGGGATTTGGAAAAAGAATCTGGTGGGGTTGTGACCTCACCATCACCAGAAGCATCAGAGAATGACACAGACACCCACAAGTCAGCAGTCCCTCGGGGCCTCCACTCACTGCTGACCTCATTCTCTATGTCAGCCTCTCCTAGAGTAGTTCCTCGAAGGCTCCTCTTCTCATCTGGCCCAGCCCCTGACCATGCTGTCCTCATGCTGGCCTGCACCGGAGATCTTCCCAGCTTAAGGTAAGGAACTCTGGCAAGAAAAAGTAAAGACAAATGGGGCTTTGATCTCACTTTCTCCTGTGTTTATCTTTGCCTTTAATACCCAGATGAATTCTGGTCGCATAGTGGGTAAGGAGTTGTACTGCTAACCCAAACGTAAGTGGTTGAAATCTATCCATTGCTCCATGGATAATCTCCTCTTGTGCCATTTATAGCCTCTGAAAACCCTCTTAAGGGTCAGCTGTGAGTTGGTTCTGACTCGACAGCTTTTAAGGATGTCTAAATAACCACACAACTATCCCTTGTACCTCTGAGTGTTTACTTGGAAAGGTCGTCTTCTCTAAGACCCTGGAAAGAGACCTTGGGAGGGAGTGGCTGTTAACAAGGTAAAACTTGATCAGAATGCTGTCTGACAAGGCTTTTCTAGCTGGTGATGATGGGCCCTTTCCTTTGTCCATTAAGGGTTTTGCCCAAGAGGCTTCTCTGGAGAAGGGATGGGACGCACTGGAAAAGGCAGGGCCTGACTCCATCAGCTTTAAAAGCAAGCGCCCCATGGAATGGAAAGAAAAGCCATCCACCCCGCTTAACCTGAGCCTTGTAACAGAGAGGGGAGTGTGTGGGGGAAACAAGAGGGAGATCCAATTAATTACCCTTAGAAGCAAAGGTAAAAGTTGAAGATTAAGAGACCCATTTACAGGAGGAAATAGACCCATCATTGAGCCGAGAGAATGGAAGGATTGTTTAGGGCCAGAAAAGCCTCTCGATATTCAAATTCCATTCCTTTTCTGGAGCTCCGCAGAGGGGAAGGTCATGGCTTGGGCTTGGACGTCCACTCAGCAGTGGGTTCAGACTAGGGGGTGGGGACTGTTGTCTTAGGTACAATTCTGGGCCTGCAGGCTGCCCCCACCCTAAGGAAACAGGAATCCCAGTCCTCTCTGGGAGTTGAAGTGGGCAAGCCCATGAAGGGGTGCCCTGTGAGAGGCCCCACCATTACCATCACAACAGCTAGTCACAGACCCCACAAAGCAGCAGGGCCCCAGATCCTGAGTAACCCTAACCCCACCAGTGATTGAAACAGATAGAGGGGCAGCTCTCACACAATGGCAGGCCCTCACTTTCCTCCTCCTCCTCCTCCTCCTCATTGCACTTCCTCCAGAGCCTTTGTCTCCTGGTCTCCCGGGCCCAAGCTGCTCTCATAAGCACTGCCCCTTACATTCACACAGGGCCTCTGGGGAAGAAGGCTCTGGTACTTTCCCTCCCTCCCTCCGGTCTCCCACTGGCTGTTCCTCTCACCTGTCCGTGAGCAGATAAGCAGCCCAGCTGTGAGGAAGGGCACAGGCGGGTTGGTGGCCACCTTTACATCCAGTCCGGTTTTTGTTTGCTCAGGACAGCCCAAGTCCTCCTTTCGGTAGCACCTGCACCCTGACTTTCTCACAGGCGGGGCTCAAAGGTGGTCTTCAATGGGAGGAAGTGAGTCAGCATCGGTTCCATTCCAGCCTCTGTGTGGGCCTCCCCTGTACCACCTGGGAGTCTTTCTACATTCTCAGAAGGGCAGGGTCTTCATGGTCCTTAGGTCCTGAGCAAGTCTGGGAAGAGAAAGCTACAAGAGATGCCTACGCTTGCATTTAGCTGTGACCTGGGGTGCAGGTACAGACTCCTGGACCTGGGGTGCAGGTACAGACTCCTGAAGATGGGGGGGGGGGTGGCAGAGCCACACTCCTGCCAGAGTTTCTGAGGCTCAGCGACAAACTCCCTCCTGTGAGAAGTAACCGCTCTGAACTTCTGGCATTCTCTCACAGGGAGATCAACATTTCCAAAGGGATTTGGTTATTATTCAGCATTTTGGTCCTAAATCTCTTAGACATTGACGAAAGCCATAAGCAGTTTTCCCAGAAAAGTGGATGTCTACGAGACGATACACACACGTGTGCATACAAATCCCAAGGGTTCCTAGACTCCTGGCTAGAGGCTCTGAGGTCTGCAGGGAGGTAGAGATTTGGGCCCCACAACTAGAGAAGAGAAGGTTCTGAGTGCAGATTCTCCCGAGAGGGCCAGCTTTCTATGCTCGGAGCTAGGTGGCCAGCTTTCTGCTCTGAAGGGACCACGCGTAAGTCACGGGAGAAAGATGGGTAGCCACTTTGTTAAGACGTGGAGCCCCAGGAATGTGACCGCCATGAGTGCGGTCAGTGTGAGAGCTGACTCGGACGGTGGGCTGGCTTTGTGGTTACATCTGACTCAGGCCAGATTCTCATGGGGCTTCACCAGCCTGGACCTGGGCTAGAGGAAAGGGTGGCCAGGACATACTGCGGCTCTGGACAATTCCGACTCCGGTTTCTTGTGGAATTGGCTTTTGGACCAAGCTGGAGTCGTTTGACTTGTTGCTGAAGAACACTGTCCAGTCTGGTTTCCCATTCTCCATGCTGGCCTCAGGGGCTAGCAGGCCTAGGGTCGCTCACTACCAGCCATGGCCTTACTCAACACCCTTCTAGCTGTACCCAGCAAGTTCTTAGCTGCCTTCCTGCCCACACCCTCTGCCAAATTTCACTCTCATGTGTTCTGCACTTATATCATCATCATAGTTTTAACAAATCTTGACTTTAAATCCCTCAAAGTACAGCTGAATCAAGAGTGAGGAAATCAGGTGGCACTTAGTAAATCTGCACCAACGAGACTTCTTTAAAGTATTTTAAATAACCAAAGGTTTCACTCTGAGGACTAACGTGTGCCTGACTCAAGGCACGGTATTTTCAGTTGTCTCATATACGTGCAGAAGCTAGACAATGAGTAAGAAAGATGGAAACACACTGATGCCTTTTAACTATGGTGTTGGCAAAGACTACAAAACAAATTAAGGACTGCAGAAGAAGCCGTCTGTCTTGGAAGAAGACATCTGGAGTGACCCTCAGAAATGAAGATGGTGACACCTGATCTCACAAACTTTTGGACATATTATTTAGAGAGATGAGGTCTTGGAGGAGACCGTGCTTGGTAGAGGGTCAGCAAAAGAGAAGATGACCGCATCGGATGGACGGACTGGGACAGTGGCTGCAACATCAGGCTCTGATGAAGCAACAGTGGAGGCAGGCCCAAGACCGGGCAGCGCTGTCCTGTTGTTCAGGGACAGTGAGCTGATTCACTGGCACCCACAGCAACATGGCCCTGCTGACCAGCAGCCTGCTTTCTCTGCGCTCCCTTCCCTGAGCACTCTCTCTCCTACACAGGCCTCCCTCGCTGAACTCGAAATGCCTCACCCTGCCCCCCCTTCACAACTTTCTTCCAGAAAACCCTGCATTTGCTCTGTTCTGACTTGAAGTCTTTGCTCATGAAGACCAGGGTTCAAGACACACTGGATCCTGTGCTACTGAGCCTAACATGAGACATAAAGCAGAGATTTCCAATGCTACTTCTCTTGACGATAATGCAGTGTTAACTCCTCATGGGGGGGGACATTAAGGGTCCCTGACCCCACTGTCATGTCCCAAAGGCCTCTGCAGGCAGGAAAGCTGGCCTTCTCTGTCCCACCAGGCTTGTGCTTCATCTAGCCTCTGAGTCAAGTGGTGGGGCTGCAATGTGTGAAAGGGACAGAACAAAGGAGAAACTCTGAGACAATGTGGCAGCTTTTTGAACAGGTGCACAGGCGGTCTTGTTTAATAGCAGTTAAAAGAGAGAAGCGTACAGGAGGAGTAACATGCCCTTCCCACCCGGGTCTCCCAAGCATGCAGCCCGGCTGCTTCAGTAGCTCGACCAGTGAGTTTTCAAGAAAAAGTTCCCTTTAGAGTTAAAAATGGACTTCCCCAAATTCCCTCCGTAAATGTGCAACTATTTGTGCAAAATAAAAGGTTATTACCCGACACATTAGTGAAAAAGAACTGCAAATGCAAACAAGAAAAGAGGCACCAGAGACACCAGGAAGAGTCCTGGGAGAAAGGGGGTTAGGTGTGGCCTCCTCAGCAAGGTGACCACCGCCAGGCATGAGGACGGCGGCCCCGGGATGGACTTGTTGGGAAAGCGCGTGTCAGGTGTGCAGTGAAGTGAGGTGGCTGCGGAAGACCGCCGGCCTGGTGCCCGACAGGGGCTCTGGGGACACCTGCTGGAAGCTGTCTACCCCTTCACCAACTGGACTCTGTTGATTCCAGTTTCCAGGTCCTATCCTTTCTCCTCCGCAGCAGGTTCATCCTCAGTCTGCGCAGATCTTTTCCTGTGAACGTTCAATCGCACACAATGTCCATATTACTACTGTCCAGAACCAGAACAGCCTTTCAGAACACTGATGGCATTTCTCCAAGAATTTAACTGAGAGTCACACTGTCCAGCCAGCAGGGAGGCCTCCAGTCACCCAAGTACATTCCTTCTGGGAGCTTCCAGGCCATTCCCAAACCTCCGAGCTTTCAAGGCCGAATCCCCACCGCCTCATGGGCTTGAGGATATGAGTTTAGCCCAGTTCCTCTCGTGGCTTAGCGTGCTTAAGGCCAAGACAGAAACAACCACTTCGACAGCTTGAGTAATGCGGGGATCCCTACATTGAACTGAATAGCGTCATGCTGTTTTCTCTTAGGGAAGAGTGCAGACAGAATGAAAGGCGAGAGGGGTCACACTCAGGGACCCAGTGATGAAAGTCGCGACCACGCATTCCCTTCACAGGGACTTCCATGTGCAGGGTGACATTCATGTCTGCACACCAGCCACTGACTTCCACAGCTGAGATCTTCCACGGCGGCAGCATGAGACCAGGTTAGCAGTGAAGACTCTAAATCGACTGCCAACTGGAGCAGGCATTAGATTCCCGCCCCTCCCCGTCTCAGCGTACAGAGCTGAACAAATCTCTCCCTCAGCAGAGAACGAGGGACAGGAGTTGCCTGTGCTCCCATCAAGCACGTCAGAGCGACACAGGACACAGTCACTTCTTGCTGTTTTTTACAAACTCCAGCATGTGGGAGAAGACTGCATGCTGGGTCTTGAAGTACCTTGGCTCCTGCAGTTCTGAGGAGAAGCACTCATGCCTGACCTCCTGCCTCAGAACCTTCATCCTGCAGCCACCGGCTGGGCCCTCCCGTGTGCCTCGCACGCTTCCTCAGAGCTCAGGGGTAACCTGGCCTCCCCAGCTGCCTGGCAGGCTTATGTCCACACTCAGATTCTCCTCCCCACGGTGTTCAAGCTGTGACTGAATATGAGGGGGCAGGGGGTGGGGGGTGGACGAGGAAGCACTGCCCTCCCCAGGAGCAATGTGGCAGCTGACGAAGGTAGTCAAGAATTAGGCTTGATGAGGCCCCTCCCACTAATCCAAGCTGGAAATGCCAGTGTGGCACATCTGTCACTGTTTGGTGACGCACAGTTATGAGTTTGCCAGTGGCAGCGGCAGCACCTTCTTACAGTGTTTAAAGTGCGAGTTCCTCTGACTGACCTAACCCCGAAGCCCTTGCAGGGTGTCCCAGTTGCTACGCCAAGTTACCTCCTGTGCAGACTCCAGAGGTGGCGGGGTGAGGGTTAGAGACAATCTTACTCAGGCGAGGCCAGAAGAGGCTTTGAGGATCTTAAGAGAAGATGGAAGCTGTGAGCTTACGCGGTCAGAGCTTCACATCCAGGGTGACTTCCTGAGAACAGCAGGTTCAGAGGCAACAGACCACCAGTCTCGGTCTAGTGCAAGGCGACAGTGGCTCCATTCTTGGAGACATCAGTCCAGCAAGGGCTGTGCTCACCATGAACAGCTCGTGTTATTTAAGGTGGCCAGAAAGGGGATTTTCAAACATGAAGGGACAATCTCAAGCAATATTTAGCCTTAAAGTAAAATAAGAGTTATTTTCAATCTGTTGAGGTCTGACCTATCCCAGGGGCCCATCTCCTCTGGCTGGAAGGGGTTAAATCTAGGATTTCTTGTGAGACTCAACAGGAAGTAACTGGTGACTTGCACCCTGGACCAAGTGCCCCAAACCTGAAAGTAGAGAAGGAGATGAACTGGGAAGGGGTTGGGGCTCTGTGCCCATTAATGCTGGATTTGAAAACACAGCAAAACTCTTTGGGCTGAGACCCAGTATTCCTACAGTAAAGGCAACCTGCGCTAGTTATTACCACTGCCTCCTCAGATCTATCCTGTCCCCCAAATTAGCAGCAAAAGCTGTGGTTCCGACTGAGGTTAACCAAACGACTATCCTTTGGAACCTGTAGTGAAGCTGCCCCCCTGTCGTGTTTGCTGACCAGCCAGTGAACGAACACCAAGAGTCTGAGGAGATGAACCTCTAGAATAGCGATGCTGGACTTCAGCGCACTGAACAGTGACAGTGGCCAAGTATTCATCAGATTGCTTCAAAACCCATCAGCCCCATCTATGCAGTGACTAGGGCTCCTAGGAGCCCTCAGGGTAGCTTCACTAAGCTTTGTCCACGTGCTCTAACTCCCGGTGCCAAGGTCTACCTTTCTGCAGTATCTAAACCTCGGGCCCAAGCTCTGGAATCACGGACGAGAGGCCACTCGCTGCACTGGGACGGCTGATGAGCCCTTATCCTAGACCATCACTTGAATAACATGGACAGGGGAGTGCCAACTTCCCCAGAGGCCAAGCCTAGCAACATCTCATCCCCTTGTTTATTCTTGTGCCTCTTTTCCTACAGGAAAGGTTATATGAATACTGTACAAGGGTTAATAAAAAAATACATATGCTCTCTTTGAAGAAGAATGCACAAATGCAGGGCCAGCCAGGGCGAGTTCCTGGATGGGAAGGTTGCCGCGCCTCTGTGAGCCGGAGACCCGCCTTCAGGAGTGCTGGCTGCTGATGAGTCCCCGGAGCTGCTTGGCCACAGTGTCAATCAGCTTCTGCTTGTCACGCTCATTCTTCCGAAACTGTGCAAACATGTTGTTCTTGCGGCTAGTGTCCTTCATCCTAAACAGAGAGAGGAAGACAGCAAAGAGTTTAGGAGACATCGGTGGGAGGAGAGCCGGCAGGAGGTAGGGATGGCGGAGCACGTCCCACCCCCTCCTCAGAGGAAGCTGGTCTGCAGGCGCCCAGAACCTTCCGAGGTAGTCACCTTTAGGAAGTGGTCAGGACCCAGCTTTGGAAGGACCAGACCTCTTACCCCACATTCACCCCCCAATTCATCCCTTTCTTTCTCCATGTGTACACCTGTTACTCGTGTCAAGGACATGTCGAAGGGGATGTCCTGAAGAGCTGCCCTCATTGCTACTCTGACTCCCCGGGAACCTGCAGGACAGAGCGGAACCACCTCCTGAGGCTCCAAGGCTGTAAATCTTTACAGAAGCAGCCTGTCACATGTTTCTCCCATGAAGTGACTGGTAGGTTTGAACTGCTGACCTTTTAGTTAGCAGTCAATCCCTTAACCGCTGTGTTAACAGGGAGGGTTAACATTTAATACCAAATGAATTTGCTAATATAGGAAACTCTGCTGCAACCTCCTGTTGTCAGGTGTTGCCGGGCCGAGTACGACTCACAGTGACCTTACAAATGATGGCTCGGAACGCTGCCCTATCCTGTGCCATCCTCACCATCTCTGACATGCTGGAAACCACTGTTACAGTTGCTGTGCCAATCCATTTCATTAAGGGTATTCCTCTTTTATGCTGACCCTCGACTTTCGGTGCCAGTATTTGAAAGGAAAGTAAAAAAAGGCCCACAAACTCTTAACTGGCAACTCCAAGAGAATAGAATAACCCAAAGCCAAAGTGTATTTCTGACTTCACTCAAGCTTGTTATTCTATGCTAGCTCTAATATAATGGTGGGCTCCATGGTCTTCTCTCCTTGTTTCAGGGCAAGGGCCTTAAACCTCTTTTCATGTTTCAGGGAAAGGGCAGTGTGGAGGCTATCAGGGATAGTGCAGAGAGAAGCAAAGTCCAGTGAGTTCTCTTTGCAGAACCAGGGCTTTAGGGAAAAGAAACTGCTGAGTTCTCCATGGTCCATATCCTCAAACCTCTGGCCTTTCTCCGAGTCATGCTATATAGTCCAGAAATGACAGGCTCTGAAAATACATACTGTGGGGAGTTCTGGCCAATGGCTATGGCAGATGGAAAGCCCTAAATGGGCCCCAAATAAAGTCCAAGCCAGGCCAGGATTGCCACAGAGCCCCCTAAATCTGACTAAAACAACGTGTCCCCCAGTCTGAATAAGAGCTGTGAGCTCTCAGCAGGAATTAGAGCTTACTGGATTCTGTTGCCCGTCATATCTCTTAGCAACGAAACTCTGGTGTGGCCTCTGCGTACTAGACTAGGGCACTGCTAGTTCCAGGGTCGGAAGAGTAACGCCGAGACATGTTCCTCTCTAGGATGGGGGCTGGCAGGCCTTTGCCCCCACTCCTCAGAGCACAGCCAGCACCACGGGCTGCATGGAGACAAGCTAAATGGTTGAAGACAGGGACTTGGCACTGGGTGAACCACTTCTCGGTTCCTCAGCTGCCCCCGGCTCACTGCTTTCTGTGGGGCAGCCCCTCTGAAAAGGAGCAGATTCGAGATTAGCTGATGGAAAGGCCGGAGACTTCCCTGAGCCATCCACAGCCAGGTGCCAAGGAGGAAGGAGGCCTGTGAGCGTCACAGCTGTACTGTTCTGGGGATGGTGACTGCCACAGACTAACTGGACTCTCCCTGCCCAAAGGTCAGGGCCTTTTAATCTGACATTCCTCATGAAGCAAATGCAAAAGATTGGCTACGAGGTACCCAAGTCCTCAGGCTGACGCTGTGCGTGAAGGGAAAAGGGGGAGGCAGGGGCCACTGGGAAGGAGGCAATGGGTCCTCAGAGCTGAGAGGATGACTTTGGTCCTTTACTCACCAACTACTTATGACGTGGGCCATGCTTTAGACCCAGTGTCCGACAGGAGGAGTGCCTTTCGCTTGTTGGGTATACTAGAAATCTAAGTAAGAATACCACAAACACACACCAAAAAAAGAAACGAGAAGGGGAAGGAAGAAACAGTTAAGCCCTGAGTTGCTAACTGAAAGATTGGTGGTTCTCGCCCACCAGCTGCTCCGTGAGAGAAAGATGTTCCGTCTGCATCTGTAAAACACTGCCAGGCTGGAAAGCTAGTGAGGTGGTTCTATTCTAGGAACAGGCAGGGAGAGCTGAGGTTCAGCTCTTCTAGAAGCAGCTCCTGTGGTGGGGTGAGAAGAAGGTATTCTCTGAGACTGCAGTTTCTTTGCTTAAATTTTTAGGAAAGCCTAGAGTTGGGAGTAAGCACTACACAGAAACCCCAGGAGGCCGAGGGTTGATAGTTTTCACCACCCGTATGTTCTGTTAAGGTCGGGAGCCTGACTTGGGCTCGGACCACTTCTCAATGATATAAGGGCCTCAGCAGGTGATTTGGAGTCTCCACAGCTCTGCTTGCTAAGAAGAGCCTGCTGGGAAAGGAAAGACTGCAGGGGAGGGAAGCAGGAACGAGTCAGGTATATGGGTGGATTCCTCTGAGGCTGGGAGAGGGGTTTTCAATGATTTAGGTGGCCTGTAGTCCTCTGAAAAAAGCTTTTAAATATTGTGGATGGCTAAAGTTAAGCTCCGGGATGCGAGAGAGAGGCCTTTTAGCCTACTGTGGATCTAAAGGAACAGAGATTCTCAGGAACAGGGGAGCAAAGAACTATGGACAGAGGCAACTGACTGAAGGAAACAAACCTCATTTCAACACATGAGGAATATGACCGTGTAAGTGCCAACTCAAAGGCCAAACGTTCTCCAATTAACCCTTGGGCTGAACTGGCGCCGACAGAAGAATCTTACCAGGGTCCTCAGGACTAGTGTAGAGGACACTGCTGGGAAGCGCCAGCTCCATTCTGCCAGGGCTCAATTCCAGGCTGTGTTCAGACGAGAATCCCGAGGATCCCAGGGACTGAAGTGGGAACAACCCTTTAACTGGCACTGACGGAGAAAACTTCCTGCCACCACTCCCAGCCCCAAAGGAATTGGCAAGTCAAGGGTCACTCTGAGGACTAAGGATCAAGGAGCCAGCCAGCTAGCTGGCACCAGGCTGATTTAGTGGATTAATATGACAGGGCAGGACAGCTCATAGGAGAGGAGTTTAGAATAGTCATTAGTGTCTGAGAGGAAACTGGAAGGACTTGCCCCAAAGTGGTGGAAAAGGCCCAAGTGAATAAAGTACTTACTCTCTAGATATCCTAGGGATGAAGGTCATTGGGAGCAAGAACCATGAGAGACAAATGAAAACGGAGGCATCAGTATCCACCTTGGTTAGGAGGAAGTTGCACTCTGGGCTTTTCTTACTTCTTAGCACAAACGCACACACTGATCTTGCTCTTGTCTGCACCCTGTGTCCTGGCCTTGAGCTTCTATCTCATTACATAGTACGTAACAAGAGGAGGACGTATATCCCTGAGCTTATTCTCGGGCCTATAACCTTTACTCTGCCCTCAGATTTGTGCCTGTCGTCCCAGGATGCTGATGCCCCATTGGCCATCCACGTGAACCTGCAATACTGCCCAGATCAGGGAACTCAGGAGACCTTGGCTAGGTCCTGAACATTTTCGGGGGCCTTCCTGGAGCTAGTCTTGTGAGCACAGTCAAAGCTTCTGTGTGTAACCTACTGTGAAAAAACACTCCCATTTCCCAATTTCGTGGGATCTTGGTCTCTGGCCTGCCAGATCTTGACTAATTTAATTAAAGCCAGAGCGTGGCCACAATGCAGAGTGGACTCTACCATGTGGCTGACAGACTGGAAGATGCTCAACAGCTGGCTAACGCAAAGCCAGCACAGTCACAGCATCTCTGCTTCAGAAAGGCCACTGCTTCCCGGTAGGCAACTAAGGCATTTGCCTAAAGCAAGAATTTCTTGGGACAGAAATCACTGGACTTGATACTCACTTCTCAAGCAAAGTCAGAGCTGTCACTGGGTTTACCCGGAGGTATCTGCAGTTGGGCTGACCATAGTCAGCAAGGTAGGTTGACCAATCCCACTGGATGAAGAGGTCCAAAAGCTGTAAAACATCCAAGCACGACCACAGGGGTTAATCAGGCAGATACAACAAACCAGGGCCCCACAAACCCTAATCACCCTTTATCCATAGCAAACAGTGCTTTTAAAGAGCTCTGGTGGTACAGTGGTTAAATGCTTGGCTGCTGAATGTTGGGACCCACATCTGTTCATGTGGCAGTCAGCTCCAGCAAAGACCAACCACCTTGGAAATCCCACCGGGTAATTCTACTCTGTCCTCTATGATTGTGAGGAGCACAAATCAACTCTATGGCTCCCAAGGAGAAGAGCACATTTAAAAATGAAACAAAAATATAGTAAGGATAGCTACAGAGTATATACAATGAAGAAAATGAGTAATTATTAGAAGGAAGAATCATCTCTATCACATGCACAATAGTGTTGCTAGTTAGTTCTCAAGGGTAGACTCATAAAGAAACACTGGACTAAATCAAAGGATAAGAGTATTACACGTTAACCAATTCATCAGTACTCATTTAATTAATACTCATTGAAAGTCTTCCATGTGCCAAACCCCATTCTAGGAGTTCAGAGTCAACAACGAGCAAATAAAGGTGCATCCAGTTTAGTGTTTGTGTGTGTGTGACACACACACACACACACACACTCTCTCTCTCTCACATGAGCTTTAAAGTTAAAAAGTCCAACTTTGTCCAGTTACTTAGTTAATGCAAACACATACTCATGCCTGTGGACAAACAGGACTACAGATAACACAGAAATATTGAACCTGGCAGACATTTATAGAAACCTTAAAAGAGGAAATATGCATCAGATCTATATGGACACAAGTTAAACAAGGGTCATGGTAGGTCAGATTGGGAGGAAGGCTCATGATTGAGGATGCAGAATCCATGATTTAGGGTATAAGAATTAAAGAGGATTGTATGATTGCATAACATTCAGTCAGTCATTGCCACTGAGTCAGAACCCACTCACATTGGGATTCCAAACCTGGGAATCACAGGAGAGGAGACTGTCCATCTTTCTTCCATGGAGTTGATGATGGCTTTGAACCACCAGACAGGTGTGGTCTTTGGGTTAGGAGTGCAAATCTTTACTGACTAAGCCATTGAACTAGATGTGCTTTTATAAGAATTTAGAGTTTTCTGAAAAAGTTGATTAATGAAACTATGGGATGATTCTGACTTAGAGAAACGAAGTAAATTCTGTCAAAGGCTTTCCTTCTCAGTTACAGTTTTAACCTCAGGCATAACAAATACTCAATGCATTTAAGTTAAAAAATACTGTGTGCATTTCAACAGTGGTTTGGTAAAAGAGAAATCTTGGCACCCCTTGAAAGCTTCTGGGGTGGGGGAGTCCCAGACTCATCTCAATATATCGAGGGGCCTCTAATCACTTTTCTAACTTTCTGACTAGAAATGCCTCCTCCCCCTTCTAAGAGATGATGGCTATGCCTCTGTATAGAAGTAAACGGCAAGGCCAAGAGTGTGGGCTCTGAGCACACTGCCATGCCCAACTGTCCATCCTCCTAGAATATTTTAAGGAACTTCCTCAAGCGGGATGGGGATTGGCAAAAGGCCTTACTCCCTGGGTAAAGATAGGAAAGTTAACAGGTCAGAAAAGCAGGGAGGGAAAGAGGTACACAGACATAGTGTTTGGCTGGGCCTCCTCTCAGGCCTCTCTGAGGCCACGTCTATTCTTACAGGACATGGCACAGGGCTTCTGGTACATTTTCTTTGGCTGCTGTAGGCTTCACAGAACACACCTTTAGAAGAAATTTTCCTGACTTCCTACACTTACTTTAGCAGCTCTATCCTCAACGGCCACGCAAGGTCTGCTCCTGGAGAGGACCACACATACTCTTTTTCCAAAGTTCTTTCAAGACTGTGTTTGCAAATCTGATTATGTTGTTTCTCCAAATCTTAGGGGGCGGGGGGTGGGCGGGGGAGCTATTATAAAGAATAGTGTTTTCTCAATTAAATCTCACCCCTCCCCAATAAAAAAACACCAACCAACCAACCAACTTTGAAATGTCCACTACAGAGTTAACAAAAGTCAATGAATAACAAATAGAACTAAAAACAAGGAAGCTTGCTTTCTTGAAAGACAACAAATATAACTTAAAAATGGTGGATCCTGCTTTCTTGAAATATTTTAGGCCTAATTTTCCAGATATGGATATATATGTGCATGGAATAATTAAAACCACCTTCCTTGTTAATGAATTCCTAATTTCTGTAATGGAGTTAATGGTCGAAGTACTTTCTGGTTTATTGCAGAGAATACCAGGTCTTCCTGGTCAAGGAGACCTGGGTGAATCATTAATGGAGTAGGGAAGGCTGGTTGTGGTTTAGCTCTGTTAAACGTTGCCGCAAATGATGGATATAGTGGGGAAAAATGTGTTTCTAAGCACGGTTGTCAATTTAAAAGTGTGCAGCAACATGTTAAAAAACTTCTACATTTATCTTCCTGTCAAAGCTCCCAATGCCAATGTTGAGTCCATGAGCTCTGGGGTAAAACACTACTAGTTTATCCTATTCCAGGTATGGAAAAGAAATTGTTGAGCTCAATCAACCAAGATGAGTCTCAAGATCACATTCATGTCTGGGTTGCTTTGCATGGTCCTTTAGGATGGTTTATAAGGTTGACAGTTCAAATCCACCAGCTTCTCTGTAGAAGAAAAATGAGCACACTGTTCCATTGAGCTTTACAGCCTTGGAGACCCAGTGGAAAGCTGCCCTGAACCACCATCCTCTCCAGAGCTGTGGAGTGGGGGTGGTTTCTTTTTTATACCTAGTCCTAATTAGCTCAGGAAACCCCATGGAGGAGTTCTATAGGGTGTCAGGAGTTGGAACAGGCAAATGTCACACAACAACGTCTTGCTCTGAAGAGATGGGTATAGAATAGTCTGGAGGTACTTAACAAATGTATCTGTTTGGGGCATGCTGTTTTTGTGTTAGGTGCCCTCAAGGCGTCTATGACTTGTAGCGACCCTGTGAGGAGCAGGTCTGAGCCCTGTCTGATCCTCTGCCATTCTTATCATCTCTTTATATCTCATTTCACTGCCGAAGCCACGGTACCAATCTATCTCACTGACAGTCTTCCTCTCTCTTGCTGGCCCTTCTCTGCCTTTGCAAGCATGATGTCCCTCCTAACAACAGACCTAAAGGGCTATGAAGCTTCACCAGCCCTGCCTCTGGCTGCACTTTTCAGATACCCGTTGGCTCTTTTGACATTCCATGGGACACGCAGCACTCTTCTCCAATCACACAGCAGTGTTAGGATAGCTGCTGCTGTTGGTAGATGTCATGAGTCAAGTTGCCTTTAACTCAACAAGACTGATAAACAACTGACCCAAGTTGTTCGCTGTCCTGTGCCTCCTCATCGCTGATATACATAAGGCCACCACTCCATCTTGTTGAGGATTTTCCTCTTTCCCTGACTTTCTACTTTTCCAAGCATGGTGTCTTTTTCCGAAGATAAGAGGCCATAAAATCCAACAAGCCTATTTATGATTCCCAGACTAGTTTTTTAAAAGTTATTATGATTTGAGTCAAAGTTTACAGAGAAAATTGGTTTTCCATTCAACAATGTACACACACAGTCTGTGCATTTATTGCAGTCTCCACACTGTAATGGTGCCCTTCCCATTCCCCCCTGGTTTCCTGTTTCCTTTCACCCTTCTTTCCAGCCTCCTAAGCTTCATTCTGGAGTGAATGTTGCTCGTAAGGTCCAGTAGGCCCAGCATTCTTAGGCACATACCCCTCTCTGCCATTTCTGATCCCCGATACTGCCAGACTGTGCTTTGTAAAGGTCAATTACCTCTCAGCTACCACGAAGGTCTCCATATACAAGAATCTTGTTAGATCTCAATGTTCTCTTCTTCCAAAAATGTGACACTTGTTAATCACAAATTATATTCCTTTATATTTTTTCAACCTTTCATTTGGATATGATTTCAAATGCATCAACAAGGATGCAAAAACAGTATAAAGCAGCACCATCCTCCCTCTGCCCAGATCCATCCATTACCAATATTTTATTCCAACTGTTTGATCATTTACACTCTCTCCTTCTCTCCACTGCACATACACATACATAAACACACACACAAGCTGATTTCTTTTATGATTAATTTCAGGGTAAATTGGATATATCATAGTAATTTATTTCTCAGAACTTCAGTGTTGCCATAAATTAAGGATATTTTCAGATATAACCAGGATACAGTTACCAATTTTAGTATATTTAAAATTTCTACTATATGTAGGGAGCTCTGGTGGCCTAGTGGCAAGAAGCTGCACTGCAATACCACAGGCATATGGTTCAAGTCCACCAGCTGCCCCATAGAAGGATGGGCAATCTCCTCCTGTGTAATTAACTGCCTCTAAAAAGCAGCTGGAACATGAGCTATGGGCTGGTTCCAACTCCACAGCCCACAACAACAATTATATGTATGCTAGTTGTGTAGACTGACCAATTATGTCTTTCCTAACCCCCTGCTCGCCTTTTTTCTACACTTTGGTACATGGTAGAGTCTAGGATCAGGTTAGTCTCTTTATTTCTTTTAATTCAGGGATTGCTCCCCCATCTTTCTTATACAATGGAGACATTCTTAAATAGTGTGGATCTTTCAGCTTTCCCAGGTTGTAAGACTGAAGGAAAGGAGACTATGCACCTTGCTCCTTGGAGTGGCTGGTGGATTTAAATGGCTGATCTTTTAGTTGAAGCACCAGAGATCATTTGATGTTAGCCTGGAGGCTTCTCTTCTTGTGTCAAGGTTGCATTATCCAGATCAGGTGATGGAAAACTACAGCTTTACTGTTTGTAAATAAAGTTTTATCGGAACACAGTCAAACATGTCAGTTAGCATACTGTCCATGTTGCTTTTATGCTGTAAGGGCAGGGTTAAATGGTCATGACAAATAATATACAGCCTCTCTCACTGTCATCACGACTCTCTCAATGTCTCTCATGACCAACTCCTGACTGTGAGGTTTCTGAGGCTGTAACTGTTTGAGATTAGACTGCTCATCTTCCTCCCTTGGAGCCGCTGGTGGATCTGAACCAAGAGGCCTGGTCTCTGGGTCGTGGTTGTGTCCCACTGAGTCAGAACCAACACATAGCCGACCCTCCGGTGGGTTTTCAGAGGCAGGAGGAGGCCACAGAGGAGGAGGCTGTCCTCCTTTCTCCCGTGGAATGCCTGCCCACTAAGCCACCAGAACTCCCACCAGATAGCCTGGTTTGTTGCCTAAAGTAATACCACCTGTTTGGTTTTTACATTACATTTTTAGTTGTACATCAAGTAAATAGCAAACTGAGTTATAACTAATACTTTTGTAAGTATTAGCTTATATTTTAAATGAAAAGCAGATATTTCTGATATTACTTTCATATTTCCCTGACGACATGGCTCAAATGTAAAAATTATTGGTGAATTATCTGAAGAAAAAAAAAGCCTCCAAATGAAAATGATTTTTAAAAGACATTTTGAAGATATTCCATAGTAATTAAAACTTATTTTAAAAGCTTAAAATGCAACTGCCCAAATATTTAAAATATTTTATTACAAAAAAGAATTTCAAATAATACAGGAAAAAAGAATATTAAAGTAAAAATACAGAATAAAGTAAAATTAATTTCCAAACAAAACTTCCAAATATAACTGTTTATTGCTTCTGTGACAATGGCAATTGATTCCACTGCTAATCCTGACACCAACTGCATAATAACAGCACTCCATCCTGTGACCCTACCCAGATCTCAGGTGGTGGATGTTTACCTCTAGATCCAGGACAGTATGTTCTGAAATGTAAGATGTATTAATATCTTGTAAGAAAAAGAAAAGAAAATGATGCCTGACAAACTGGTTCAAAAATGCCACAGTCATTTTAAAAAACAAAAAGCCTCTGGAGCCATTCTACTTTGTACCTGTGGGGTCACCAACAGCTAAAACAGATGTGACAGCAACAGACAACAACACATCTATCACACACTGTCTCCACTGCTTGGGATAGGATATTTTCTCTCCCTTTTTGGTAAAAATGAAAAAAGAGGCTGAGTCTCATACGTGGAAATGGGAGCTCCAGAGGCAGAGGAGGCTGTAAGACGAGAGGTACATCAAACGTCTACAAAGCCAGACGGGGACTCCGGGCACTGCACAGGCTCTGGAGCTAATGGGGTGACTCTGAATGATCTAGATCCCTCTCCATTAGGAGAGCCCTCCAACAACTGCCATCCTAGGCCAGCTCTGAAACATCCCAGCAAAGGCGAATGTCCTCTTCTACATCTGGCTGCGGGAGGACAGGGAAAGAGGCAGGGGAGTGGTGAGGATGCCTGTGGAAGCCTCACTTTCCCTCCAACCTTGTTGCCAGGCAGACGGCGACTTCAGTAAGCCCTTTCTCAAAGGCCAACTACTCATCCGCAGCTTCCCCTGGATAGAAACGTCATCTTGAGAAATACTTACTTGCCTCATAAATGGAGGTTTATAGGTTTGCTGTCTAAACTTTTCACCTCTAAGACAATCCTGGGAGAAAGTAATGCAAAGACAGGCTTAAGGCTCTTCCACTGTCACCAGCTGGCGTCTACGGGAAGCATCTAAAATAAAATGTGCCAACAGCAAGCATGCTTGCAAGTCAGAGACCTTGTTACAAGGTCACTTCGAATATGGCAGCGCCTATGCTGCTACAGAAAGCAGGAGGAAACGTCGCACAGTGGGTGGTAATCATCATATTGTACATACAAGGTCAAGAGCAGGATGGCAGGTTCCTGCATGGACTGAGTGAGATGCCCCTTATTGGACAGAGGAAGGCAGACAGATACAGATTTGGGGATGGAAGTGATGTCACAAAAACATGATGAGAGAAGAAGGGTCTTACTATCTTCAGCACATTGTACTTGGTTAAAGGTTCCTATTGTTGTCAGGTGCTGTCGAGTACAACTCATAGTGACCTTAGGGACAACAGATCTGGATCCTGTCCTATCCTGCGCCATCCTCACAATCTCTGACACACTTGAGCCCACTGCTGCTGTCACTGTGTCAGTCCATCTCACTGAAAGTGTTCCTCTCTTTCACTGACCCTCCACCTTTCCAAGAATGATGTCTTTTTCCAAGGGTAAGTAAAAGAAATACTATACTACTGAGTTGTGAAATAAACTACCTTTCCTCCCTGACCAAAATAAATAAATGGTTTTAAAACACCTTTACAGAGAAACCATGGATTGAAGAGACTATTGACAATGTGAAGGTAAGCAAATATCAAAAGTATGGCAGAGCCCACAAGCCCTTTATCTTCCACATGATATAGGAAAAACAATGGTAAACTAGATTGTCTTTGGTAATAAAATAGCCTCTCAGGTTTTAAGCTATCAAAAAGGTCCATAACTGTCCATTACAAACCTTGCTTTAATCTAGGTACCTACTGCACCTTGAAATAGTAGTTAATATTTCATCTAAGGATATATACACATGCAAACACATATAAGCTATGACAATGACTGTAATGGGTAAAAGCATGCGTGCGTGCACGTGTGTGTGTGTGTGTAATATTCTTTCATAATTATTAAATACCTAATGTTATTGTCTTCACAATTACTTGTTATGCATCAGAAAGCTGGACAGTGTCTAAGGATGATAGGAGAATTGATGCTTTTGAGCTGTGGCACTGGAGTATTGAGTATACCATGGAATACTAGGAGAACAAACAGATTAGTTCTAGAGAGGGTGAAACCAGGCTGCTGCCTGGAGTCAAGGATTCTGAAGCTCTGTCTGACATACTTTGGGTATGTTGCAAGGAGGGACCAGTCCTTGGAGAGGGACATTATGCTTGGGAGAGTGGAGGGACAGTGCAGGAGACGAAGATCTTCGTTGAGACAGACTGACTCAGTGACTGGGCTAATTGGGCTGTGTGAGTCAGAGACAGTATGTTTGGCACAGGATAGAGAGCAGGGTTCAGAGCTGTTGTACATAGGGTCCCTATGAGTTGCAAGCAACACAACAGCACATAACAACACTAATGTATTAAATAACACACATGGATACATTAGGAGTGTGTATTAACTGAACAGTAAAAGGTAAAAGGAAAAAAAAGGTTAGAGATACTGGTTTACAATAATTTAGTCTCTCACAACTGCAAAAATACTTTCTTGCCTTATACATAGTCATTGTTGCTACATACAGTTGGGTCAGAACTAACTCACAGCTGACTGTCCAGTAAGTTTCCAGAGGCTGTAAATTGCAGGAGAGGAAACTAGCCATCTTTCCTTCATGAAGAAGCTACTGGACTCAAACCACTTGTCTTTGGGTTGGCAGTGCAACTCCTTACCCATTGGGCCACTAGACCTCTCTTGCCTTATACGAGTCATTATAAATTATAGCCCATGTGTCTAACAGTACTGCTAAGGTATCTAGCTCACACTCAGCAATGAAGGTTAGCGAGGCAGGGAATGTCCTCCTGCCCTGGACAAATTTAGAACAAGCCAGAATCTATACAATCTGGGGATTATGCTGGGAGCTGGCTGAAAGGCTGAGCACTATACAAATAACATCTCACACGATCAATAATATCTGCATCTAAAATCCAAGATTGTCCATTTGGGTTTGAAAGGCTGGCGAATGAGTGGATTTCAATACTAGTTTGTCAAAGCACAATCTGTTCTCCCTCTTGTTCCCCTCGTCCTCTCCTTCCCACTGCGACTGAGTTGGACATGGAGACTCACAGCTGACCCTCCAGTGCGGGTTTTTGGAGGCTGTAAACTTCAAGGAAGAAAGTGCTCACCTTTCTTCTGTGGAGCCACAGATGGATTTGAACCACCAGAGAGTAGTTACCTTGGGTTTGCAGTGCAACTTTCTACAGACTACACCACCAGAGCTCCCTAAAACTAATCACTAGATTACTAAATAGGTATTATAAAAGAAATAATTCACAATTACTAAGGGGTTTCTTTTGTTTTCTTCCATGTTCTCAAAATATTAAGTTCTTCATCCCCAAAATTGCTTTAAATAAGTGTTACTTTTCAGAAAGAACATAATTTTAGTCCTAAAAAAGTTTGTACATGTGCTGTTCCTCTTTTTAAGTTTCTTTGTGTCCATCCAATTGTATTTTCTTAATTATATTGTATGTGTTCTTTTGATGAGTCACCTCAGGTCCATTTTGTAGTATAAAAACAAATTTTATAACAAGTGCTAACAAGCATGGTATCTACTCTCAAGAGTCAAATGAGAGCCTAAGTAATGAATATTGCAGAGTTCAGGGCAAGGACAAATCAGTAAGGCCAAGGAAGCTCCGAGTCAACACAAAGATGCTCTGTGAAAATGAAGAGAAACAGATAAACAGAAATGATAGAAGGGATTTCAGTCTGAGATAACCGGAACCTAAGGTGCAGTGACAGAAATAGCTGCGAGGTGTTCAAGGGAAAACGAACTTTCTTGAACACTTACTGTAAGATACATATTAGGCAAGGTTCAACACCACATTTCACTTAATCCTTAGGAAAAGCAACATCATAAGAGGCAGGCATTTCCATTTTATGTATGAAGGAAGGAATGCCTTAACTGTTAACAATAATGGACATGCAGGAACGTATTCAGTAAGTGACGAAGTCAGGATTGGAACCCAGTCAGGAAGTGACTCTCCAGCTTTGGCCTTCTCTCCTTTGTCCTTCCAGGCCTCCCTCAAGGACCAAGTATGCTTCTTGGTTGAAAGTCCAGGTGGCTTAACAAGAAAAGAGTAGTGGAAATGCTCAAGAGGCGAGCGAACCTGTCGACAGCACTGACTGGCACAACAAGAATTTTTGTCTGTGTTTTACATACCATGGGGAGTAACGGCATTTTAGTTACTAATTTAGTTACTAATTTTACTAGTTTACTTGTTGCCTTTAGGTGCTGTTCAGTCAGCTAAGACTCAGAGTAATCCTATGACCAAGAGGCCTTGTCTTGTGCTATTCTCATAATCTCCACCATACTCACGCACACTGCTGCAGTCACTGTGTCAATCTGTCTGAATGGACATCTTCCTCCCTTTCACTGTCCTACTACTACTCTGCCTTGTATGATGTCTCTTTCTAAGAAAAAAAAGACTTCTCAGAACTCTTAGAGGGCAAGACGAAGACAGAGTGGCAAAACTGGCATCTGGCAAATGCTGAAACAGATATTCTTAAAATACTGGTTCAACATTTAATTAAAGACAAACCCCTTCAAGCCCAAACCATACAGATCATAAGAGACAAAGTGAGACCAAGCTTAGAAGCCCTGACCCTTCTAAGCTTGGTCTGAAAAGGCTGACGAATGCAGCTAGAAATACACAAGGCAGGGGAGGCTAAATGATGAATGAGACTTTCTAAAGATTAATCTCTGTGTGCATCTAGAAATTATTCCAACCGGATGAAAAGAAAACCTACTGACTGGGAAAAAACTGGCAATACCATCTAAGACAAGGGTCTCCTAACAAAAGTTTATAGGACTTCCACAAGAAAAAGACCAATAACCCAATTACAAAATGGGCAAAAGACAAGGAAAGGCTTTTTACAGAGGAAGATATTTGTATGGCCAATAGACACGTGAAGAAATGCTCCAAATCACTGGCAAGAAGAGAGATGTAAATCAAACCCACAATGAGATACCATCTTACCCCAGTAGCAGTGGCAAAGTTTAACAGGAAAGCAAGCTATAAATGCTGGAGAAGTGAGAACCCTCATAGACTGCTGGTGTGCTGTAAACTTGTACAACCACTCTAGAAGGTAGTTTGAAATTCCCTCAAAAAGCTGAACATAGAAACTCCATATGACCCAGCTATTCCAGTGCTTGGAACAGACTCCAAGAAATTTAGAACTGAGACACAAATGGAGATTTATACACCAATGTTCACAGCAGCATTAGTCACCATCGCAAACACATGGAAACAGCCAAAATGTCCAACCACAATTCAATGAATTGAGAAATTGTGGTACATTTACACAATGGAATACTATGCAACATGCAGGAGCAACAAATTAAAAAATTACTACCTAACTTGGGAGGGACTGGAGAGGATTATGCTGAGTGAACTAACTCAGTTTCATAAGGACAAATACTCTCTAAGATCATTATTGTAGAAGAAAGATAACTACTAAAACATATATGAGTATCCAAGGGGGAAGGGTAGGAGCAGAGGAGTAAGGATGAGCAGGGGAGTAATCACAGGGTCACACAATTTGGTTGGTGGAGAAAGGCTGTTGTTGTCATGTGCCCTCAAATTGCTTGTGACTCACAGAAGTGACTCATAGCAACCCTACGTACAGCAGCTCTGAACCCTGCTCTGTCCTGAGCCAACCTTATCATCTCTGACACACCTACCCCCATTTCCCCAGTCACTGAGTCAATCCATCTCTTCGAGAATCTTCCTCTCTTGTGTCGTCCCTTTACCCTCCCAAGCATGATGTCCCTCTCCAAGGACTGGTTCCTCCTTGGTGGAGGGAGAGGGTAAAGGAAATGGGAAAGATCCATCAGGGATCTGGAAAGAGAGGGTAATCGTGGGCATAATAAAATGTTGATTAATTTTATAAAATATAATGAATGGGAATAATTACATAAAACACAATGTGAATGAAGGACAGTGTGAAACACAATGTATATGAACTTTGTATACAATCCAATATAAAATAAAAATGTATTTAATTTTAAAAAATAAAAATATAAAGACAAACACCAAACTAAATTCACTGTAGTAGAGTCATTCAGACTCCAATCTCAATCCTCCAATGGACTACAGCGGTTGAGAGCTTATTTGGGGAAAGCTGTCCCTTTCTCCTGCAGAGCAGAGCTGACGGACTGAAGAGCTGATCTTTTGGTTAGCAGTGTAACACACATGCACCAATCCACGAGGGTTCTTTATTTAAAGACAAGGCGTTCAAATTCAGATGCTATTAGAACACCGTTCCAATCACTCCTTAGAACATCAGAGTACCACCCTGACACAGCTTGGAAGGCAGATAGGACACAGGGCAGACCAAAGAGCTCACTACTGGTAGTACTACAGGATAATCCTCTTCTATTTTCACGGCCTATTTCCTCATACTTTCATGAGGATATACTGGGTTAATTACAGTCATTAACAATCTTCCTTCCACCAGCCAAGCTGACATGCCTGTCCCAGAAGGCAGAAATATCGCCAGTAGGAAGACAAAATTACTCAAGTCCCAGTCGATGTTTTCAAGACTGCCTAAGATACCATGCCTTCTGATGAGCAAAAACAAAAACCTTCCATAGGATAGACAGCTCCCAAATTAACTTCTAGGTCCAAGGAGTCTATATCCAGGGCCTGCTGACTCCAAGCAGGATTTCTCTGGTAGATGGGTCCATTTTTGGAAAGAACTGTTCACAGCAGATCAAGTCCCGTCATTGAAACATTCACTGAGAACCCAACAACTGACACCTTGGTGACACACATTTTAAACAGATGTTGCTTTTAGTCTGAATGCCGAGCGTGACTTCCAGTGACGTGTTCAAGACTGTGGCCTTTTGAAAGCACTTTGCCCTGCCTGTCTCTGGAAGTATCACTGGGTGGATCTGAACTGCCAAACTTTTGACTAGTAATTGATCACTTAACTGTTTGTGCCACTCAGGAACTCCTTTAACATAGATTATCTAATTCTCTACTACAATTCTGTGAGATAGGTATTAGTTGTCCATGTTAAAGACTGTAAATGAGGGCAGTTTTAATATTTGCCCAAATTAACAAAGTTAAGTAATTCATAGAGCTTGGATGTAAATTGCCATCTCTTCCACTCCACACTTTAAGGTCTCTATTATTGCAAGTTATTTCTCACAGAGAAGGAATGACAGATCTCAGGTCTCCAGTGCTCACCATGAACGTTCTAATTCCAGGCAAAGGCAGATTAACCAATCAGTATGCCCAATACCTGCCTTTTGCTTAAACTCAACCACATGTCTCGTGTCTCTACAACTCAACAGGGAACAACAACGGAGTCAAATTATGACAAATCTGGGCTGCAGAACCTAGAAAGGTTAAACTAGGGGCCATATTTAAACCTGTATAGGAAGATGTGACAAAAGGAATAAGTTAGTTGCCTGATTTTTGTAATCTTTACTCATGAACTAGAATTTTAAAGCTAGCAAGAACATCCAGAAGGGCAAAGCAAATATTGTTGGATTCCAGTAAGCAACAAAATTCACTACGGTAACCACATGCACAGAGAGCAGAGCTACAAAGTTAAGCATCAGACTAAATGAAGAGAGAAGTGTCTCACCAAAAATTTCTAGGCAGCAATGCTAAGCCATCTATCTACCAAGAGTGACAGGAAATTAAATTTAGATTTTTCAAGATTATCAGGGGACTGACCTTGAGGGTAAGCCTGTTGTTGTTATGTGCCATTGAGTCCCTTGTGACTCACAGCGACCCTATGTACAAGAGCCCGAAACCCTACTCTATCCTGTGCCAACCTCACTGTCTCCGGCATACCTACCACCATTACCCCAGTCACTAAATCAATCCATCTCATCGAAGGTTTTCCTCTCCTGCGCCGTCCCTCCACTCTCCCAAACATGATGCCCCTCTCCTTGCAACATGCCCAAAGTACGGTAAACTTACCACATGCTTTTACTAAGCAATACACTCAGGCCAGTAGGTAAGTCTTTGGGAAAAATTTTAGCCAAGCCCAAGAGGCACAGTTTGCTGAGGACTACTCAGAGGGGTGTGTGTGTGTGTGTGTGTGTAAGTGGCTGGGAGATCAGTGATATGGAGAGAGATGTCTGACTTTGCTCTCTGTGAATTTTTATATATAGAGGGAAAGGCTGCCCTGAGGCCTATGGGCTGATCAAAGATAGTACTAGTTCAAAACAACAACCAAGTCTGAGAAATTGTCTAAATTCTAGGACAAACAGCCTCCTCCCCAAGTCCTTCCTTGTCCCCTACCCCCATGAGCATGACTCTTCCTTTTCTATCAAAACATCTTTCTAAAATTGTTCTCATGCTAAAAACTTCCACAAAAATATTTCTCACAAGTCTTCTGTAAGGGTTTAACATTCATTTATGGATCATCCCCTGCCCCCTTCAATTCTGCCTGGCATTAAAAACACAAAACAGAAAACCAAAACTCATCAAAAAACTCACAAACAAAATCCACCAAACAACCTGAACCCCACACCTTTCTGTTTGTTCCATGTATCTGTCTCGGTTAGAAAAAGACCTTTAGTTCTTATGCTTTCGGTTGCTGGCTGATAAGGCGTTTCTTTTGTTTGCGAAGAGTTTTCAGATCCTGGAGAGAAGACATAATGGGATATTGAGAGTCTTGTGACTCTGAACTGCTTTGAAAGTCACCTTTGCTGATGAGCAGATAATATCCAATGTCCCTTCAGGTTCTCCAATGTCAGATCTGGAGAAAATCTTATCCGGAAGTATAAGGGAGAGTAGCTCTTATCACTGAGCAGAAATGAAGCTACTAAAATGGTAGATTGGAGGAGTTATAGGGAATAGCACCTCCTTTCATCTGACAGGAGAAAACTGAGGTCCATCTTTTGCTTTTCAAAGAGAGGAACGAACTGGGGGAAAGAGAGGGTAGAGAAAAAAGTGCAACAATGAATGAATGGAAACCCAAAATCTCTGTAAATGTTCATTAAAATTAATAAAATAAAATAAAAAAGTTTCACTTTCCTAACATGAAATACCACCACCACAGCTGGTGCTAGGACATGAGCTCCTGCCTTCTAGTCCAGCTTGTATTTATTTTTAAAGCACAAGGCCCAATTTAATCAGTCACTTCAGAGCTAAAATCTTAAATCTTAAAAAGCTTAAATCTTCAGAGCAGATATCGATCAAATGCCTAGAGAGGTGAAGGAGGAGAGGGAAAGAAAGTTTTTGTTGCTGTTTAGTTTAAAAATTACAAACCAAACAAAACCATAGAAGTATAAAAGAGAACACACAATCCATTTGCCTCTAAGCCCGAGTGAACAAATGTAAACAATTCACCTCATTGACTTCAGATCCTCTTTTGTTTTAAAGGAACGAAACAGTATAAATAAAGGTAAAATCCCTCTCCCTTCCTAGGAAGATCCCTTCTCCTTCCTAGGAGACTAGTGTCGTGATTTTGTCATGTTTGCATGCTTTTACTGCACACATAATACATGGTAATATGTTTTCATTTACATATATTATTGTACATAGCGTTCTAAAACTTGCTTTGTTCATTCAGTATGTTTTTAAGATATATTCTTGCTGAATTATTTAAACATAGTTCATTTCATTTCTAAGTACTACCCTCCACTATGGTGTTTGAAAGCAAAAGTACAATCTTGAGCATATCTCACCTGAATTTAGACATCATTTCAAGAACAGATTTGATGTACTGAACACTAACGACTTAAGAGGGAAAGATTTGTGGGGTAAAATCACCAAAATAGATGAAGAAAGCAAAATGTCGTTTAAAAATAGCAAAGAAATAAAGATCAAAAAGAGTATCTGAAATGACTCTGAAACTTAGTCTTGAATGCAGAGTAGCTAGAGTAAATGGGAAAAATTTATGAAGAGTTGAGCGGAAATTTTTAAAGGGTGGCTCCAGGAGCCAAATTAAAGTGTTATGATCAGCTACACAATGTCCCGGAATTAGAAACCCAAAAGGGACGAACATGCTCAGCATTTCTCAAGCTAAAAATACTTAAGAAAGAAAAAAAAAACCCAGGTCTTGAGTTCAACAATGAAGATTCAAAGCATGGAACGATGCAGGAAGCATCAAAAGAAGATGGTCACTGTACCAAAAGGTACTGGTTACTGCTCAATCATTTTGACCTTGTTCTTGCTGTAGTTGTGCTGTTGATTCGAGTACAACTCATGGCAACCCCATACACAAAATATCTGAACCCTGCTCTATCCCGCGCCAGGCCTGACCCACAAGAGCCCATTGCAGCTGTCACCACGTCCATCCATCCACCTTGTCGAGGGTTTCTCTCCTTTGCCAACCCTCCACTCTTCCCATCATCATGTCCTTCTCCTAGAAACATAAAGTGAGTGAGATGAAGCTTCATCATCCTTGCCTCCAAAGAGCACTCTGGCTGCACCCTCTCCAAGACAACACACCCACAGGATATTCAATGCTCTTCTCCAATACCACAGCTCAAAGGCATCAATTCTTCTTCTGTCATTCTTACGCACCATTCCAGCTCTCAAATGCATAGCAAGTGATCAGAAAGATCATTCAAAATTGGATGGAACAGTACATAGACTGGGAACTGCCAGGAGTTCAAGTAGGATTTAGAAGAGGCCATGGCACCAGGGATATCACTGCTGTTGTCAGATGGATCCCGGCTTAAAGTAAGGAATACCAGAAGAATGCCTACTTGGGCTTTATTGACTATACAAAGGCATCTGACTGTGTGTATCATAACAAGCTGTGGCTGATATTGAGAATAATGGAAATTCCAGAGCACTTAACTGTGCTTATGTGGAACCTATATCCGGACCAGGAGGCTGTTGTGAGAACAGAGCAGGGGAACACTGCATGGTTTAAAACTGAAAAGAGTGTGTCAGGGCTGTATTCTCTCTCCACACCTATTCAATCTGTATGCTCGACAAATGATCTGAGAAGCTGTACTCTATGAAGAGGAGTGTGGCATCAGGATTGGAGGAGACTCATCAATAATCTGAGTTATGCAGCTGACACAACCTGGCTTGCTCAAAGTGAGGAGGAGGTGAAGTACTTGTTGCAGAAGATCAATCATTTGAGGAGACAGCAAATTATCATGAACCAATGATACGGAAAGAAAAAGTCCAAACTGCACTTGGCAAAAAAACAAGAGCACAAATGGATGAAATACTGACAGAGATGTTTACACAAATGGATGCTAGATGAGTCTACTTGTCTTTTCTAAGAGATTTGGAAGACAGCTGCATGGACAACTGACTGATGAGATTTCTATCTGTATCCATTCCAAAGAAAGGTGCTCCAATGGCATGCAGTAACTACTGAACAATATCATAATACAACATACAAATAATTTTTTCCTGAAGATAACTAGCAAATGGTTGCAGCAGTAAACTGACAAGAAACTGTAGAGATTGATCCAGATTTAGAACAGAAAGTATAATACCGTTGTTATTGCTGATGGCATATGGATCTTGGCTGAAAGCAGGGAATACCAGAAAGATACTTTACCTATGCAAAGGCATTGTACTGTGTGGATCATAACAAATTATGATCAATAATGTGAAGAATGGGAATTCCAGACACCTAATTGTGCTAAAGAAGAATGCATCTATAGACCAAGGGGCAGTCTGCTGAAGGAGACACTGAATGGTTTAAAACCAGGGAAGGGCTGCTTCAGTGTTATACCTTCTCATCATACTTCTTCAATCTGTATACTGAGCAAACAATTTGAGAAAGTGGATTATGTAACACAGAACATGGTATCAGCATTAGAGGAAGACTCGTTAACCACCTACATTATGTAATGACATTATTTTGCATGCTGAAAAAGACTTGAAGTATTCACTGATGTATATCAAAGTCTTCAATATCACTTCAATAAGAAAATGAAAATTTTCACAACTAGATCAATAAACAATTTATCATGATAAATGGAGAAAAGATTGAATGAAGGTAACAAAGGGGCGTACCTTTTCTCCTTATTGAAAATGAATGCCTTCACACCTTTTCAATTTACATGCGGAATAGATAATTAGACAGATTGAACTTTATGAGGAAAAATACGGCATCATAACTGGAAGACTCATCAACAACCTGTGTTATGCAGATGACACAGCCCTGCTTGCTGAGACTGAGGAGGACCCGAGGCGCTTGCTGCAGAAGGTCAAGGTCACAGTCTTAAATATGGACTGCATTACAACATCAAGATAAAAGTCCTCAGTGCTGGACAAACAGGCAACATCATGATAGATGGAGAAGAGACTGAAATTGTCAATCATTTCATCTTTCTTGGATACACAATCAATACCCTTGGTACGAGCAGTAAGGAAATCAGGAGACATATTGCACTGGGCAAGCCACTGTGAGGAACCTCACCAAAGTGCTGAGGAACTATAATGTTAGTTTGAAGACTAAGATGCATCAGATTCAGGCTTTGGTCTTTTAAATAACTTGCTAGACATCTGAGAGCTGGACAATGAATATGGATTACAGAAGAAAAATTGGTGCCTTTGAGTTGTAGTGCTAGAGAAGAGTACTGAATATCCTATAAACTGTCAAAAGAACAAACAGGTCTTTGGAAAAATACCATCAGAATGCTCCTTAGAGACAAGGATGGTAAAGCTCTGTCTCACCTATCTGGGGTATGTTGCTAGGAGAGGCTGTTTCTTGTAAAGCGATATCATGCTTGTAAAGGTGGAGGACCAATGCAAGAGAGGAACATCCTGTGGAGTTTGTCTCTCAATATGGTTTTTCTAGTTGTTGTTGTTTTTATGTGCCATTGAGTTGCTTGCGACTCATAGCTACCCTATGTACAACATCCCTAAACTCTGCTCTGTCCTGTGCTAATCGGAACATTTCCAATACACCCATCCCGATTACCCCAATCACTGAATCAATCAACTTCATAGAGGGCCTTCCCCTTCTGCACTGTCCCTCCACCTTTTCAAGCATGATGTCCCTCTCCAAGGACCTGTCCCTCCTTGCAACATGTCCAAAGCATGTTAGACGGAGGCTTAGAATCCTTGTCTCCAAGGAGCAGCCTGGTTTAACCCTTTCCAGGATGAATTTGTGTTTTCCTGGCAGTCCATGGTACCCTCAATACTCTTCTCCAGAACCACAGCTCAAAGGCATCAATTCTCCTTCTGTACTCCTTAGTTATTGTCCAACTCTCTGATGCATAACAAGTGATAGCAAAGACCATAGCCTGTATCAGACGCATCTTAGTCTCCAGAGAGACACGATTGCTCTTCAAGAAAGTTGTGCTGCAGTCCCAAAGGCATGTGGTTTGAATACACCAGCTGCTCCATGGTAGAAGGAGCAATATCCTCCCAGGAGCTTACTGACTCTGAAAACCCACTGGCGGGTATAATATGAGTAGGTTCTGACTCAATGGTATACAACAACAACAGGGCGGATGACTATGTGGAGGGGCAGGGCTGGGCCAGTGAGGGGTGTTGGCCTATCCACAAAGGGATTAACTAGTCTCACAAGGGAACAGGCTGGTCTCAACAATCTACAAGAGGATTAGCTAGTCTCACCATAAATTGAACAGCTCTAGCTACAGAGAAGAGTCCAGAAGAGCTGGAATTCTTCACCTTGCTTCTCTTCTTCACCAGAGAAGGGAGACTCCCCAAACCTAGTGAAATGCAGGACATGACTCAGGATGGCAGTAGCAGTGACAGCTGAACTGGAGAAGTGGATGGGAGAGAGGACTTTGTGAGGGAAGCCAATACTGGGATATTGAGAACATGGGAACATTTACAGCCATGAGGCTGAGGTGCCTGCATGCACATTTTGGGAGCTGTCTTGACTGTATTTTGTTATTAATCTGAAGTATAACCTTTTAACTCCCCCAATATGGTTCTGCATGTTCTTTGATCACATCGAATTTTAGACGCAGTTAAGCAGTAAAACTGGTATTCAGATGAGTATAAAGAGGCCTGGGAGCATGGGGACATGTCTGATCTCACTGGAGCTGGTTTTGTGTTATTGATGATGTGGGCAGGGACAGTTTCCTCCTGTGAAGTTGGTCAAGGTCTGATTCGGTGCTCCCTACATGGCCCTTGCTCTTTTTACAGACCTTTAATGAGATGGATTGACACAGTGATTGCAGCAACAGGGTCAAGTGTATCAAAGATGGTGAGGATGGCACAGGATAGGAAAAGATTCAGATTTGTTGTTCACAGAATCACTATATTTTATTCAATGGTACATAACAACAGAAGAATCTGGAAAAATCTGCTGCAAAAAACTTCAATTAAGAGTTAAAAGGAAAAGATGCCACTTTGAGGATTAAAGTGCGCATAATCCAAGTCATGATATTTTCCACAGCTTCATGTGCGTGTGCATGGGAAAGCTGGACCGGAAGACTATAGAAGAAGACTGCTTTCAGACTGTGGTGTTGGTGAATAATAATGAATATACTTTTGACTGCCAGAAGAATAAATATCTGTCTTGGAAGAAATAACTGCAATGTTGTTAAAAGCAAAGGATGATGTGATTTCTCCTTACATATTTTCGACATGTTATCAGGAAGAATCAGTCCCTGTAGAAGGACATCATGATGTGTAAAGTAGCAGAAGGAATGTCCTTAGTGAGATGAATTAACACAGTGGGTGAAAAAAAAAATAGACTCAACATGCAAATCACTAAGAGAATAACTAGGCCTGAGCAATGCTTTGTTATATGGTACACAAGGTTGCTGTATGTCAGAAGTGACTTGAGGGCATCTCTCTTCCATCCAGTGGCTTCAACCCTGGAAGGCTGACTAGAACTGCTCTTCAGGAATTCCACAGAGACAAATATCTAGATCTTTTCTTTACTATAACTGCTGGGTTTGAACTATTAGTATTCGGTAGATAAATGTTGCTGTGCCACTTTCTCCACTGCAAAAATACTATTAGATATACTATAGTGTATCAGTTCAATCACAGATAGAGATTTGCACAACTGTGTTTCTAATGCTTAGGGGAATGCAGAAACTGTTCCCAGGATGGTGAGAAAAGATTATCAGCCTTTTTACCAACATGCATAAGTGAAATGATGTAAAAATGTGAGGTTACTTAGTGGGCTAACTTATGTACCTCTGGCATTTTATACTACAGCAGGTGGCACAGAAGAAACTTGGGTGACTATTCTAGACCCAGATGTTTCAGGAGAAAAAAAAGAAGAAAACCACCTGTCCTCAGGAAAGAACACACAGAAGGGGAGAGCGTCAGAGTGAGCCGAGGTCACTAAGCTTACTGTGACAAAAATGAAGAGAAATTAAAAAAAAATGTTTCTTTTCTGAGTAGTAATGCCAGGAAGTTGCATCCCCACTTTAGAGCCTTGGGAATTAATCAGGAAGTCTCACAGGATTTTCAAAGGTAAGAAGGTTGAGCTGAGATGGTAGAGAGAGAAAAGCCCTATTTCCATAATTACTACTCTGGATTCCAAGCTCACATTTTCCACGGATGGATCATCTACTCTGACTCCTCCAAGAAACATTTCAAAAACCAAAACCAGCTGCCATCAGATCAATTCCGACTCCCAGCGATCCTAAACACAGAGTTCCCAGTAAGATTTCCAAGGCTGCAAACCTCTACAGAAGCGGACCGCTTCACCCTTCTCCATGGAGCAGCTAGTGGGTTCCAACTGCTGACCTTCTGATTAGAAGCCAAATGGAATGGTTTTAGTGTTACCAGTGTTCCTTCCAGGAAGCATCTTAATGCCTGTGAGTTTATTTTAATTGAGAAGGAAGGAGAGGATAGAAGGCAAGAGACTTCTCTGTTGTAAGAGAATTTGGATTATCTTCAACAAGCCTAAAATGGAAAGAGTTCTGTTCTTATTCTACATGATCAGTCTTCCAATTTTTTGTGCGGTCAAAGCAAGCGCTTTAGTTTTTGATGGCATGTGGGAGGTCTTTATCTAACATTAAGTTTCTCTGTTTGTTCTATCTAGGATACATTATGGCTTGTTCTGAGATCTCAAAACAAATTCTAATGGGTATTTGACTCAATTTCTCAGGCAGTTAGATGAATTTCATAAAATCTGTTGCAATCAATTACACAAGGTTATGTAAAGTTATCTAGTTAAAGTAAGCACTTGAAAATTTCACATTGTTATTATCCAGAAAGATTTTTTTAAAGGAACTAAAATAATCCTTCATGAATGGTATAGCAAAATGAGATGTCTGGCTCTTGCTTCACTATTCCTCAGACCAGCGCTCCGAGCTCTCATCCAAACTATAACCACCTCGTCCTGATCCCAGCACCCTCATGTTCACACTGTCTGAGAGGGACTCTCCTCTAGATTAACATCTATCCATGTTGCTTCATCATTGGGAGAAGAGCTCCTTCCAGGATCTTAACAACGGCAAGGTCATAAGCAGTGATTTGGGGGAGGTTTCTTAACTGTTGGTGCTGCTAAATAGAAATAGCATAAATGGATGGCTTATTTGCTATTAAGTGCTGCTGCCTTGACTTCACTAAACAGATTTCTCTTCTCAGTTTAGTAAGCTAGAGGTTCAAACTCAGGCCAGCAGCCCGAGAGGAAGGCTTTCTTTATCTGCGGGCTCTAGGGGAAGGTCCTTGTCTCCCTTTAAACCCTGTGGGCCCAGAGTTCCTTGGAAACTCCCATGTGTCTTGGCCTCATCTTACCCTGGGTCTAGGAAGTTCCTGGCATTGAGAACCTGGATCCAAATCACAAAGACTGCCATCTTTTCTTGGTAGGAGTCAGGTTCCTTTAATCTCTACTCATTTGTTTAATCTCTTCCATATCTCAAAAGAGTTTGATTCAAGATACAACCTAGTCTTATAGATTATATTCTGCCTCATTAATGTAATTGTCTCTAGTCCTGCCACATTTTACCAGAGAGGCTAAGATTTATAAAAAACAAGAAGATTACATTAAATAAAAAGTGGATTAGAATTACATACTATTGAGAATCACAGCCTAGACAAGGTGACACATATTTTGGGGAGACATAATTCAATCCATAGTAGGAGGTAATGGCCCAGAGCTTAAATACCATGAGCAAGCTGTGAGAGAGAAAAATCTATTCAACCTGTGACCTCTCAAGTAAGTAAACATTTCTGAGTAAGAAAACCACTCAAATGTAGATACCAAGATGATATTGTTATTTCTTGATGCCAAAAGGAGATGATAAACTCCTTAAGAGCAGGATCTACCCTTTTTCTTTGCTTCTACCCCTGGCATAAAACTGGGTCATTGTTAACTATGAAATGCTTAGCACCCGGATGGTCAAGAGAATATCTATTTTCTGAACACAGAGTGGTACTGAGTACAGTACAAAAAAAAAATTCACAGCTGATGAAGATTTCTCTGTCACTGGGCTTATTTCAAGCCCTGTAACTACAAAGGTCTTACACTCAAGAGGGGGAAAGTCCATATTCCCTGAATACTTATGAAATGAGGAAAAGGTCCAAGAAGCTGGTGTGAGATTTAATACTTGCAACACATAGAGTTCACCACAGGGTTATTCCTGGTCCAGATACTGGAGCACTAATTACACCCCCACATCCCCAGAGGGCTGTGAGGTGCAGCAGAGGCGTACTCCCCAAGCTCGTCTGAACTGGCCCACAAGCTCCAGACTTCAAAAGAATGAGAGATGGTCAGGTGTGAAGGGGGCTGCTACTATTCTGTAAGGTGTGGGAGCTCAGGTCAGGTTAGTGTTCTAGGGGCTTTTGGGCCTCTCGCGTATAGAGGCTGCACATGGGCTGGAAACAGGAGCACAGCACTCCAGGGTGGACAAGCAGCTTCTGACAACGTCATTCCGAAGCTGTCCTCCGCCATCTCGGCATGCCAGCAAAGTCCTCTCCTGTTCCTCTCTACCTGTGAGGTCAGATCTTTCAGCCTAAAGACAAGCAGGCTACGGGCCTGTGTGATGAAGTGGAGGAGGCGCTTGATAAACGTGTAGAGATGGCGTGGGGACCTGGCTGGACCCTTATGCCATTACAGCAAACACCTGCCAAGTGCTGGGCAGGAACTGGAGTCCTGCCTGGAGTCCCCGGGTGCCAGGTCCCAGCATAGAGGCGTGGGTCAGAGCCCTTTGCAGTATTTCTCATTGCTCTCCAAAAGGGGGAGAATGGGTGGGAAGGCTCCGCTGCAGGATACTGGACTGTTTACAGTCGGTCAGGCCAAGATTAGCGTGAGCACAACATATGCCAAGTTCACTGGAAGTTACATTTTCCCTTTGTTTACACATTAAAAGGGAGAAGACCAGAAAGGGGGGGGGGAGCAGGTGACCTCCTGTTAACCTCACCCGTCTGCAAGAGGCTGCTGCCCTCACCTCTGAATGAACTTTGAGATTATCTCAGACAAGATTCACCTTACGCTGAACTTGTACGCCTGCTTCGAAGCCCCCAGTCACGTAGCTGTGATTAAACATTACAGAGTGGTCATAAATTTGCAGAAGGATTATTGTGGCTTGCTTTCCTCTTTCTTCTTTGGGAGAGGAAGAGAGCAATGGGTTTGCATCAGGGGGAGGGAGGAAGAAGGGAAATCCACAGTCAAACAAACAGTTCCTTTTCACAGATCTAGACAAAAGGGAAAATATCACATAGGTGCCCCAGAAGAATGGGCAAAATGTGGCCAAATGGGAGAAGTCAAAACTTAAAAAAAAAAAAGGCCAAAATCTCAACCAAACAACTGAGACGTTCCTGGTATCACTTCCAGATAAGGTAAAGTTCTCAGGTGAGACCCAAACCTGCTCCTGGCTTGCCTTTCAAGTAAGAGATACTCCTGGTATGGGCTTGTGACATGGCGTGGGGCAGGGAGACAGGGAAGCAAGCAGAGGAAAGACGCGTGCAAGAAAACGGCTTGCTCTGTAATACTTCAACGCTTCTGTGAGAAAGGACGAAGTACCAACATTTTGGACGATTCAACGAGGGGCTGACAAGACTAGACCCTGCTCTAAAGGAAACACCCTGTGGCTGTCTCTTCTGAAGAGAATGACCTCAGAACGTTTATATGATTCACTATTTTATGCTTAAAGTAGGGGGAAAAAAAGAATATTCCACTCAAGTAAAGTTTGCTAAGCCCTCTAGGGTGGCAAAGGCAGGATACATCTGCAAAGGCCTGTTCTGAACCCCAGACAATGAGACCTCTATGGCCAGAAGGGGCCAGGCAGAGCTCTGTTTGATCCAAAAGAATTGTAAAAAGTGGTCCGCACGCCCAGACAGAGGTGGCAGACTCTGGCCAGCAAAGTCACCTTTGGAAAGGAGTCGGTCTGTCTCTGGTTACCCTATGGCATTGGCAGAGGTGCTAAAGAGGCTCATTGTTTCTACAGTTGGCAAAACCTCGGCCATAAAGGCAGCAGCGCTTGGGCCCGTCCACGAGGAGAGCAGCTGGTGACTCAGCCCAGCGCTGCGGGTGAGAACCTGCCAGGATGCGGAAAACAGACGCTGCTGGGAAGGGTCAGGTGCTGGGCTCTGCCAAGCAGAGCTGAGCTGAGCATGGAGATGGAAATGGATTAGTGCAGTCGTTATTAGGGATATTAAGGCTGGAATGGGCATTCTGCAGTCAACCTTTGGTCCACGGGGAAGCCTATGTTCAAAACTGTCAGGATTTAGAGAAGAGATGGGTTCTTGCCTCATTGGGAGCTCTGTTTGGTGGTAAACACAGGAGTCTGAATATGTAAAGGCTGGAATATGAGAATCATGAGAAGGCTGAGATAGCAAACAGGAGCTATTCCGAGCTAGGACCAGGCGAATAATCACACAGCACATAGGGACCAGCCAAGGACAATGAGATCGGTTGAAATGGACGTCTAGCAATCAGGAAGGTGTACCCAGAAGGAAGAGGCAAGCTGGTGCCAAGAGCTAGAAAATACACCATGAAACTTTTGGGTGGAAAATGGGAGATGGGGCATAATGAAAGTTCAAAGTCCTTAGAGCAAGAAGTGGGTCATGCACTTATTACACACTTCATTAGCACTGTCTCATTTAATTGAAATCTAAAAGGAAGATAGTATTATCATTCTCATTTTATAGATAAAGAATCAGAGAAATGAAGCAATGACTCAAATTCATACTGGGCATGTTTTCCAGAGGGTTAAGTCCTTGGAAAAAGGCCTCCTGCTGGGAAAGGAAGAAGGTCAGAGGAAGGCACAGTGACTGTCACAGGGATGTAAGAGACGGCAAGGGAGGCACAGGGCAAGGTTCAGACTGGACTAATGAGATGTAAAAAGTTTGAACCTAAATGCAGAACTACCTGAGTCAATGAATTTCTAAATTCTAAATTTCTAAACATAACAGTCAACTCTCAGAACTGCGGAGACGCTGCGCGGGATGCTGAATGGAGCGTAGGCCTCCTTCTCCTTCTCCCTGCCCAAGCTCCCACTTCCTCAGGAGACCTTGAATACCACTATCAGCTTCTTAGATTATCCCTGCTCTGAACTCCAGTTGCATATTTTGTGTATAGTACACAGGAAGCACTCTATCACAAAGCTTTCTTTTCTTTCAATTGTGTGTCCCTCACAACTGAACAGCTGACTATGTCAGTTAAGCAGATGCTGACAGGGAAAATCAAGCGGGCTCTGTTTGTGTTGTTGAGAATAGAAATCTGAGTCTCTGAAGCCTGGGACCTAAAATGAGGTGAAGGACATGAAGTCAAGACCTCAGAATATTTATTCCCACCTCCTCTCAAAAAAACAAACTCTTGACAAAGAAAGAACATATTTTTTATAATAAAGTTGTTCATTAATGAAATATATTGGAGTACAGGGTGAAATGGATATATGTGAGAGTAAAATGTGTTCTTATAGTTTTTTTGTGCATAATTATATAAATTTTATTTCCTTTCTTTATAAATATGTTTCTAGAAAAGTAATTCCAAAACAACATCTTTAGCTCAAAAAACCATAATGGGGAGTTGGGGTGGGGAAATTGTCTGTAATCTCACCTCCCAGAGGTAAGTATCAAATATAATAACTAGACTTCGAGACTTTTTCCTTAACAAAAATTAAGGCACATTATACATATTCTTTAAAAAGTTGGCCCCCTTTCCAACACTTAATACACAAATGCAGAAACATTTTACATGTAAAGACACTGATGAACTTAATAATTTGAAAAGTTCTAGAAACCAAAACTCAGAACAAACTCACGGCTGTTGAGTCAGTCCTGACCCTTGGCAATCCTCTTGGTGAGGCCTTTATGAAAGCAGACTACCCAACCCACCTTCCCTGATCTTACTGGTCAGTTTAAGCTGCCAATTCTTCTAACAGCAATACTGTCATGGACCACTGAGTTGGAACTGATCCATAGATGCCTTCTCCGGAGGGGTCTGCAAAGGTAGTAAACTGCACGGGAGCTGACAGGCCATCTTTCTCTCATGGGGCAGCTGGTGGATTTGAACCACATGCCTTTGGGTTGGCCATGAGAGCTCCCTAGTCAGGCATAAACCATTTGTGCTACTTGGAGACCCAACATTTCCATAACGTGTATTCTTTTTAAATGATGATATACTAAATTGAACAACCTGCATATGGTGGACATTTTCCTGCGTTCTAGTCTTTATTACTGTAACCCAGTGCCTCAACAAATTTGCTTTGAACATACATCTTTGTGCATCACAACATTGTCCTTGGGGAAGATCCTGAACTACAGTTCAGCCCAGTGGCTGAGTAAGTTATCTTGGCAGTATAAGTCAGAATCCTGCTCTTCCACTTAATAACTTTATGACTTTGGGCAAGTTATAAAGTTTCTCTAGAATTCATTTCATGGAGGTTCTAGATGTGTGTGTATCATATGGGTAACTCTTTGGATTAAATTAATTAATTAATGCAGAGGACTTTTTATACAGTCTATGCTCAGATATTAGCAATGACTATGCTAACTAACTTCTGGAAGCAGAATTCCAGGTCAAACCTTTTTATTTCCATTTATAAATTTTCCTCCACAACAGTGCAGTGTGTCAGTTTATATCCCTGTAAGTAAGGTCTTAGGGTACTTCTGAATGGAAATATCTGATCAGAGTCTAGATGGTCAGAAACACTAGGAATGTTCTCACTAAACAAGCAGATTTCATTTTATAATTGCAACGATTCTTCCTTGCCCTACTCCTAAGAGGTACAAATACTTGGAATACTTTGAGAACTTACAGTCCGTGCAGAATTTATACTTTGTGAACTTCTTAAATACACCTTTTTGGGGGAGGTACAAACACTATTTTGGCTATGCATTTTAGAATTTTCAATTAAATTACAGTATAACCAAAGAATGTTAGGCGTCCTCTTAATCCTTCACATCCTATCCTAAGACACACCCACGGTGCCTGCACCTTGTACCTCATAATGGCAAGATCAAAAGCTTTCTCTAATGTTCTCAAACCAGAAAATGTCCCCACCAATACGCAAACATTCACAAGCTTCTTCTCTTTGAATCTTGCAGACATTTTCCTCAGCTTTCTTATGGCCCTATGTCAAATGAGACAGCCAAAGAGTTATAGACACACTCTTGTCTGAAGTAGCTTAAGTGATTTTACTTCATTGTCTCTTATTTAACCAACAACAAGAATTTACTAAGATTAAATCAAGAAAAAGTGCTTATTTCTAATCTGCTGGTCCACATTCTAATAAAACTTTGTTAAGTTTCTTGTTTTTTAAAATATGGAATGTTTCACGAATTTGCATATTATCCTTGCAGAGGGGCCATGCTAATCTTCTCTGTATTATTCCAGTTTTAGTGTATGTGTTGCCGAGGTGAGCACAATTTGTTAAGTTTCTAAAGAAGCCAAGCTTACTGGCATCTGTACGACTTCCCTAAAGTTCTCCATCTCAGCATTATGCTTTGCTAATAGGAAATGGAAGGATGTCCCGTTCTATTGGAAGTGATAGGTCTTTCAGTCAAAGACCCAAAATAGACACACAATCCCAGAGAAGATTAAGTGGCTCATCTAAAAACTGGGCTTCTAGTTACTTTTCTGATCTTCACCGTGATTTCTGAAGTGAAGAATCATGTCTACATTAGAACATCAGCGCTGTATTCTGTTCCTTGAGGGCTAAAGTGAAGATTCAAAATGCCAAGTTGGCTCCTGCTCACAGCAGCCTGCCCCAGGTTTCCGAGGCTGCACATCTTCCTTCTGCAGAGACAGCAGTGGACTCCAGCTGGCGGGGTGCACAGCCTTCAGGTTAGCAGCAGCACATGCCAGGGCTATGCCCCAGAGCTCCTGAAGAAGACTGTGGGCACTTGAATGCGGTCTTACTTCAAATAAAGTCAAGTCTTACTCCGCATTAAATGAAGCCCCTCTTTCTTCTTCAAGTAAGTGCTACTGAGGATTGGTTTTCATGAGGACATTGCCATTCTCTTCACATTCCCATACGATGCACTGAACGATGCTGTTCTGCGGAGGTGATTCAGGCCCATGTTTTCAGAGCGCTGTGTTATCGTCACCATTCCTGCTGTGCTACCACAGTCACTGTGTCAATTTACCTGGTTGAAGGTCTTCATTGTCTAGGTTCTAAATCTTTGTTTGCTACCAGTCCCCTCCCTATTACTCTCTGGCTTGCCTCTAGCTACAAGTTTCCAAGCATCTACCATGGAGTCTTCTCTGTATGTGAAATGCTATAGGACTAAAGAAAAAGGAAGGTGTTTCCTCTGCCCTCAGATAGACTATAATCCAGTCAGAGAGCCACAACACATATTTCAATCAATCATAGCGCACTTAGAAAGGGCCACCACTTTTACAGGTGACACATTATTCACTTTCCAGTAATGCTAAATAAAATGAGCAAACGAGTGTGAAGTAAGGCAGAGACCAGGGAGAGAAGTGGACAATGACAACAATTTGTTCACTCCGGACACTGACGTTTCCTACACCGTGTCTGTGAGAGGACAGCGTGCTGCTGTTATTTGGTGCCGCAGAGTGGCCTCGGATTCCTAGTGACCCCATGTACAACAGAATACAACTCCTGCCTGCTCCCGTCTACTGTGCAAGCCCATGGCTGTGGTCACCGTGACAATCCATGCTGTGGAAGGTCCTCCTCCTTTCCACTGACCCTCAACTTTACCAAACATAATGTCCTTCCCCGGTGACTGGCCTCTCTGTAGTAACTCTGCCCGGCTACGTGAGATGAAATCTTGTCGTCCTTTCTTCTAAGAAGTATTCTAGTTGTACTTCTTCCAAGATAGACTCCACACTCTTAGCCAACACCACAATTCAAAGGCATCGATTCTTCTTCAGTATTTACTGTTTCGTCCAACTTTCACTTGAATATGTGGTGACTGAAAATACTCTGGGCAGGGTTGGGCCCACCTTTGATTTTAATATGACATCCTTGTCCTCTGGCACGTGAAAGGTCCTTGCCAGCAGATGTGCCCATCGTAATAATCACTGTTTGACTTCCTGGCTGTTGCGTCCCTGGGCACTGATTCAAAATGAAATCCTTGGTAACTTTCATCTTTTTTCTCTGTTCATAACAATGTTTGTTAACTGATGTCCAGTTTTGAGGACATCTAGGGTGTTGTGTTTTTGTTTTTTTTTTAATGTTGAGGTATACTCCATACTGAAGCTATAGCAGCTCAACGATGTAACAGATACTTATTAAATATTTATAGAATGAATTCCCCCCTCTCCTGACCTGCCATCTATTTCAAGGCTAAGGGACCAGGTGTTTTCCAGGACATATCTACCTTTCCCAAAGGGCCACAGAGTCATTACAATTTCCATAAGGTTGTGCAGTTTTCTGGCAGGCCTCCCAGAAGGGGATTCGCCTCACATAACGAGTCAGAGTGCATTTTCCTCTGGGGACAGAGCTCATGGGAGTTCGGTTTGCACTTCTAATGAGGTTTTTCTTTGCTTTTTTCTTTTTTGTGAGATGGAGCAAGGTAGTGATCGAGGTCATCAGTGGCTGAATAGAAGCTCTGCAATCTTGGTCCTAGTTTCCTCGGTGAAGTAATTATACAGGCTCTTACCTCTTTCAGCAGTCCAATGCCCAGAGAAAGGCTCTGGAATTTTCAATATTATGACTGGGGGGCAAGAGAGTAACACTTGTTTACAAACTCATTTTCTCAAAGTGTTTTCATTTGAAGTTGTGGTGGCCTAGTTAGGTAAGAAGCTGCACCACTAACCGAAAGGTAGGTGGTTTGAAACCACAAATGTGCCTCAGGAGAAAGATGGACAATCTCCTGTCAAGTGATTCACAGCCTCTGAAAATTCACTGGAGTGTCAGCAGTAAGTTGGTTCTGACTCAATAGCACATAACAACAATTCCCCTTATTTGGAGACTGCTAATTAGTGAAATGCTATCTGTAGATTGCTAAAACTCCAATTCCTACTCTTTTACACAACCATAGCTTCCTCTTGCCGGAGCGGAGCCACAGAAACATTAGCAGTTCTCCTGCTGCTAACTTGTCTGTTACCAATCTCCTGATTACCTGTCACCTCTGAGAGATCGCCCTCAACGGCCCCATTTATAAATCCTCTGCACAGTTACAGACATTCTGACAAGTGACCCTGGTAGAAATCACAGTCTTTTGGGGCTCAATTTCTCCACCTAAGCAGATGTTTTGAGTCTATCTAATTTTAAAAAGCCCCTTTTCTAGTTATGAAACAATCTCTAAAGGTGGCATGCTCTTTAATGAGAGCTTGAGGTGGAGAGGGGCACCCATCTCTGGCCAGAGTCACACTGAAGGGAGAAGCAACTTTTGGATAAGACTGGTACCAGCTCAGGATGAAGGCTGAGCCAGGCTGTTCCACACGTGCCTTCACCAGCTCCCTGACTCACCATTTACTGAGTGCCGATGGCGAAGGCCTGCATGTGCCCAAAACAATGCAAACTCCTGACTGAAACAAAAGCTTCCTCCTGCTTAAGTTGAAACATTACACCACACTCACCATATGCTGGGTTTCGATGAGATTTTACAGGTGACACCATGCATTTGGCAAGGCCACCAGCAGGTGCTAAGCAGAATTAGGAATGTTTTTTATCATATGTCCTCCCCACTCCATAAAGTTGGTTTATGGTCAGGGTACACACTCTAGGCTCACTTTGAAACCACTGTAATTTTGACAAACAGCAAGTCGGTGGGATGTGGGAAATTAAATACCAATCTGGTCTCCTTGCTTCCTTTGACGTTCTTGCTACCCTATTATCTTATGTTACTTAATGTTTTAGCCCAGTGAGTCTCCATGGTGAACTTTTTCCAAACAGACTCCCAAGACCCACTATCCTAATGAACCCCTGCCACTCAACAGGAGTAGATAGAATCCCTCCCGTGTTTAAGGTAGAAATAAAGAGGCCTCGTTACAGAACACACTGAGGCCCAAGCATACTCCTTTGGTTCAAGAATGCTGTGAGAAAATAGAAAGGGGCTTGAAAAAAAAAAAAAAAGAAAGGGGCTTGAGAAGGTCTGTCCCAGGCCTCACCGGTGTAGGAAGATGACCTCTCAATGTAGAAAGGCGATCTCTTTGCCTCAGGGGATCTGAGCTCGGCTGCGTGTGTCACTGTTGTTATGTCCCGAGTCAGCTATGACTCAGCCCCTTGCCCTGTCCTGTGCCATCCTCACCATCTCTGACACATGTGAGCCCACTGGTACAGTCAATGCTCATCTATCTCTTTGTGGGGTTTCCTATCTTGCACTGACCCTCACTTTTCTAAGCACGTCTGTATGTGGGGAGCAAAAATAATGGGGTAATATTAGCCATAAGCTACTGACACAGCTTTTGTTTGTCAGATTCAGCACTTAATCCTTTCCATAATTCCAGTTTCTTGGGGACAGGGCAGGCTATTTTATGATCTGTTGTAGATATCTGCTTTAATCACTAACATATCACAGGGATAAACCAGTTTCCTACACACATAGGAACAGAATAGCCCTAGAAAATAATAGCCCTATAAAAGAAGACTTGGAGGTGCTGGTCCCAAGAAGGGATAAAAGAATGGGGCAATAAAAGGAAAAGAAAAAAAAATGACAGCATCAAGCATATTAACTGAACTGAAAATCCTGGTGTGGATAATAAAACACCTTCAATGTAATAATTATAAAAATGCACTTGGCTTAGATAATAATGGGGGAAGAGAAACAAGAATTTGCATCTCATTTCCTTCCAGGTTTTTCCTCCTAATTTCTAAACTTAGTTAAGGGAAGCAGAGGTCAGGCACATTTGATGGTCATTTTCCAGGAGCTCATGGGGTACTGATCACCACTCTGCACTCTCCACTATAAGGTGAAAAAGAAAATATGGATGCCAAGTACAATGCATACTGCTTGATAACTACAAAAGTTGTGCTTGCTTGTTTAAATACAAAACCATTTTTCCAGAGCAATGGAAGGCAAATGTTAGGTGGCAGACTATGCTTCCACAGATAACTTCAGTGGTATCTTCTACCCCATATGCTCTTGTGCAAAGTGACTTAGCCACACCTACATCAAAAGGTAGAGTCTGTGTCCCTCCGTAAGTCTCATTTTGACCAAAAGAATGTGGTAAAAGTGATGCTATACAACTTGTGAGATTGGACCTTACGAGATTATATCTTCTGTTTTACCACCTGGAACAATCATTCTTGGAATCCAGAAGGAGCCCAAGCTAGCCACGTGGAGACAGAACGTGTCCAGCACCTGGCCACCTCTGAGAAGGTGCCAGATATGTGAATGAAGCCACCCTGGCTGTTTCAGCTCCAGCCGCTTTCTGATTGCAACCTCAGACAGATCTTGGTTGGCCCCGAGTAACGCAGAACTGCCTGGCTGAGCTCTGGGCAAATTCCTCCCCCAGAGAATAATGAACAGATAAAATAGTGTTGATTAAAGTCACTATGGTTTTTTTTGGTTTTAGTAGCTTGCTAAAATAATAAGAGAAATTCGAGACAGTTGACATTCCTTTCCTGATAAATTCCAGGAACAGGTTAGATAACCTAACTAGTTAAGAACTCCGGAGGAAACCATTCCCATTGCAAGTTGGGAAAGAGGAGGAATGGACGACCCTGGAATCTCTAGATTATTGTTCGGATTTCCTGACAGAAAACCTTCAAGGAAAAATGAACTTTTCTCTGCAGGCTGGCAGCTCTGGGAACAGAAACTTCATTCTCACTCAAGAAGGACCTTTTCTTCGATCCCCTCCCTGATGTGGAATATGGAGGTAAAAAAAGTCATTCAGGTCCATGTTGTCATTTGTTATTATTGAGAGTTATTATTTGTGCCTGGGGCACAGGATGTGCTACTGCACAGCATCCTGCCTGGCGACCATTTGATACCACACAATGGACACCCGAGTCCCTTCCCAGGTCGGCTTCTGGTTAGGATCGACCCTCCTTCCATGAAGTCATTTCTTCCGTTTCCTTCCTGTTGGCCATACTGATCAGCTGATCTTCAGTTAGAAGGGTTCAGGAATGTGGGGACCATCATCTATGCCAATGATGAGAGGGTGCATACTTACTATGGAAAGTTTGTTTTGATTCAAAAAACAGAAATGCAGGCTGGCAAGCTCAGAAGCTTTTTCAAGGCTCAGTTGACTCTATGCTTTTGTAGTCAAAATTCTGCTTTGGGGTTGTGAACTCTTTAAAACAAACAGTTGAAGTCATTGTTACTGGGAGACAGGATGGCTTGCATAGCTTCTGTCAAGACTGACTACTTTGAGAGAGAGGAAAAGCAGCAAACAGGGTTGGGCCTTTTCACAATGATCCATCTTTCAAAATCACAGTGCCCAATCTCGTGAATTAGAAGTCTGGCTTACACTGGAAATGGGAACATAAACTTCTCATAAGGCCATTACATCTCTCCTTGCTGAACCATGAAAGGCAGCCAAAGAATGTCATCTTCTTTCCGACTCTGTACTGAGGAAACCTCACTGGGCATGATGAGCACAGAGAAGAGGAAAGGTGGACAATGAAGTCACTGAGACACTGTCTCATGGGTCTATCAGAAAGATGTTGAGAGAGGAAGAAATGGTTCATTTTGGGAAAATCTTGGACTAGACACAAATCCCACCGTATCTCTTCACCGCCCAACCATCAGTCAGTAACCAAAAAGTCCACTCAGCTGCACCTTCTGCTTCACATAACCTCTCCAACTGATCTCATTCCTCTACTTCACACAATGTTAATACCTAAACCTAACTTCCAAGAGACAAACCACTGCCCCCACAAAAGAGATGCCTCCAAGAAAAATAGAGTGAAAACAGTACCGGAAGGCACAGCCCTTGAGACCCTAGAGAGCTGACATCACAGAACAAGAGACTAGCCTGGAATCTAAAGAAAGGCAGGTGTCTAAAGAAGACATTATATGGGAAAGTGGCACCTGTGGAAGATGCTGGATGACAGGCAAGCTGGTAAAAGAAGAGCTAAAACTGTTAACAGATTGCTAAAGCCTAAATATGCACTATTGTGAGTATTACCCATCCAAGAGGAGCCACAGGAGAAATATGTCCCATTCAGAGACTCTTCCTATAAATCTCATTGAGAAGGAGAAGCCTGCGAGAGATAAGCAGCAGCAAAGGTAGGAAATAAATGAAAACCTAAACTGGTGAGCTCTATTCTCTTTATTACAAAATCAAGGCCTGAAAGCCGCCGAATAAATGGTAGCTAATTCTGCTGCCTTCAGGAACAGAGCAAACTCCAGTGCTGGGGAACAAAAAGGAAATAAGCACGAGGGGAAAAAAAGACACAGGGTACAGACTGGTGATCCCTTATTACGGAGAGAACAGGATCTTTGAGAACAAAAACGTACCTATCTTTACTCTCATTGTGAGGTTTGCATGTGATGACCAACCAGTGAAAGAGCTAACAGGGTTGTTGGTTGCTCTATGAAATAAAGGACAAAGAGAAGACCTAAACTAGGACATTCACTCTTACTCTTTTCAACACTTTTGGTACTTCTGGTGTTAGGTGCTGAGAAGTTTGTTCTAACTCACAGTGATGATGTGCACAACAGAACACAGTATCTAGTCCTGCGCTGTTCTCAGTGTTAAGCTGAGGACACTGGAGCCACAGCTGTTTGAAACTATCTTGTTGAGTCCACTGACTGACTTTATCAAGCATGATGCCCTTCTTCAGGGACTGGCTCCTCCTAGTGCTGTTGTGTTATTGTTATGTGCCATCGAGTAGCCTGCAACTGACTCATAGCGACCCTATGTACAACAGCCCTAAACTCTGCTCTATCCTGTGCCAATCTCACTGTCTCCAACACACCCACCCCAATTACCCCAGTCACTGAATCAATCCACCTCATAGAGGGTCTTCCCCTCCTGCGCTGTCTCTCCACCCT
>NW_006399761.1:2869412-2915644 GCF_000299155.1 Elephantulus edwardii
AGCAAGCAGGGTTGTGTCATCTGCATAACAAAGATTGTTGTTATTAGGTGCTGTCCAATCACCTCTGACTCACAGGGACTCCCAGGTCAAACAGAACCAAACACTTTGGTGTCCTGTGCCATCCTCACAATCCTTGCTGTGCCTGCGCCTACTGCTGCAGCCTCCGTGTCAACCCCCTCACAGACAGTCTTCCTCTTTCTCACTGACCACCTGCTCTACCAAGCATAAGACCAAATCTTCCATTCTAGTTTCTGAGGAACATTCCGCTAATACTTCTGCCAAGACTGACTGGGTGTTCTGCCAACACAATAATTCATAAGATCAACTCTTTGGCGTTTGTTATTCATTGTCCAGCTTTTGTATATATACAGAGGGACTGAAAAAGTGTTAGACATACCTTAGTCCTCAAGGTGACATCTTTGCTTTCTGATACTTTAAAAAGATCCTTGGAGGTAGATTTGCCCAGCAAAAGTCACTGTTTGATTTCCAGACTATTGCTTCCATGGGCACTGATCGCAGATCAAGGAAAATGAAATCCTTGACAATTCAAATACTTTATTCATTTATCATGATGTTGTTTTGGTCCAATAGTTGAGATTTTCTGGTCTGTTTTCTTTATGTTGAAGTAATCCATACTGAAGGCTACAGCCTTTGTTCTTTATCAGTAAGTGCTTCAAGTCACCTTCACTTTCAGCAAGCAAGACGTCATTTGCATATCACGGGTCCTTAACACGCCTGCTCTAATCTTGATGCTGTGTTCTTCTTCATAGAGTTTAATCTCTTGGACTGTTGCTCAGCATACAATTGAAAAGTACTGTGATGCATATTTTCCTTCCTTCAACTCACTTTGTAATGCAAGTCTTATTCCAGATTGTTAACTGTCATACATATACAGTCTAGTCATCCAATCATTTCATACAGACCCTCTCTTTCCCCATTCTAGTGTAGTGTCCATTATCCATCCATTCTTTCCCTGCTCTCTTCAACCCTTTTCCATCCTATTTTTATTACAGTGGTATTATGCAGTATTTGTCCTTTCTTGATGGAGATATTTCACTCAGCACGTCTTCCTTACTCATCCCTGCTTTTTAGTGTTTTACAGGCTGTTTATTAGTGCTGCTTAACATTCTACTGTGTGGATGTACCGCAGGTTTTCTATTTATTCATCTGTTGACAGGCACTTGGTTTGCTTCCTTCTCTTCACTATTGTGAATAATGCTTCAATAAACATGATGTGCATGTGAATGGAAACCTATACTTTATATAAACTTTCACTGAAATAACTATTTAAAAATATTAAAAAAATTAAAAATATTGTAAACAACCTAAGCATTCATTAATAAAATATTGATGGAGTAAACTATGTTGACCCTTAAAACAAAATACTTTTCAATGGTAAAAAGGACAGGCTAACAACTCTAAATGCTGTTTTGGAGTGATCTTTAAGATATAGTAAGCAGAAAAATAAAATGGAAATGACATGTTGCCATATAGTAAAGGAGGCATTTAAAAAGTATGTACACTTACTCATTACATTACAAAACAACAACAACAAAAAAAGGAAATAAAACACATTTTAAAGTATATCAAATGGAAAGGGGAGAATAAAATTAAGAAATAAAGATTGTCATTAGGCCTATGGGGGGGAAAAAGATAAGTACTGTGAAAGGATACAACCCTAAAGTACACTTTGTTCTGTTTGAATGACTGCATCGAGGTCTATTTAGAGATTCCATATGAGTATTAATTATGTGTCCTGAAATTCTTATTCTTCTCAATATTATACATCATTCATTACAATCCATAAAACTGAATGTCTTTGCACAGTCCATTGAAAAGAAGTAGATAACTTTCTGGTTGTCTTCTATTTTCAGCCAAGTTCCATTTGACATCAGTAATAATTTCCCTTTTTAAATTTTTAATAGATCCATTTTTAATTTTTGGCAGTTCCCTGTTGATCTAATATTCTAGTCTTTTTAAAATTATCTTTATCTGGTAAGATTTTTATCTGCTATGATATTAATGATGATGTTCAGTAATTTACACATTCTACTGGATCACTGTTCTGTTTTTTTGGTTGTTTTTTTAAAATGGGTCCAAACATGAATCTCTTCAGTCAGTTGACATTTCAAAAATTTCCAGTTTTCCAAATTTCTTGGCATAGATGAGTCAGCACACCCAGGGCTGCACCTATTTGCTGAAACACCTCAATTACTGGAGGTTTAGTTTTTTTGTTTAGAACAGAAAGATGAGATTGGTAAATTGGAAAATGGTGTTGGAGAAGAGTACTGAATATCCTATGGCCTACCAAAAGAACAAATAGATAAATCTTAGAAAAAGTGAAGTTAGAGTGCTCCTTGGAGGCAAGGATGATAAAGCTTCATCTCTATACTATGGACATGTTGCTTGGAGAGACTATTTCTTGGGAAGGGACAGCATGCTTAAAAAGGTGGAAAGTCAGCAAAAGAAAGGAAGATCGTCAGTGACATAGACTAACAGCCACTGCAGCAAGGGGCTCACGTGTGTCAGAAATTATGAGGATGGCACAGGATAGGATAGGATAGAGTTCAGATATATTGCGCGTAGGGTCTCTATGAGTTTTACTCAACTTGATAACTTTTAACAACTGGAAAATCATGCAAGATGAGAGGTTATCAAACGTCATTTCAGTTTTCAAAAAGGAAGAAAATGGATGATGAAAACAACAATGAAATAGACATATCAAACATTCTTACTGATGTTCCTTAACACATTAATTTTATTCCTGATAGTCTACACGGAATCATCTGACATACTACAAAAACCTTTTTATGTCAAAATGATAACTTCTGTTTAGGGAGCTTCAGTGCGGAGTCCATGGGGAGCTCTTCTGTTAACCCAAAGGCCTGAACTAGCTCTTCTTCAGGAAAAATATGGGCAATCTCATCCCATCAGATTTACTGCTGCCAAAACCCCTCGGGAGTGTCAGCTATGAGTTGCTTCTGACTTGACAGCAATGACTCTGAAGTGTTTTTTTTAAAAAAAATGATAGTAACTAGAAATGCAATATACAAAAGTAAAGGAATGCTAATGTGAGTCATGGTACAGACAGAAACGAATGATATTTGTATAAACAAGGAGAAACTATACTTGAAATAATTAGTATATAAACCCTAAAATCACTACCATCAAGTTGATTCTGACTCATAGTGATCCTCCATCCTGTTTCCAGGGGAGTAAATCCTAATGGGAGGAGACTGTCCATCCTTCCCCCATGGAACTGCTAGAGGATCCGAACCACTGGAGATGTGCAGTCTTTCAAGTTAGCAGCTCAACGTGCTACAGATCGCACTTCCACAGTATCTTTGTATATAAAAAAAGCAGTACATAAAATTCAATTAGTGTGAGCTCAATTAATTACAAACATACTAAGTCAGAAAAGAAAACATACTAACATACTGAATGAATTAATTCAGAGAGGTCTCAAAATGGGTATCTTTTTCTTCTTATATTTCCTAAATTATCTTTGTTATTAAATAATGAACATGTATTAATTTTAAAGTAGAACGAACAAATCTTAAGACAATAACTACCATCTATTTTCAGATTTTCTTAAAATAGAAAGTCACTGATAGTAAGACCTTCAACAAGATGAGCAGACGCAGTGGCTGCAGCAACAGGCCAAGCTTAGCAAAGATTATGAAGATGGCACAGAGTTGGACAGTGCTTTGTTCTGCTGGACACAGACAGGGTTACCCTGAGGCAGAATCAACTCCTCAACATCTAGCTATCAACAAGTCATGGTGGTAAAAGAAATACAAACTAAAGTGAGGGCAGAGCCTGCATTTAATGAGCTAATACTGTGGCAGCTACTCATATACTCAGGACCAGGGAAAGAACTCCTGTTTGGCCAAGGCATGGCCCTACAGGCAATTGCAGAACCTCATGAGCCACAAGGAAAGACACTGTCATCTGATTAAGTAGCAGCAACAGCTAATGTGGATTGAGATCTTTATATATTCTATGTGCTAGAAACTATTCATGTATCACTTTAATTAATCCTCATGATAATAGCTCTATTAATACCTTCTTTTTATAAAAGAGACTGAGGAAACTGAGGCAATAAATGGTGAGATTACAGGTGTGTCTGTATGTGGTAGAGCCTGGATTTGAACAGTCTACTGACATCACAGACTAGTAAAGAGTAGGGAACTCCGGTGGCCAAGTGGTAAGAAGCTGTCCTGCAATCTCCAAACCACGTGGTTTGAATCCACCAGCTGCTCTGTGGAAGAAGGATGGGCAATTGCCTGCCCTGCAATTTACAGCCTCAGAAAGTCCACTGGAGACTCAGCTCCAACTCAACAGCACACAACAACTACAGCAGTATGTTGTACAGCTGTTGTGTACCATCAGATCATAACTGACCTGTAGCAGACCCTCTAGCGGGTTTTTAGAGGCAGTAATTACAGTGGAGGAGATTGCCCATCCTTCTCCAATACAACCATATAGACTAGGCAGTTTATAAATGAACAGACTCTGATCAGTCTGAGGGGTGAAGGACTCTGCAGCAGCACCCCAGCATCCTTCTAATCCGATAGTGGTAGGGATAGGCTGTTACACAGGGTTCTACGAACAATGGAGAAAGCAGTGGATGCCATGAGAGAGCTCTGGTAAAGAGAAGGAAGAGATGACGTCCATCTGACAGGAGCATGGAGAATGATTCAGCAGATAAGATGGGCAACAGGAAGAACAATTAAGAAGTTTCAGTAATCAAGGTGAGAGAAGAATGTCTCCTGGACTGAGGTGTCTCTGCTTCTACAGTTCTTGCCTTGTGGATTAAAGGTTTACACTGTGTGCTTCCTATAGGATCCCACTATTATTTCTCATCTTCCCATCCCTGACCCGCCCTGAATAATAGCCCTACTTGTAGGTCAGGAGAAGTTGGGGATTAAAAAAAATTATGCAATTCTGGTATCTAAACCTCACATTTCCTCCCTCTTCATAACTTTCTCTCCCTTTTACTCATAGTAGAATAAGGATTGCACACACAATAAATACAGAACAGGGCCAAGAAGCAGGACCTCCTGATTGGTATAACAAAGATAACCAAGTTGGGCATCCAAATTCTGGTGATTTCTCTGCTACTAACTTACTCCATGGTGAACCGAGGGTTTTCCTAATCTCTGCTACATGTGGTCCCTCCACTCCAAATCAAAGGTGGTGTCAAAGAATGGGAGCATATGGAGTACTTCCTAAGGGAAAGATGTGACCCTAGATGCTACAACAGGGGAAGGAAAGGGGCCCCACCGAGGAGGTTTTGCCACCACATGGGCACCCTTAAACTCTATTCAGTGTAGGAGAGAGGGAACTTGTCTTCAAATTTCCAACTGTGGACACTTGGGCATCTGAGTCCTTCGGCAAATCAGGATCTTCAAGGGAATCGTGCGGCATGCTTTCTCAGGAAATGAAGAGATTACGATTATCTTGAGGGCTCTCTGCCTTCATATCATTTCTACTTCAACTGAATGGCAGAACATCTGGCATATAAGAGTCATTCTGTAAATAACAAGTGCTAACCTAGGGAGCTCTGGTAGCTCAGTGTGTCAGGAACCGTGCTGCCAACACTTCAAATCTATCACTGCTCCACGGAAGAAATAGGGGCTATCTCCTCTCTTTTCCCCCTTCTCTTTTAAAAATAATTTCTCTCTATCAGACACTGCGCTAATCATACATATGTATAATTTCATTTATTCTCAAAAGAATTCTATAAAACAGTGTCAATTTTCTAAATTAACAGATTGAGACCAGAAACATAACTTTTCCCAAACACTTAAGGGTTATTTGGAGAAAGGAAAATGTGTGATATTAGGAGAAATGAAGAGAGAAAATGTTACCAGCTTATAAATCACTTTGTATTCAGAAAACAAACAAAAATATTATTTGTATTTTGTCAACCAAGAGCAGCAGGCACGTTAAGCGACTATTTAATGCACAATTCTTCAGTGAACTTTTTAGGCTATTGCTTTATCAGCTGGATAATTTTGATTCTGATAAAGATAACTTAAAATCTCACATTTATGCATACACATATGCATGAATTCTTCGATTCTGCTTTAATTTCTAAGGTCTCAACCTAGACCAAGGAGGCTGTCTAACAAGATTCTTAGAGCATGGTTTTCGCATGAGCATACTGACACAGATCATGAGAATGGTGGAGACAGGCCAGGGCTCAGGTCTGTTTTCACAGGGTCACGATGAGTAGAGGTAGACTCAATAGTATCCAAAAACAACCTGTTGATGTACACATCTGCATTTGTAACAATCACTCATCATTCCAACCACTTTATTTTCAGTTTTCATTCTGCTCCTTGGATCTCATCTGCATTTGGGTTTTCATGTTTCCTTCGTCTTTGAATTCTACCTTTATAAACTCAAGTCTGAAAATTTTCCTTAGAGAACATGAAAAAACAAAACCATAGTTTAGTCACTCAATTGTGCCTAACGTCATCTGTACGTACAGGCCTTGCTTTCTACTGGCAAGAAGAGGGACCTCCATTCACCAGTTAGGACACAGAGAAAGGAAGCTGGTCTGGAATCACTAAGTCCAGAGAGGAGAGGCCACGAGAGACCAGCTGCAGTCAGTGACCAGCTTGTGAGGGGATTGCTGTCTACCATCGAGTCAGAACCGACTCATAGCTGATCCTCCAGCAGGTTTTCAGAGTTAATAGATCATGAGAGGAAACTGCTCCTATTTCTCCTCTGGAACCACATGTAGATGAGAACTCTGTACCTTTGGCAGCGCAACTCCTTACCATGGGCCACCAGAGCTCCCTCGTGTGTGCACACAGGCAATAAAATTACTAGTCTCCTCTTCTAGGATTTGGTTGCCTGACTTTGGCAAGATGGAGTTTTGGTGTGTGGGAGTATTGTAGGAATTGTTGCGGAGAGGGGAGTAAGAATGAGTGCAGGGTTCCATGATCTTGGAAGACCACTGCCAGACTCAAGACGCAGATCGTGGAGCTTGGACGGCAGAATCCAGCTCCTAAAAGCTCTGCTCTGAACTGTAAGCCCTTCTGTTCTCACGGCAGTACTGCACCAGTTCACACAATAATGCTAACGGCTTGTTTACTCCATAGGAAGTGGGCAAGTAACACAGAGGGTGGCAGTTTGAATCCACCAGCTCAGTGGGTGAAAGACGGGCAATCTCCTCTCATGTGACTTACAACCTCCAAAACCCAAAGGCCGGTCAGTTACGAGTCGGTTCCAACTCAACATCAACATCAACGAGTTTTTTGACAAGTAAGATTTGCAGTGGATAACACTGTTGTTACTGATACTACAGACACACAATTTCTTTCCTTTTTCTCCTCCCATCCTTCCTACTCTTTGATGTTCATCTCTTTCACATCTACTTAGTTTTTCTAAGAGGGGGAAGTTGAAGGACTGTCACTTCACTTTTTATTTCTTGTCTATTCTCAACCAAGAAGCACCCTCAAACATTAATGCAGTTGCAGCTTCCTTCTGCCATTATTGACTGTAATAGAGACAGCAATTTCTGCTTCTCTCATTTTTCACAAGAATTCTTTAGGATAGGCAGGACAACAATTGTTTCTATGCCATATTAAGATATAAAAACCAAGGCTCCGTGAGGTGAAGTGATGTGGGCTGTGGCACAGGGCTGGCACACTGATTTACCAGCTGCAGCGTCCTGGGCACCTGACTCACAGACAGGGACCTGACTCACAGGCAGCCTTGGGGAAGCCACTTAGCCCTTTTGTGCCTAATCTCTAAAATGGAGATAAAAGTACCAACTTGCTTCCTAGGGAAGCTGTGGAGATTAATTAGCCAATAAACAATTGTAAAGGGATTTGGAAATTCCAGATGTTACATAAATGTTTGAATAAGCTTTTAATGGTAAGGCTGCATAAGGTACTCACGGTGGATAGAAGTCAGGTGACTTTATCTGCGAGTATCAGTATTTTCCAGTTCATAAACTGGGTTGTGCTGGTTTAGGGGACAGGCCCAGCTCTTCCTACACTGCTCTCAGCTGCTTAGGCACAGTCCTTGTTTATCCCATTCTCTACCAGTCCTCATCTACTTGAGCCCAAACAAATGGGTTGTTCCCTCTTCAGCCACGTCAAGGAGGCAAAGGGCTGTCTTTTCAACGCCCTGGAGGGCAACAGAGATGACCACACGTTGGCTCCCCTAACTATCCTACACCCAGATCTTCCAGATGGACACTGACCTCTAAGGACACATTCCAAATAGTCTGCCGAGCATTTAAAGCACCTGGAGTGAGGCACCAGCCAATACCCAGTGGCTTAGTCCTATAGCTGGGGCTCCAGGTGAGAGTTTATCCTGTTTCACTGAAGTTCTCTTAACTTGCCTTGTAAGACATTTAACCATGCTATGTTTTGTTGATAAACTAGTGATGATTAATACCATATCAAAAGAAGTGTTGGAAATCCATTTACTTTGCAAGAAAAAAAAAACATCTAAGGAAGGAGGCAGGAAGACAAGCTGTGCCCAACGTGGCTGCCGTGTGTTCTAGAAAACACAGCTTGATGTGGCTCGGGAGCCCTGGCGGCACGAGGCTTGAAGCGCTGGGCTGCTAACTCAAAGACTGGGGGTCTGAACTGGGCCGTGGCTCTGGGCGCCGTCTCCTCAGTAAAGAGTTACAGCACCAGACACCTGATAAAGGGTTGCTGCGAGTCAAAATGGATCTGATAGTGGGTTTGGGTGTTTTCTTTTTGTTTTATGTTGTTCAGTTTTGTGCTTCTATGTAGTTCCTTTTTCTTTGTCTAGAGAATAAATACAATTATCTCAATGAGAAATTTGCTCCAGTTGAAAATCACTTTAAAGTAAGGTGATGGTTGAAAAACAAAGATAGTGACATACATCAGAGGTAATTAGTAAACTTAAAAAGTGCATGTCAATTTTAAACGACACAAAAATAATGGTTCTCTCCTTCTCTGAAATGCTGCTCCTCTCTCAGATACCCGTTTTCTCAGCTCATCTCCCTCAAGTTATTCTTCAATTACATCTCGGTGAGGCCAACCCTGGCTGTCTCCCTCTCACCTCCGTAACTCCACCCCTTTCCCCCAGTCCTTCCACAGGACTTCTTTCCCCCTCCATCTATACACTTTAGTAATTATGTCTGTTAGTTACTATTTCTCTCTCCTCCCTTCTACCTTAGTTGTAAGCTCCGTGAGTGCAGCAATCGTCACTTGTGTCTCAGATGCCTAGAAGACGAGCACTTGGCACAGAGCAAATACTCAATAAACACTTGTTGAATGAATAACTGAAACTCTAAGAATAATTAACATTTACATTATCTGTATGCAAAGGATACCTTCTTTTTGTCCCCATATTTACCTCAAGGCATTGACCAAAAACATATTTAAAATTATTTTTTTTCAGCTGTACTACTTACTCTATTACTACTCATTGCCATCAAATCAGAATTGACTCATATGGCATGAGTTGCTTGAGTTGTAAATGGCTTGACAGCATCTTGTCGTAACAGCAGTGGCATGTGCATTACGTATTATAATGCTAACTGAAAGTTCAATAGTTCAAATCCACTAGTTTCTCCAGCAGAAATAGATGGGCAGTCTCCTTCTGCAAAGATTCCTATCTTTGGGAATTTGGTGGCGTGTCTCTGAGCTAAAATCAACTTGATGGCAGTGGAGGGTGGGTACCTTTCACCTGTCTTCTTGATTTTGGAAATCCTCAGGAATCCACCAACTGAGGAAGAAGGTCAAGCTGGGGAGTAAAGCTGAGCAAAGGCCAAGGATTTGAAAGAAAAGAGAGGAGATGACCTAGGATAACTGATATATGCCCACTGTACACAGTGATAAAAACAAATAAATAAGATTATAAATAAAATGAAATAAAAAGAGGTAAACAAGGGACATTCACTAATGAAATAGCCAGAGAAGTCGAAGCAAATTTCAACCAGGTAAAATGTTCTTTTCTTGGCTGACTTCACACCTGGTTCACTGTAGTTGCTGGAACAGTGAATCCTTTAAGATACAGGGAATGCTGTGACTGTCACTGACAAGCAGAACTGGATGTAGAAAAAGTAGCAAGTGTTCACTCGGCTGATTGATGCTGACATGTGATGGGGGCAAGTGTCCTGTGTGGGACGTTCACTGGGGCATCTACACATCCCATATTTAGCACAGAAGCTGTTGTGCAGAAAATGTGGGGCTTAACTCATAGAAGAAAAAAATGTTCATGTAGATAGAAGTATGTAATAACTATGTTTTTGAACAGGCTGAAGGCACAGAATAAATCATTCAAGCAGTTTCCTAGTAATTTTTAATATAATACTTTATATTTGAGTGCTGTTATACCTAGTTATAGATAGTCTTAGGGGAGGAGAGAGTGTGGAGGAAAGAAAGCAAAAACATCAATTCCTGGCCTACTAATACTTCCCAGATAATAATCTGGGAAAAGCATCTGTTTTCTAAACTTGTTTCATAATTGGGTTCTTAAGCTCCAGTGGAGTAGTTGGTAAGGAGTTGCACTGCTAATTCAAAGGTGGTGCTTCTCTAGTGGTTCAAATCCACCAGCACCACCTCAGGAGAAAGATGGGCAATCTTCTCCCGTGTGAATGACAGCTTCAGAAACCCCTGGGGGGGGGGGGGCGTCAGTGCTAAGTCACTTCTTGACTGCACAACAGTGGCTTTGACTTTGATGGGGAGAGTCACCAGTCCTTTCTTAGGGAATGTCTGACACGGTAATCTTCTGTGTTAGAGACAGAAGATCCATGTGGATAGCTGGGCTTTAAAGTAATTTTCCTTAAAAATGCTGTTCTTGCAACTGTGTAATGAGCTGCATGCCACTTAACATTTCGACACTTCAATTAACTCACCACAAGCTACTTTTCACCCTAACTGTGCAGCGCTGGTGGTGTAGAAGGTTAAACACTGGGCTGTGGAAAGTTCACCGGTTCCAACCGACCCGCCACTCTGTGTCAGAAAGCTGAGCCGTCTGCTCCCAGAACGCACAGTCTCAAAATAAACCGACTGTCATGGAGCTAGCGCTGACTCAGGCTCTAAATCAAAACGGAAGGAGACTGTCCATCTTTCTTTGGTAGAGTTGATGGTGGATTCAAACCTCCAGAAACACACAGCCTTTGGGTTAGCAGTACAACTCCCGAAGGACTATGGCACCAGAGCTCCGGTCGTAGGTGCACAGCCTAGGAAGCCCTCGGAGCAGTTCCACTCTGCCCCACAGTGGGCGTCAACTCCACGGCAATGGTGCTGCGCAGAGGGAGCCCCTATCCCTGGGATTCCCCCCGAGGCATCATCTCAGTAACCTCAACCCACAAGGTGAGGCTGATGCTGAAACACTTGAGAGGAGAGGAGGCACTTCCACGGGAGGCTTGCAGAGGTTTTGCTCTTCCTACAGAAGCCCCTACGATGTGGAGCATCTCTGTCAGGCCTGTCTGTGAGGTCCATCCCCATGCTGTCCCCTAATCCATTCAACGGACACAGCTGTCCTTTCCTGGTTCATCAGGCTCCATTTCAACTTGGTATGAAGACAAAAAAGTCTTAAAAGAATCTTCAATTATGAAGGTTAGCTGATTTCAACAACAAAGCACCAGTGAGAGAGACATTTTTGGTGGACCAAGGGAAGAAAAGAACATCACCCACTCCGCCCCCAAAGACTCCTTCAACTTGCTTTCAATGAGTAAAGCAGCAAGTTACGAGTGCAGTTTATGAAGGTTCAAAATCAGAATGATCCCATGTGGTTGCGGATTATTACCCACTTCAGGACTCCCTAGACAGCACCACCCCACATGAGTAAAGACTGCAAACAGCAAGCAGAAGGGCTGCCATCTCTGATTACGGCCCCTGTTAACATTTCCTCCCAAGCATCCTTGTGTAGTTTACAATTTAATTTTCTGCCTTTGTAATCTGTAGCTCTTGTGTATATATTATTTGATGAAAAAGGACTTTTTTGAATTAACGTGGTATTTGGGAAAAGAACATGTGTTTCCGTTTTATTATTAAATACATTTATAAAGACAGAAAATATTCTCAGACCTAACGTAAACCTGTTTTTTGTTTGTTTTTGCCTTTTTTTTTTTAACCCCAAGAATCTTGTAACACTTTAGGAGGGTAGGATCCTTAAGGTAAACACCCAGATGGGCTGGTCATGAGAAGTACTGGCAGGAGGTAACTGTGGGGCTCTGGAACGTATGCTTGCCTCCTCTGACCACCTTGAGTGTAAACACACCCCTCTCTCGCTCCCCAGCTAGTTGGCAAACTTGGCATCTATTAAACAGAACATTCTGGGATACAGACCCTTCCAATTACCACAATGGTTTTCTGTTTCCAGTTTATAAACACAGCCACTTTTTGGTTTAATTTCTCTCCCTTTGCCACTTTGTTTAAGCACCAAATCTTTCCAGAGTGTAAGAGTATTAAATAAGACTGGTGAGATTAATGTCTGGTGGTATGTATTACAATAATAAAATTTAGAAATGGGAAGGTATGTCACATAAGCATCTAGTTTCCATTCACTATCAATCAAAGAAATGGGCATTAAAGCAATAATAGGTTGCTTTTAAGGACTAAGGATTATTAAATAAATTAAACATATTAACTTCTGATGTTGGCAAGGCCACAGTAAACTAGTTCTCTCCTGCACCGTAAGTGCCTATATATAATGTAGCAAAGAATTCAGAAAGAAATATTATCTTTCTCAAGATAAATGTCTTGAGAAGCATAAAAATACTTCTACTCCTTGGCAATGATTCTACTCCTAAAAGTCTACCTGAAGGCTAGATGTATACTAAGGAATTCTCTGGAAATAAAAGGGGAAAAAAACCATGAAATTGCAAACAAGCTAAATCAACAGCTCTCAGCCCGGGTGCACATACCCTTCTGAAGGGACCACATCAAAGCTTTCAGAGAAGAAAGAGGAAAGAGCAAACAAATGTTGCTTTATAAAAGTTAATGAGGAATATCACTGTTGTTGTCTTCTCCGAGGCACTGCACCCAGCACTGCCTGTGTCATCTTAAGTGACAGTGACTGTGTCGCGTTACAGTTATGTGTGCTGAGTTGGAACGGGCTCACAGCTAACCCTCCAGCAGGTTTTCAGAGGCTGTAAACTGCAGGGAAGGAAACTGCCCAACTTTCTCCAGTGAAGCAGCCAGTGAACTTGAACCTCATACCTTTGGGTTGGCAGCGAACTCCTTACCCACAGACCACCAGAGCTACTAATAGTGAATAGTGAGCTCCTTATTGTCAGGTATTTGGCTACATTCTTTGCATATAGTATTCTTTGTTTCATATTTATATATTTACGTGACAGAGCTGTTGAAAAAAAATGATATTTACTAAAATAATAATGATCAGGATTGTTAGTAATATGAAAAATTCATCTGCCTATCGTGGAAGACAAGGGGCTGTCTGAGACTTGGGTTTTCAAGTCCATGTGAAAACAGGAGACAGTGAGTAACACACGCCGGAGACTCAGGGAAGACAGCACTCCTGAGGGGGAAAGCCCTTGCGGGAGGGGCAGGGATCTACCCTTGGGGACACCCTGATAAGGAAACTTGTTTATCCCAGCATACTAAATCCACTCTTCTGCATTTTGCTACTCCTCCCCCATTAATAACATATTGAGCATCATCATATATCAGTCTATAAAACACTTTATTGGTATTATACTAAAAAGTGATAGATGATGAAGCAGTGAATAATGTTGTCTAGAAGCAGAAATGCAGACATCTGCAGGACTAAGTCCTAGGGCAGACAGGCATATTCTAGTTCTTCCTTACAATCCAATCTATGCTATCACAGCAATATCTGATAGTAACTGCCTCTCCACATCCAAGGCAGCACAATGTGCTGGTAAACCCTAAAAGAGAACAAACAGAATGACAACTGTCTAATTCAGGGGGAGAGGACAAAGAGGAGAAAGTGGTAAGGAGGAACAATCAGAAAGCAGAGAGACTAAGCAGATGTGATGACTAAATGCAATGTGGTCACCAGATTGCATCTTATAGCAGAAACAGAACAGAAGTGGAAAAGCTGGTGAACCCCAAATAAAGACAGCAGGTGGTTCTGGGTACTGCAGCATGGGCTCAGGCCACAGCACCCCCATGAGGGAACCCTGCTGGATCTTGTGCCATCCACACAATCTCTGCTGTGGTCATTGGGTTAAACCATTTAATTGAGGGTCATCTTCTCTTTTGCTGCCTTTCCACTTTCCCAAGCACAATGGCCTTTTCCAGGGACGGAACCTTCCTGATACTGCGTGAGGGAGTCCTGCCACCTCACCTATGAGTAGCATTCTGGCTGCACTTTGCGTTAGACATATTTGCTCACTTGGCCATCCGTGGAATTCAACATTGTTTTCCAACACCACAATTCAAGGACGTCTTTGGTCCTCTTTATTCAATGTCCCACTTTCACATGCATATGAAACAACTGAAAATATCAAGGCAGAGGCCAGGTACATTTTATTTAATATGACACCCTTCCTCATTTTTAGCATTTGAAAGAAGTAACAGTTCATGAATGCTAATTTCGACAAAAGTTCTAAGGTATAAGCAATATTAATTAGGAGAAATAGTGAAGAGTGTTTAAGAACTTTTTCCTATGATAGCAATTTTTATATAAATATAATATTATTCTTCAAAAAGTTTAAGATTATTCTTAAAAAAGAAAAAACTCCAACAGAATAATAAGGGAAAACGTCACTATCACATGAGAATAGGAAGTATAAGAACAAGAACACAAAATGATCAGAGTAAAGAGATGAAAAAGGCACAATGTGGAAGTATTAAATAAAAGAAAATTGGTGTAATTATATTAATATTGAAAAAAATGTATGATAAGGCAAAAGAGCACCACTAGGGGCAAAAAAAGGGATACTATTAAATGAATAATTAACCAAGATGATTTATCATTTACAAGTTTTTTTATATTACTGTAAAAAACATATGAAGCAAAAATGGACATTATTACATTGGCAAATTATAATCATGGAGTAATATTTAGAATATCCATCTTCTAGTAATTAATAAAGTAGATTAAAAATAAGTAGTAAAAATATAAAAGACATGAATAGCACAATTACTAACTTTATGTATTTCCAATGCACAACCTTGCATTCATTTACTAGAAAATACACATTGTTTTCAAAAGCACCCACTAGACATGTGCAAATATGGGTGACAAAGATCCTATAAAGCAAACTTCAAATAACCACCGTTATTAAGCCAATACAATAAAATTATAAATATCAATTTTTTTCCCAAACATGACAGTCTTTACTCAGAAGCTTAAAATTATACTCAATTTAACAAAACAAGTTTGTGGGACAAAAAAATCTGACCAAGTGACACCTGAGTTTCAGGAATATATAACTAAAACCATTCACTAATGTTTCAATCACTTATGCATCTGAGAGCTGGACAACAAATAAGGATGACAGAAGAATCAATTCCTTTAGGCTGTGGTGTTGAAGAAGAGTACTGAAAAGAGCAAATAGGTATGTCGCCAAGAAAGTGCAGCCAGACTGCTCATTGGAGGCAAAGATGCAAATTTTGTCTCACATACTTTGGGCATGTTGTTAAGAGAGGCTATTCCTTAGAGAGGGACATCATGCTTGGAAAGGTAGAGGAGCAGCAAAAGAGAGGAAGACCCTCAATGAGATGGACTGACACAATGATAGATGCAATGGGCTCAAGTAAGTCTAAAGTAAAAAAGATGCCACTGGATCAGACCGGGTTCACCAGGTCTAGAAGAAAGAGGATACTGCTGGAAAAGGCAAAGTGTTTGAAAAATGTAAAACGATATGATGAGGAGAAAAAGAAGTTGGGAAGGTAAGTTGGAATTTCACTAGATAAGGCAGTTTGGGTTTATTCTTTAAGCAACTGGAAGCCAATGCTTTCTCCTATTAATTAGGAGAAATAGTGAAGAAATAGTGAACCAACTCAGTCTCAGAAAAATATGGTAGAAGATTGTTACTGTAGAATGAGTATGAGGATTCAAGGGAGTGGACCTTAATCACAGGGTTGCACAATTTGATGGGTGGAGGAAGGGATGGAGCCGGTGTGAAAAACAATGTATATGAACTTTGTAAGTAAACCAGTATTGGGAAAAAAGTAAGTAAGCAAGGGAGCCAAGGATTTAATCCTTCTGCTCTGATGTCGAGCTGTTCTGGGAGCTGCACGGCTAACTCAAAGGCTCGCAGGCTCTGGTGCTTTGGATCCACTAGCTTCTCCAGATGAGCATTTTCTTCCCATTTAGATTTACCTCCTGGGAAACGCAGTAGAGGGGAGCCATGAGTCAGAACAAGTTTAACAGCAGAGAGAGAGAGAGAGAAAAGAGAGAGAGAGAGAGAGCGCGAGAGAGCGCAAGGGACCGAGACAAACTGACTCTCCTGTAGAAGATACACTTACTGAAGGAACAATGGAAAAAGTGATAATCAATTCAAAGAGCTTCAATTCAAGTAAAGAGTGAGGGACTGATCTGAGTGATGGTAAGGTCTGAGGTTGACATCATTAGCCATTTACCTTATATCCACAAGAGTGAACAACTGGGAATAAAGAGAGAAATGGGCTAAATCTCAGGGTTTTGGTTCAGATGACTAATATAGTGACAATGCTTGGGAAAAAGTATGACAGACAAGGAAATGCAGAGAAGAGATAAGACAAAAGACTGCATTTAGGACACTGAGGGGTCATCCTTAGGAAGACATAAATGACAGTAACAGGAGAATACAGAGGAGGCTGCGAGAAGGAGAGGGAAACAGGTGGAGATTTCGTTGCTCGGTTGAGAGTTTATTACAACTCCTACCAACCCTGTGAACAATATATAGGAATCTTGTCCTATCCTGTGCCATCTTCATGATCTCAGAGATGTTCTAGGCCACTTTACAATCACTATGTCAATACCACTCTGTCCATGGCTCTCTTGGGTATTGAATATCTGAGAGACATGGGTTAATGAGGGGTTGTGGGGATACTTAATATATGGGCATAGTATCTTTCAAATGCCTTTTTTTTTCTTTGCCAAAGACTAAGGAAAACTAAGTCTCCACAAGAAGCTTACAATCTCTGGTAAAATAAGATTTACTGGTGGAATATCATGAAGCTTTAACAGTGTCCAACTGTTCTATACAGATGATCAATACCAGGGAGCTCTAGCTGCCTCATGGTGAGGAACTGCACTGTCAATTTAAAGCCACACAATCTGAATTAACTAGCTGCTCTGAGAGAAAATGATGCTCAGTCTCTTCTCAGGCAGGATGCTGTTGTTAAGTGCCACTGAGTCGATTTATAGACTCTGAAAACTGTCTGGAGTGTCAATTACGAGCAGGTTCTAACTCCACAACCTCATCAGCCCTACTGGATTTCAGAGGACAGGAACATTACATTGAGCTGAAGGATACAGGACTTAACCTACTGACTGAAACACCAGGAGTAAAGAGTGGGTTTCTTTGTGCAAGGAGCAGTACAGACAAAAGAAGTAAAAATGGCATTTTTGTAAAAGTGAATCAACTAGCCTTAGGTGTGTGATGATGGTTTAAAAATCAATAAAGATGCAGTTGAAAAGCTTTTTCCATCAAGAAGAGCTGGAGATAGAGAGTAAAGTAGTTAAAACTTATCTGATAAATGAAAACTCAATGTGAGGATGTCTGATTTAAAAAAGTTTTCACTAGCGTTTAACAGGAAGGAAGTTAGTGCTTCACAGAGTTTTTCCTTTCTGTTTATTCAAACACACACACACACACACACACACACACACACACACACACACACACACTTTCAATAGTAACGGTGCTACAAATAAAATTTTAAAAAAGACTTGATAGTTAAAACACAGAGGAATGGATGAGTCAACAATGGTGCTGGGGAATCAAAAACTTTTTCCAACAGGGTGAAAAGAAAACCTACAGACTGGGAACAAATATTTGGTAATACCATCTCAGATAAGAGTCTTATAACAAAAGTTTACAAAATACTCCTGGGCCTCCAAAAGAAAAAGACTGATAACCTAATTACAAAGTGGGCAAAAGACATGGAAAGAATTTTCACAGAGGAAGATAATTAGAATGGCAAACAGACACATGAAGAAATGCTCCAAATCACTGGCAATAAGAGAGATGCAAATCAAAACCACAATGAGGTACCATCTCACTCCAGGAAGAGTGGTAAAGTTTAACAGGGCAGCAAGTAATAGATTTTGGAGAGGATGTGGTGAGAAAGGAACTCTTACACATTGTTGGCAGGATTATAAATGGTGCAATTTGATGCTTCCTCAAAAAGCTGAACATAGAAATTCCGTATGAGCCAGCTATTCCACTAGTTGGAATATACCCTGAGAATATGAGAACTGAGGCACAAAATGAGATTTGTGCACCAATGTTCATAGTAGCATTATTCACCATCACAAGAACATGGAAACAGCCCAAATGTCCAACCAGAAATGAATGGACTGAAAAATTATGGTACATTCACACAATGGGATACTATGCAGCACACAGGAACAATAACTTTATAAATTATTACCTAACTTGGGAGGGATTAGAGAGCATTATGCTGAATGAACTAACGCAGTCTCACAAGGATAAATATTGTATAAAACCGTTATTGTAGAATGAGTATAAGGATCCTGGAAGAGTGCGAGAGACTGGAAGCAGAGGGATGTGGAGGGGGAAGGGAAGGGGTGATTAATCATTGGGTTGTACAATTTGATGGGTGGGGGTGTGAGGGAAATTGAAATAATTTGTTTAAATCTGAATTCAAATTTTGTAAATAAACTAGTAGAAAAAACCCCTATGGTGCTGGGGAAAGTCTATATTAAACAAAAATAAAATCAAATTCTTAATTGAGACTCAATCTTCAATTCTCAATCTTCAAATTCTAGATGCATTAGTAATCTAAGTATTTACAAACCAAGTAATAAAGAAGAATACAAAGGCATGGACTTTATTTTTTACTGTAAAAGAGCTTTTGAAGACTAAAATGAGAAGAAACCACAAAGAAACGTTATAGAATTAACTGCACACAAAAGAAAAACGTCAATATATTTTAAAAAACAAAAATAAACAGCAAATAGACCAAGGAAGAAGCCCTTTTCTAAGAAAGAAGTAGTAACTACTATGCGACATATGCAGAGCTATAAAGGACAGGACTTTAATGTTTCTTTAAAAGAAAGGTAAAGGCTAACAGACATTACTACAGGCTTCACAGATGAAGAAACATTAAAGGGTAATAAAAGCAAAAAAGTTTTCAGAAACAACGAAATTCAACAGAATGAAGCAGTGCCTGGTCTGGGACATCCTCACGGCTGTACTTGCTATTGCGGCCACTGTGTCCTTCCTACTTGCCTGAGACCAAGCACAATGGGTTTTCCTAGGGACGGTCCCTCCAGATTCTATGTTCAACTATGTAACTATTTTTTTTTTAAGTTTCCATATTTCTCAAGTGTTGAATAACAAACATATATTAATTTTGTAACCAAGGCCAAAAAAAACCTCTACCATATATAATTTTTAACGTACCCCAATCAAAAAGCTAACACAGAAACAAGAATCTGGAAAGATTATAGGACTGGAATCATATTTTCTTTATTAAACAACAACAGCAACAGAAAGACTAGGAAATTCAAGCAGAACTGACAAATAAAGCTCCCAGATGGTCTGTCTAGAGGCTGCTAAGTGAAGCATAAGAATGATCCCGCTTCACAGGCAAACAGGGTTCTCCTAATCCTGCATATCTCTAGATACGCTTCCTGCCTGCCTGTCCTCAAAGACATACTGATTTGTTCTTTTGGTCGCATCAACTTCACTGCTTGCTACTAAACTGAAATCGACTCATAGCTGACCCTCCAGTAGGCTTCCAGAGGCTATAAATATTCTAGCCAACAGCACAATTTTATTTTCTTCTTTCTTATTGTTTGCCTTCCACATGCATTAAGAAGCAATGGAAAATGCTATGGGCTTGGGTCAGACACGGCTTTTAAATTCACATTCTCGTTATTTAGCCCTTTAAAGAGGTCCTTGGTAGCCATTTTCCCAAATTCAACACATCTTTTGTTTTCCTGACTGCTGCTACCATGAATACTGATGGTCAGACCCAAGAAAAAAATACATTCTTGACAACGTTTATCTTCTGTTCATTTATCATGATGTTGGTTGGTCCAGTTATGAGGATCATTATTTTCTTGATGCTGAGATGAAATCCATACTTTAATCTTATTTAGGATGTAATTAAAGTCTGTCTTTGTGCAAGCAAGGTTGTGTTGTCTATACAACACAGACGTCAACAAGTCTTCCTGAAATCCTGCTTTAGCATTCTTCTTCATATAGTCTAGCTTCTCTAATTATTTGTTCAGCATACAGATTGAATACTTATGGTGAAATTATACAACCCTGATGTACAACTTTCTTGATTTTAAAACTATGTAGTATCCACTTGTCCTGCAGGAATGACTGCTTCTTGGTCTGTACACAGGTTCAAGAGTGCACAAGCATAATTAAATGTCCTGGAACTCCCATTCTTTTCAATGTTAAAATCTACAAAGTTTAATACCTTTGCACAATCAATAAAACTCAAGTAAACATCTTTATGGTATACTCTCTTAGTCACGATCCACTTGACATTATATCTTGACAAGAGTAAGTACCTTGTATACCTTGTTCTATAGCCTCTTCTGTATCCAGCCTGAAATTCTGGCAACTTTCTTGTGGATACAGTGTTACAGGAATAGATGGTATACCAATGTATTTCAGCTAACAGATGCGGCCCTGGACGTGCTCACCAAGTTGTGCCAAGAAATCTGGAGAACAACCACTTGGCCAACTGACTGGAGGAGATCTATATTTGTTCCCATTCCAAAGAAGGGTGACCCAACAAAGTGTGGAAACTATAGAACAGTATCATTTATTTCACATGCAAGCAAGATTCTACTGAAGATTATCCAAAAACAACTGGAACAGCACATCAACAGAGAACTGCCAGAAGTCCAGGCTGGGTTTAGAAGGAGGGGTCGTGGGACTAGGGATATGGTAGCTGATGTTAGATGGATCTTAGCTGAAAGCAGGGAATACCAGAAGAACGTCTATCTGTGTTTCATGGATTATGCAAAGGCTTTTGACTGTGTGGATCATAACAAACTGTGGCTGACTCTGAGAAGAATGGGAATCCCAGAACACTTGATTGTGTTAATGCGAAACCTATACTTGGACCAAGAGGCAGTTGTCAGAACAGAGCAGGGAAACACTGCATGGTTCAAAATTGGGAAGGGCGTACGCCAGGGATGTGTCTTATCTCCATACCTTTTCAACCTGTATGCAGAAGAGATTATCCAAGAGGCTGGGCTCTATGAGGAGAATTGTGGCATCAGGATTGGTGGAAGATCTATTAACAATCTGCATTATGCAGATGACACAACCCTGCTTGCTGAAACTGAGGAGGACCTGAAATGCTTGCAGCCTTCAGTATGGATTGAGGCTCAATGTCAAGAAGACAAAGATTCTCACCACTGGACCAATTGGCAGCATCAGGATGGATGGTGAAGAGATTGAGATTGTTAGGGACCAGGAAATAAAAATATGTATTGCGATGGGAAAGTATGCTGTTAGGGACCTCTCCAAAGTACTGAAGAGCAATGGTGTTTCTCTGGAGACTAAGGTGAGTCTGATACAGGCCATGGTCTTTGCAATCACTTGTTATGCATCAGAGAGTTTGACAATGACCAAGGAGGATAGAAGGAGAATTGACGCCTTTGAGCTGTGGTGCTGGAGAAGAGTATTGAATGTACCATGGACTGACAAGAAAACAAACCGATTCATTCTGGAGAGGGTTAAACCAGGCTGCTCCTTGGAGGCAAGGATTCTGGGGCTTCGTCTGACATACTTTGGACATTTTGTAAGGAGGGATAGGTCTTTGGAGAGGGACATCATGTTTGTGAGGGTGGAGGGACAGCATAGGAGGGGAAGACCCTCTACGAGGTGGATTGATTCAGTGACTGGGGTAATCATCATGCGTGTGTCAGAGGCAGTGCGATTGGCACAGGATATAGCAGGGTTTAGGGCCATTGTACACAGGGTCGCTATGAGTTGCAAGTGACTCGATGGCACATAACAACAACAAGTAAGATTTGACTTGTATGTGATATTATTATTTGATAATTTCCACATTCTTTTAGAACTCCATCTTCAGGATTTCTTGATATAGACTAGTGAGCACGCCCAGGAGTGCTTCTGCTTGTAGAAACACCCCAATTGACAATGTATCAAACTCTGGGGTTTTACTTTTTGCCAATGCCTTCAGGGCTTTTAAAAAAATTGATATTTTAATTAAAGTTTATAAAGAACTTGGATTTCCATTCATTCCTTGTTGCACATTTTCCTCCCTGTCCCCTCTCTCCCCACTTCACTTTTTTGTTTGGACAAAAAGTTTTTTCATTGTTATGCCTTCAGGACTTCTTAAGGCTCTCTGATCCTATGCTACTTCATGAGACAGTTCAAGGTTGACCAGTTCTCTTTGGTATGCTTTCTCTGTATATTCCTTTCATATTCTATTGATGCTTCCTATATCATTCAATATTTTGCCCAAAGACTTCTTCAGTATTGCCATGCAAAGCTTGAGTTTTTAATTTTCTTCAGCTTGGTAAGTGTTGAGAATGTTCTTCCCTTTTGAGTTTCTAACACCAGTTACTTGCACCTTTCATTATAATACCTGGCTTTGTCTTCTCAAGCTTTTCTTTGAACCATTTTGTTCAAGTCTCTTTACTTCATCATTTCTTTTCTGACTTTTAAAATGACCTTTTACTTTCCTCATTTATAATATTTTGGATGCCATCCCACTTGTCTGGTCTTTTTGTTCAGTAGTGTTCAAAACATCAAATCTATTCTTGAGATGGGTTTTAAATTCAAGTTAGATAAACATACAGTCTTAGAGTATACAGGGGAAAAAATCCACCCAAAAAAACAAAACCTCACTGCTAATGAGTTAGAACCAGCTCAAAGCTGACCTATAGTGGGTTTTCAGAGGCTAAAAATCAGTATATTATACCATGATCCCTTCAAAGTTAACACAGCCATAGAAAAGTGCTCCATAAATGTCAGCACCCATCAGAACTCAAAGCATCACGCAGTGTTAATAATTTTGACCATTCCTGAGAAGAAAAGATTTCCACTCACATTTATAGAGGACAAAAAAATCAATGTTCAAATTGGGGTTTTTTACCTTATTTTTTAGCTGAACCAAATGGATTGATAATATTCCTCTCCTGAACAGATCAGGGAGCCTCTTGGCAAATAAAAGTCCACAATTCCTTTAGTTACACTGCTCATCAGCATAGCTGGTACTGACGAATCCTTATAGCCTCATGGCAGTTACAGAATAGGACTATGATATTAGCTCAGACTTACACAAGATGAGAGTAAATGGAGCTCTCTCAGAGATGGAAAATGATTATTTGGTATGTACCTTAAGGACAATAAGGGAAAAAAAATCTTAGCAATGACAGCCATTCCATCTTGAATTCAGACATCAAAATCAGTAAATAGTTGGTATTTTAATAAGGTTCCTTTCACCACACTATCCTACAAGATGATTTTCACTAAATTAACATTAAGGAGAAAAGAGTGAGCCCACAGAAAATTCATACCAGGATGGTCTCATCTCTGAATTGACTGACATACTCAGCCTATGCTGACTCAAATCAATTAGCAATGCTATTCCACAGGCATGATGACTGGGATTTCTGTGACTCAGCAGAAGCGGCTTGAAAGATGTGGTTATCTTCTTGTTAACATTTGACTAGTAATCCAACCATATCTAGTGCAAACAAGTAAGTAGTTATTGTTGTTAAGTGCCGTCAAGTTGCCTGCAACTCATAGCAACCCTATGTACAGCAGGTCTGAAGTCTGTCCTGTTCTGAGCCAGTCTCACTGACTATGACACACCTAACCCCATTGCCCCAGTTACTATATCAATCCATTTCATCCAGGGTCTTCCCTCTCTTGTGCTGTCCCTCCAACCCTTCCAAGCATGATGTCCTTCTCCAAAGATAGATCCATCCTGGCCATGGGCCCTAAGTATGTGAGATGGTGCTTCAAAATCCTAACTTCCAAGGAGAAACTTTGTTTCACCTTCCCCAAGACAGACCTTTTTGTTTCTTTGGCAGTCCATGGAAGGTTCAAGATTCTTCTCCAGCACCACAAGTCAAAGGCATCAATTCTTCTGTCATCCTTAGTCACTGTCCAGGTCTCTGATGCATAGTAAGTAATTACGAAGACTATGGCCTGGATCAGGTGCACCTTAGTCTCTAGACTAAAATCTTGTGTCTCAGTACTCTGGAGAGGTCCCTGAGGGCAGATTTTCCAAGCACAATTTGTCTTTTGATTTCCTGACTGCTGGTACCAAGAGTGTTGACTATGGATCTGACTGCAATAAAGAAGGCAACCAGAATTCAATGGGATGTTCGGCTGTTCTTTGGCAAAGTCAGTGCTGTCTCTGTCCACTATCAACAGCATAACTGCTGTTGTATGCTGTATAGCTCGTATCAGGACTTCATTCAATTGCCCAATATAATTCCAATGTACAGATAATTTATCCATTCGTCAAGTCGATAAGCATTTAGATTCTTCGCACTCTTTGACTGCAGTGATCCAAGCACGAGTTGCTAAACCAAAGGTTGTCAGTTTGAACATAGCATTCGGTCCATAGGAGAAGGATGAGGTAGTCTTTTTTCCATAAAGTTTTACAACCTTGAAAATCCTAGGGGGCAGCTCTATTCAGTTCTACAGGGTCACTATGTATTCTGTATTGAAACAGATGAGGGAAAGAACAGATTAGAGGCGATATATGATTGAGTATTATGGTTAGCACAGGAATCCAGAATTAAGGTTGCATAGAGAAGTGTACTCGGGGTGGGGGGTGGGAGGGATGGGGGAATTGTATACCAATGAAGGAATTTTTTTTTCTCTTTATTTTTGGAGAGGGGAGTGAACTGATGGGGAGGGGTGCGCAGGGAGAAAAGTGCGGCAATGAATGAATGGAAATCCAAAATCTCTGGAAATGCTTAGTAAAATTAATTTTAAAAAAAAGAATTGACAGGACTGGGTTTAGGTTTTGGTCAGTCCATTTTCTGGTTATGACAAAAAATTCTGCTATGAACATCTATATACAGATTTTCAGGTTGGAGAATGTTTCATTTCCTAGGGTATGTTTCTAGGAGCAGACATGCCAGAGCATGTGGTACCTCCATGTTTAACTTTTTAAGAAACTGTCAAACTGATTTCAAAGCAGCTACATCATTTTACATCGCCACTAGGAATGCATAAGAATTTACATTTCCCACTAGTTAATGCCTTTTTAAAAATTACTAAAATCCAAAACCAACTGCCTTTGAGTCAACTCCAATTTATAACAACTCAGCAGAACTGCCCCATAGGGTTTCCCAAGCTGCGATCTTCACAGAAGCAGACTACCACCGTGGACTCCTCAGGCACAGCTCAATTAGCAGCCAACACCCATCCTATCATCTCGCCTTCCGTGCAGGAGACCCAGGTCTGACCCTCAGCCAAGGCACAGCATGTGCAGCCACCCTCAGTCAGCCAGCAGACTGCCACGCCGCTATGACACTGCGCAGCTTTTGGTGAACTCTCCAGGCAAAGACACGCGGGGAAGAAAGGCTGGTGATCTGATAGCCAGGTGTCATCAGGGGACCGTGTAGGACTAGGCAGCCCTGCATTCCACTGGACATGGGTCATCGTAAATATACTCACTGAGTGGCAGTAAGAGTGTGAAGTGTTGTTTTACTTTTTCTTGGGTTTATTGGTCATTTGTTTATATTACTTGAATATTTAACTTTTCTGCCCATTTAAAAAATGAAGCTATATTTTCATGATTGAGTTTTAAAAGTGCTTTATGTATCTTCTGAATGTGAATGAATAAAATGTTACATATATGAGTTTGCAAATATTTCCTCCCATTCTTTGTATTTTAATTTCTTGAGGGTAGTGATGTGGCACAAACACTTCATTTTTGATAAAGTTCTTATCTACTTTTTTTTTGTTATTTCTGCTGGTGTCATATCTAAGATTTGTTGTGGTGGTGGTACGCCATCGAGTCGCTTGTCACTCATAGTAACCCTATGTACAAGAGCCCTAAACGCTGCTCTATCCTGTGCCAACAAACTTTACTGGCTCTAACACATCAAATCCCATTACTCCAATCACTGAATCGATCCATCTCATCGAAGGTCTTCATCTCCTGCACTGTCCCTCCATCCTCCCAAACATGATGTCCCTCTCCAAGGACTGGTCCCTTCTTGCAACATGTCTAAAGTATGCCAGATGGAGTTCAGAATCCTTGACTCCAAGGAGCATTCTGGCTTCACACTCTCCAGGACAAACCTGTTTGTTCTCCTAGCAGTCCATGTTATATTCAACACTCTTCTCCAGCACCACAGCTCAAAGGCATCAATTCTCTTTCTATCATCCCTAGTCACTGTCCAGCTCTCTGAAGCATAGCATGCAACTCTGAAGACTAAAGTCCGGATCAGGTGCACCTTAGTCTCCAGCCTGACATCAATGTTCTTTAGTACTCTGGAAAGGTCTCTGACAGCTGACTTTCCCAATACAATTCATCTCTTGATTTCCTGGCTGCTGGTACCAAGAGTGTTGACTATGGAGTCAAGCAAGCAAACTGTTAATTATCTCACTCTCTTCACCATCCATAAAGATGAGGCCAATTGGCCCAGTGGTGAGAATCTTTGCTTTTTTGATGTTGAGCTTCAATCCATGTTGAAAGATTCAGTCCTTGACTGGCAGGGCAGCAAGCCCTTTAGGTCCTCCTCAGTTTCAGTTAGCAGGGTTATGTCATGTGCATAATGCAGGCTGCTGATGAATCTTCCAATTCTGATGCCACATTCCTCCTCATATAGCCCAGCGTCCTGGATGATCTGTTCTGCATACAGATTGAAATGGTATGGAGACAGAATACATCCCTGGTGGACACCCTTCCCAATTTTGAACCATGTAGTGTCTCCTTGCTCTGTTCTGACGACTGCCTCTTGGTTTAAGTATAGGTTTCGCATAAGCACAATCAAATGTTATTAATATAATAAAATGTTATACTGTTGAAGATTTACTCATGTTTTTAATCTAGGAATCATAGTTTTAACTCTTACATTTAGGTCTAGGATTCACTTGCACTGATTTTTATGGATAGTGTATGGTAAATTTCAACTTGTTTTGGGAATTTCCTTTTCTGATTGTTTATTGGTAGTACACAACTGATTTTTTTTATGTTGATTTATTTCTTCATCTTATATCTGGAAATATTGCTATACTTGTTAATATTTTGTTTTAGTGGATTCTTTAGGATTTTTATATAAACAAGATGATGTTAACAGCAAATACAGTTTTGTTTCCTTTCTACTCTGTAGGATATTTATTTCCTTTCTTGCCTAACTGCTGTAGCTCGGATCTCTAATACAGCACTGAACAGAACTGACCATGTGGCAAAAGTGGACAACCCTGTCTTGTTCTTTATGCTAGAGGGAAGCTTTAGCCTTTTCAGCAGTTTTAATGCTCTCTTTAAGAGAAATTAATTGCATGTACAGTACAACCAAAGAAGAAGGCATCTTTGAACTCCTTATTCTCCAGAGTGCTAGACAGTGAACAAATCATTCTTGGAAGAAGCACTATACCATTAGAATGCTCCCTAGAAGTGAGAGTTCATCTCATGTATTTTGTGCATATTACCAAGAGAGACCAGTCCTTGGGGAAGGACATCATGCCTAATGGAGAGACACTGAAGACCCTTAACGAGATGGGATGACACAGTGGCTGCAACCATGGGCTCAAGCAATAGTAAGTCTTGTTAAGATGGCACAGGACAGGGTTGCTACGAGCTGGAACCAATTTCATGGCACCTAACAACAACAATGATGTGATGGAATAAGATGCCCATGTTCTTGCTAGAGTTGTTGTTGTTAAGTGCTGCTGAGTTGAGTTTAACTCACAGTGACCCTATGAATAATAGCTCTGAACCCTGTCCTACCCTGTGCCATCCTTATCATCTCTGATACACTTGATCCCTGCAGTCATTGTGTCAATCCATTTTGTTGAGGGTTAAGTATCCAATGCTTCAAAGTTTACCAGGTTTATTAAAATTTCTGCATATTCTGGGTGATATGAGATTGAGAGATTTCGTTGGTCAAATATTGATAGTTTCATATGGCTTACTTGAATAGCATAGGTTTATCAAGGCAGTTTGGCTAGGCAGCAAAGGAGCTAGTCTGCATTATTTTAAAACTGTCTGTCAGAAAGAGGATCTTGGACTATCTTGTTATTGTTGAATCCTTAGAATCTGGTATGTAGTAATTACTCAAAAGGATTTCTTGAATAGATAATGTACTCCTTTAATTATTTCAAGGAAATCTTTCCCTTAGAAAGCTTAAATGGCATAGTAGAGAGATCAATGATCAAGTTTCAATCATTTTTACAATGTTAGGGATGACAATAGCCTCCAAGTTCTTGCACAGACATGACATTAATAGAAGTTATAATGTGCTGCCCAGTTAGAGTGTTTGTTAAAAGCGCCAAACAAATAGTGCTTTCTCACTTCGACTGGTAGGTGCTTAAAATGAATATACCAGGCAAAAGGTCTATTTTTATAAGCTAGTAAATTTATTTGATTATGCTTCTTAAAATAAATTATAGTTCCCTTTTTCATTAATAACAACTTCAATTTCAATTTGTTTCCCCCAAACAAAAAGTCTCCAATGTTTCCATTTGCTGATTTTCTATTGACAATGTCTTTATAATTTCCCTTTTCCTCTCTCTTGCCTATATAATTCCTTAGTGTGCTGACTCCTCATAGAATTTTTGAATAATTGTTCCAACTTGGATTACAAGCCTTTCATCATCAACCAACCTATGAGAATAGGCTCTTTAGATATATAGAATTACCCAAAATGTACACAGGAATTTATGTCTCAATAATTCCTTTCCCATTAGACTAAAAATCTAAAGGAATCATTCATGAATCTATGAGCTTGAATCAATTCAGTGGCAGTGGGCTGGGGAGGGTATTTATATCAGAGACAATAAGGTTGGCACAGGATAGAGAAGGGTTTAGAGCTGTTGTACACAGGGTCGTTATGAGTCGCAGGTGACTTGACGGCACATAATAACAACAAAAATATATGGAAGGAACAGGTATTTATGATCTGCCTTCTACCACACACACGCCAGTGGGGTTATTTCTCCAGTGGTAAGAACAGATAGGAACCAAGCACATGTAGATGTTAAATTCATCTGGGATTAAAGGTATACCTTTTCAAGACAGACAGAAGTGCTAAGAAATTTGTTAGTGGGATGCATGTTTATATGTACTGTTATATTTTTTCAAGTATGAAAAATTATATGGATGGGTTTTGAAATCCCTTCAATAATACTTGAGACAGGTTTGACTCAAACTTAAATTTGCCCATACTATGATCCTTTCTACAGAGAAATGCATATATGTCTTGGTTACTGAATATAATTACATTAATTCAGTGGCACTTTTATAACTTTATCTGTTATGCATAATCCTAAATAGCTCCAATTGAAATAAAACTCAGAAAATTTCATCTAAGCAGGTTCAAATTTTAAGTAACTTCACACTTACTATCAATATTACATAACTACTCTGTTTATACCTTTCATCACTATGAAATAATTGACAACCATGCACTGCGTCCACATTTTCTGCCTCTCCTCCTCACCTGAGCACTAACCTGCTCCTTCCTATCTGCTCAAGGGCTTTTGCTCATGTGATCATTCCACCTCTCCAGAATCACGAAAATGTGGCTCTTTAATTTGACACCACAAAGAAATACTGTACTGTCTCTCAAGCTGATCACTCTTGATTAAAAAAGTAAAGGTAAGCAATAGAAATCACAGAGCAAACACAGACATTTTTGGAAATGATATAATGTTCTGAGATGAAATTCACATAAACAAGGGTGAAATATCTGTAAGGGCTGTTGACCTTGTATCTTGATCAATTATTTTTTTTTTGGTGAGTGTGTGTGTGTGTGTGTGTGTATGAAGGGGTTGGGGTGCTAGAGGAATATATATCCCTATTATCTGCTGATATGAATGCATCTCTCCATATAAGTGATAGTCTTAAAAAAAAAACACGGCAAGGCAGAACAATGAGATGATTACAGACTTCAGGTTTGTCATCTGACAGATCTGGGTTGAAATTTAGGTTCCACCAGATGCACACTTTGTGATCTTAAGAAAGTCATTTCATACTTGTGAACTGTACAATGGCAGTAACAACTACCTTCCAAGTTGTGAGAATGAAATGAATAATGTGCATAAAGCACACTGACATGCAGAATTAAAATATAACGATAGTCACATCAATGAAAAGACAGGAGAATTTTAGAAATGTAGAGGTGCTTTTAGATTTGGTAACTGTAGTGAGGTGAACTGCAACCTTCAAGAGCTATGTCCATGACACACATGTACCCCTGCTATCTGTGTATGTGACCTTATTTGAAAAAAGGTCTTTGGATCCTTATACTCATCCTGCAATAATGGTTTTATACAGTATTTGTCCTTGTGGGTCTGAGTTAGTTCACTCAGCATAATGTTAAGGATCCATGGGGGGCGGAGGGTTGAGGACATGCAGAGGCAGGGGAGATTACTCATGGAATTGTACAATTTGGTGGGAGGTGGGAGGGAAATTGGAAGAATCTGTTCTGGAAAACAATGTATTCAAATTTTGTAAATAAACTAGTATAATTAAAAAAAAACCCTTTTAAAAAAAAGAATAAAGGTCTTTGTAGATAAACACAAATTAAGAATTTCTGAAGTGAGATCATCCTGGATTAGCTGAGTGGACCTGCCCTAAATGCAATATACCGGGCAGAAGAAGGCCGAAGACATAAGGAGAAGAGGAGAAGGCCATGTGAAACATGGAAGCAGAGACTGAAGCTATGTGGTCCAAAAGCCAAGGAACACTTGGGAGTCACCAGAAGCTGGAAGAAGCAAGAAAGGATGAACCCAGATGGGTTCTTTCAAAGAGAAAGTGATCCTACTGACATTTAATTCTGACTCTATAAAGCTGAAGATAATAAATCTCTGTTGTTTTGACCCAACACATTTGTGGTTATTTGTTACAGCAGTTTTAACAATTCTTACCACTAGGACACCAGTGCCTCCTAAAAAGCAACGTGACAGCATCAAACCATTTTGTATCTGAAGTCACAACTTCTCTCGGCATTAATCATCTCAGCTATGAAACCGAAAAATGCAGGCCACGAGCACAGATCCAAATCAGCTCATCACCGGTGTCTCTAGGGAAACTTCCCTAAATCTTTCAAGTCCCAGTTCTCACCACACTAACACCCATGCAACCTGCTCAATTGTAATCACTGAGAAAGTGGTCCTAAAATCAACTCAATTTGGTAAGCACATGACTTTGTGATCGATCATCTAATCCCTTCCAGGGCTACATCTCATACTTGTGGTTAGAGAATGATGCTCAGAGTTCTCAGTACTTAAAAAGTGTCTGCACAGCCTAAACTGTATGTATCTATGAAACTAGAAAATTGAACATAAAAAGCAAGTATCTGGAACCGATTTATTCCAGGTTCCAAGGGCATGGAATTTGGGCCAAAGTACCTTTTAATATCCTTTGTTCTACTTCAGCAGTCACTGTCCCCGGGCTGACTCCCTCTGCTTTTCATCCCACCCCCTCTCAACATGTTCTGAGGCAGAAAACTATAGTAAATGTTTTCTATCCACAAAGAAAAAGCACAAATGTGACAGGACACAGGCCAGGTGAAACAGGTATTATTTGGAGCGTCTGCATGTAGGCTAGCACTGCCAACACGGATTTACCACATCTGAAAATAATATTCATAAAATCTTTTCCATCTTTTAGGAGGTCATACAGCTTTAAAAATAAAACAAAACAAAAATCCTCTCTTATTAGAAAGGACTCAATTTTTTGAAATAAATTATTTTCTTTTAAACATAGGCTGAGATTTTCTTCTTGGATCCTAGATTAAAATTTTCTAACCCTGAATTAATCTCTCACATCAGTGTTAGGATCCTAAAAGGAAGGAATCATTAAATAAAATGATCTTGAGTAAACTCAATCTTAGCAGAATGAAAAACCATTATCAATCTTTAATCACTAAGTCAGTAGGAAGGCAACATTTTATTCTTATGTTTACTGTTAGTTGAATGCAGGGTGTTAACAAGGTCTGTTAGCACATAAAGCTTGAATTCCATGTCTGTCAGCTACCAGTGCATCCTATGGAGTCAGGATTTCTGGATTGTGCAGAATCAGGAAGAGCTGGAAAGATCAATGAAACGCTGATGCCTCTCTATCCTCAGGGAGATCAAAGCAAGAGTCATTTCATCTTTTCACTGGGAACTACCTAAATTTCTCAGGGCTGTGCTAGTTACCACAACCTACACAGCTAAAGGACAGACAGCCTGTGGTTGGGTGGGGAAGGAGGGGGTCACATGGCCCCAGACAGCACTCTGTCCCTTTGAAGAGTCAGAGTTAAATCGACACAGGAACATCTCAATCATCCAGCCTGGATTTTTCCCACAGTCCTGGGTCAAGACCTACAAAAAGACTCCCTCTGGGAACAGTCATCCTGACTTCAGAAAAGGATACTTCTCTCACCCAAGTTAACAATTAGGACCTTTAATTGATTTAAAGTCATTGTTGTTGTTATGTGCCATCAAGTCACTTGCGCCTCATAGCGAGCCTATGTACAACAGCCCTAAACCCTGCTCTATCTCTTGCTAACCTTATTGTCCCTGCCACACCTATCCCCATTACTCCAGTTGATGGAATCAATCCATCTCATCAAGGGTTTTCATCTCCTCCACTGTCCCTCCACCCTCCCAAGCATGACACCCCTCTCTAAAGACTGATTCCGCCTTGCTACATGTCCAAAGTATGTCAGATGGAGCTTCAGAATCCTTGCTTCCAAGAAGCAGCCTGGCTTCACCCTCTCCAGGACATAATTGTTTGTTCTCCTAGAATTCCATGGTATATTCAATACTCTTCTCCAGCACCACAGTTCAAAGGCATCAACTCTCCTTCTATCATCCCTGGTCATTGCCCAGCTCTCTGATGCACAGCAAATAATGACAAAGACCATGGCCTGTATCAGATGCACCTTGGTCTCCAGAGTGATATCATTGCTCCTCAGTACTTCGGGAAGGTCTCTGACATTAGACTTTCCCAATACAATTTGTCTTTTAATTTACTGGTTGCTGGTACCAGGAGTGTTGACTGTGGAGCCAAGCAAACTGAAGCTGTCAACAATCTCAATTATCTTCACCATCTATCATGACGCTGCTGATTGGTCCAGTGGTGCGAATATCTTCCTGATGTTGAGCTTCAATTCATATTGAAGGCTGCAGTCCTTGACCTTCTGCAGCAAGTGCTTCAGGTCCTCCTCAGTTTCAGCAAGCAGGGTTGTGTAATCTGCATAAAGCAGACTATTGATGAGTCTACCTCCAATTCTGATACCACACCTTCTCTTCATAGAGCCCAGCCTCCTGGATAACATGCTCCACATGTAGATTGAAAAGATACGGAGATAGGGCACATCCTTGACACATACCCTTCCCAATTTTGAACCATGCAGTGTTTCCTTGCTCTGTTCTGATGAATGTATCCTGGTTCAAGTATAAGTTTGGCATAAGCACAATCAAGTGTTCTGGGATTCCCATTCTTCTCAGGGTCAGCTACAGCTTGTTGTGATCCACACAGTCAATAGCTTTCGCATAGTCAATGAAACACACACAGACATTCCTCTGGTACTCTCTGCTTTCAGCCAAGATCCATCTGACATTAGCTATAATATCCCTAGTGCCACAGCCTCTTAAGACTTACTTATATTTGATAAGATTCTCCTGCTGTCTTTAATGCTACTTTTTAAATTCTCAGAAGACTAAGAAGAGGCAGGGAACAGTGTTACCACTCTTTGTAATGTTGTTTTAAACAAGAATAACATAGAAAACTCCAACTCCTTGATACTGAGTCAGAACCAGCTCCCATTTGACGCTCCAGTGAATTTTCAGAGGCTGTGTAAATCACAGAGGCCCCATCTTTCTCCTAGACTGTGTGTTCCTGCAGAGCAAGGTTTGAAATGTGTGCTTGCTTTAATCTGGATGCCCCAAGCACTAACACAAGATTTTAACATGGAATATGTGTTCGAAAAAAGTTGGTTGAGTAAATAAAAGAAAGACACCCTCCCTTCCCCCCGTATAGAAGGCCCTAAATATGGCTATAATTATTCCACTGAGAATTCTAACTTTGGATTTTCTTGGCATTGGGGCTTTCCACTTCCAATTACCAAAAGCTCAATATAAAAGCTTTCAAATGCGCAAAACAGACAGAAGTAATTTAACATTGAGCAGTCATACACCCGCTACCTAGCTGATACAATTTACATTATTTTTGTTTTATCCTAAATCATCTTTTAAAAAATGTCTTTCACAATAAGTTGTAATAACTTTATTTATCAATTTACTTTATTTTTGTTTTATCCTAAATCATAAAAATATCTTTCACAATAAGTTGTGATAACTTTATTCATCAGAATCAAGTGTTTGTTTATATTTCTGCATTTCCTTTGGATAAATTTATATATAATGAAATGCATACATGTATACACCTGTGGAATTCAAATTCCTTTCAAGATAGAACTTACCCTCACCTGGTTCCCCTTCCCAGAGACAGCTACTTCCCTCATTTTTTACATGACAGGCTAATTTTATTTGGTCTATGAGTCGATAGTCACCTTTCACCTTTTCTGGAACCTTCATGAAGTATAGTAAACACTACGTTCTCTTATGTGTAAGATTTCTTTCAGTCAGCAAAATAAGCATTCTGAGATGTATCCTTGTAGCGGTTGGTGTTAGCAGTTGTTCCCTTTTTGTGTGGAATGGTACACCAACGTATGCTACACTGCCGTTTATCTGGTAGTCTAGTGGTAGGAAGGTGCACTGCAATCCCAAAGAAATGTGGATTGAGTCCACCAGCTGCTCCATGAGAAAAATACAGGCACTCTCCTCCAGTGCAATTTACTGCCTCTGAAAACCCACTGGTGGGTCAGCTACGAATCAGTTCTGACTCGACAGCACACAATCACCACCATCAGATACTGATGAACATTTGAGTTGTTTCAGTGTCTTACAATTATGAGGACATTTGCTATGTCCTTTCACCAGCACTTTTGTAGACATATATTTTCATCCTGGGTCATTATGTAGAAATGGAATTGCTCAAGTACACTTTCACAAGAAACTATCACACAATTTCTACTTCTGCTAGCACCTTGTGAGCATTCTGATCACCTCCGTGAGCCCATCTGTGATGGAACACTCTCACTTCAGCTGGAGTTGCAGTGGGCATGGCAGCACCTAGCAACAACAGTGACATTCAGACATTCATCCTGGATTCCTTCACCTTGGGAGAGCAGCAGGGAGTAAACGTACAAGTGTATGTATGCATTATACACAGGGGACCTTGGTCATAGGAATAGGCTGTTGTAGAGATAAAGCTGCATGAAATGAAACCAAAGTGTGTGTGTGTGTGTGTGTGTGTGTGTGTGTGTAGATCCTTGGGGAATGCTGTGGTCCATCAAGTCTGGTGGGCCTTCACTGCTATCATAAAAGGAGGCGAGGCAGATTAGAGCATTAAGAAAGCATGGCCACCTACTTTTTTAAAAAGTCACTCTTTGGATCTCATCTATAGGATAAAGAAAGACTTCATGTCCAGTTCTGATGAGTGAGGTCACAATTAGGAACAAGAAAGTCACTAGCATGGTCTCTGCTGTTGAATACGTCCCTGCACTAATCAAGTGAAAGGCCTGCCTTCCCTCACTCCATGGCCAATAATCTAGATGGAATTTCAAACACTTCGGAAATGTAACAAAAAAAAGAAAATCTCATCTAAAACAGAGTCCAGCAGATTTCAGCAGGGGACACAGGGGAAGTTAAAAAAACCATCCAGATCACTTGATAAGAGAACAGAGAAGAACTTGGCAATTTCCTTGTAATAGCTGCAATTCTCAGTAACTCAATCCTGGGGGGGGGGGATGGTGAGGTAAGGACACTCCCACGTGCAAAAGCATACTCCAACAGATCTCCCCTTAAAGATGACTGTCCACCAAAATGGAAGCCTTTTTTTCTACCTAATGATAATCTGTGGAGTTTTTCTCTAAACCACTGACAAAGAAATACCAAGTTACTAAATTTAATCAGTGTGGAGATGACTGTAATTCTGTTTGTTTCTTCACGTGTGTTGTCTGACATCTGTGGCATCAGGACTCTCTTGTCTGTTCTTCAGAGGCAGGAGAAGATGAAGAAATGGTTTATGTTGACAAGGCCTATAAACCAAGCAGCCCTAAATACACTCCCCCCAGGCTTCCAGAATACAAAGGGAAAAAGTAATCATTCCAAATGACCCCCAACTATTTAGAATTTCATACCATCAAGTTAGATGAACTAAAATTGCTACCACCTGTAAAGATTCAAAGACCTACAAAAATCACTACAGAGAGGAGGGGTTGGGGGTGGTGGTGGTGGAAGTACCCCAAACTCAGCAGCTGTGCTTGGAGAGAAAGCCAGTAAAGGAAGAGCAGCTTGGGGCACACACAGTCCCCTCCCTCCTCCCAGAGAGTGGGAAGGCCTTCCAGAGTCCAAAGGAATGGAACAACATGCCTCATCAATTCTTCTCATACTTAAGACCCTAAGAAAAGTTGGTGGATCTGTCACAATCTTGGTTGTTGAATGAAAATTTGGTGTTTTGAGCTCACAGGCAAAAAACATGACGATCTGTTTCCAGAGAGATTATAAACTAGGAAACCTTATGAGTTAGTTACACTCCATCTCTCAAAGCAGAAAGATTATTGCTATAAGTTGCTAATTGATTTCAAGGCACAAGTATAAACATACCAACTACCTCTGATTACTGTAGACAAAATAGATATCCAGAAAGGCTAACCTACTTGTGCAAATAGGCTAAGTCACTGCCTTTCAGCTGGAACTATTCACAGACGATACCAGAGCAGGTTTCTGAAGCTTGTAAACGGCACAGAAAGAGACTGTCCCTGGTGAACTGCTGGAGAGGCATGGCCTTCGCTTAGCAGAGCTCCCTCCAACTGCAAGTGCTGCAAGTGGTGAAGAGCTTCAGAAAGATCGAAGGTGTTGCTGTTGTGTATCCTCTAGTCAGAACGGACTCAGAGTTGACCCTCCAGCAAGTTTTCAGAGGCTGTAAACTGTATGTGAGGAGACTGCCTAGCTTTCTCCCATGGGCAGCAGCAGATGGAAAGAAAAAAAAGTCTACCTCCCAATTCTCAAATTCTCACATCAATTAGTCCCTCTATCACACTGACAAGAACCTGCTGGATAGAAAAACAATCAGAGTACATTTCTTCAATATGGTGACATAAAAAACTAATGGGGGAAAATGAGAAAAGATCAAGAATCTCCTTCTTCTAGACCAGTTTAACTATTTCATTTGAGGTACTTAACTCCTGCTCACATAAGACAATAAACTCTCATGGTCTATGAGTAGACTTTGGTCATTGTTTTTGAGGGTTAGTGCAGTTCACACACGTTCCCTGCACGACCCAAATGAACTCCCAACATTTTCTCAGTCAGGTGATGGCAAACCTTAACATCGAAGACAGCACATTAGTTAAAAAAAAAAAAAATATATATATATATATGTATATAAAAATATCCTCACAACAATTAAATAATGGTCTGTGTAATTGTGGTTGGGAAACTCAGGTAAAGGTACTATTTTCATCTTACAACCAGAATGGTGAATAAAAAACAGATAAAAAAAATCCCAAGGCCAGTGTGTACATGGTGTCTGAGGGCACTGGGCAAACACCGTTTTGGTTGTATATTGGCTGGGCTTTGCATTAGGTGCTTTCCTTGCGTATCTACCAAACGAAAAACTTCAAACTCACTGCTGATGACTCAGTTCTGACTCAAAGTGACCCTCCTACCTCCTAAAAATTCTGAATTCATCTTTCAAAATCCATATGGAATTAATTAAATGCATATTTACTGCAAATCAACAAGACGAAAGTCATTGAGAGTTGAAATTAAACCCCAAAAAAGAAAAATAAGACTATCCTTAAAGAATGCGGAGACTAGGGTTAATAAGACAAGCATCTAGACAATAAATCACCTAAATAGATAATTTTTAAAAAGCATATACTGGATAACAACACCACAGACTACAAGCTGCTTTTCTAAGACCAAGATCAAACAGAACAACAAACAAAAAGTTAGGAGCTGGTTTAGAATTGAGACTAAGGAGTATTTAACAGAAGATTGAAAATTCCATGTAATCCTCACAACACACAAATTCAGGAACTCTTCTGTCTGTGGGATAGAATCACCCTATTAAATTAACTGCTTCTAGAGAGATCAGCCTGTGTGACAGCCCTACACTGGAGCAGATGGCGGCAGCACAGCAGTGTCAGATGCAGGCTGCATTTTCCTTTATGGCCAAGAGGGCAATACTTTTGCTCTGTTATTCTGGAACTTTCCATCACTGAACATTAGCTTCCAAGAAGTCAATATGCTCCCTGGTCAAAAATGGTGCTTAATATTTGTTTGGGAGTAGGGCACTGCTAGGTCTGGAACAGAAGTCTAACTGAGGTAAGGCTCCAAGGGGCCATACTCTGTCCCCTTCTGCTACAGGGGAGACTAGTAAGCAGAAGATTATTAAGGTGGATATAAATTCTTATTCCCCAAGCAAGGAGATTTCTAAGTCAAACAACAAACAGAAACCAAATCTATCTATCTATCTATCTATCTATCTATCTATCTATCTATCTATCTATCTATCTAATGTAATTAAGAAATCCAAAAGACAAATATTAATTGGCAATCCTTTCTCAAACGGGACAGAAGGGCAAGTTGAATTAAGTGGCTCTATAAAATACAATCCGAAAAGTCCTCAGTATTTAAAATGTCATACATCATAATGGCAGGAGTGGTCTTGCCCTGTCACGCCAGAAAGTAAATGAAAAGATGATGAAGTCATAGATACTCTGTACAAAAGAATGCCCAGAAAAGGAGGTTTCACAGCTCTCAATGATTCCTGAAAAAAACTTTCATTCAGGTTCTGCTGCAGGTACCACAGAAAACATTCTAACTGAATGCTGGAAAGACCCTGAGATCAGACAGCTGAGAACATAGAGATGTTGACTTGGCTGACGTTTGATAGACATCAGATCTCAAACGGCCAATCACATTTACACTTAGGTATAGAGAAATGCACATTATTTGGTATTAGAAAATTTAAACCAAAGTAAAGACTTAGTGTTGCCTAAAGTTTGCTCTGAAAGGCAGAGAGTTCATGGTTGACTGAATGAACATCTGTTGCATCAGACAGGGGCCATTCTGTTACACTGGTTCCAGGCCCGGCATTAGAGAGAGGAGGTGGTCCTGCATAACATGAGGCAGCTTCAGCAACAGACCTGGATCCAACTCCTGGTTCAGTCACTAATTGAAACAATGTTGGCCAAGCTGCTTGATCTTTCTGAGCTTCAGCTTCCTTATCTATAAAATTAAAACTATAATTTTATCTCACATGGTCTTTGGAGAATTACCTGCGATAATGTATAATTGCCCTGAAGGAATTGACAAAAAAGCAAGGCTCCAGGAGTTGACGGCATACCAGTGGACATATTTCAACAGACAGACACTGGCCTGGATGTGCTCACTAAGTTGTGCCAAGAAATCTGGAGAAAAGCCAGCTGGCCCACTGACTGGAAAAGATCTATATTTGTTCCCATTCCAAAGAAAGGTGACCCAATAGAGTGTGGAAATTATCGAACAATATCATTGATATCACATGCAAGCAAGATTCTGCTGAAAATTATCCAAAAACGTTTGCAACAATATGTCAACAGAGAACTGCCAGATGTGCAGGCTGGATTTAGAAGAGGTCGTGGTACTAGGGATATTATAGCTAATGTTAGATGGATCTTGGCAGAAAGCAGAGAATAACAGAAGAATGTCTATCTGTGCTTCATTGACTATGCAAATGCTTTTGACTGTGTGGATCACAGTAAGCTGTGGTTGACTCTGATAAGAATGGGAATCCCAGAACCTTTGATTGTGCTAATGCAAAACCTATACTTGGACCAATAGGCAGTCGTCAGAACAGAGCAAGGAGACACGACATGGTTCAAAATCAAGAAGGGGGTCCGTGAGGGATGTATTCTGTCTCCATACCTTTTCAATCTATATGCAGAAGAGATCATCCGAGATGCTGGGCTATATGAAGAGGAATGTGTCATCAGGATTGGTGGAAGAGTCATCAAAAACCTGTGTTATGCAGATGACACAACCCTGCTTGCTGAAACTGAGGAGGACTTGACTCGCTTGCTGCAGAAGGTCAAGGACTGCAGTCTTCAATATGGATTGAAGTGCAATATCAAGAAAACAAAGATTCTCACCACTGGGCCACCTGGCAGCATCAGTATGGATAGTGAAGAGATTGAGATAGTTAACAGTTTTCGTTTACTTGGTTCCACAGTCAACGCTCTTAGTAACAGCAGCCAGGAAATCAGGAGACGAACTGCATTGGGAAAGTCAGCTGTCAGAGACCTCTCAAGAGTACTGAAGAGCAACGACATCAGGCTGGAGACTAAGGTGTGCCTGATCCAGGCTATAGCCTTTGCAATTATGTGCTATGCATCAGAGAGTTGGACAGTGAATAGGGTTGACAGAAAGAGAATTGATGCCTTTGAGCTGTGGTGCTGGAGAAGAGTGTTGAATATACCATGGACTGCTAGGAGAACAAACAGGTTTGTCCTGGAGAAGGTGAAGCCGGAATGCTCCTTGGAATCAAGGATTCTGAAGCTTCGTCTGACATACTTTGGACATGTTGCAAGAAGGACTGGTCCTTGGAGAGGGACATCATGTTTGGCAGAGTGGAGGGGCAGCGAAGGAGAGGAAGATCTTTGATGACATGGATCGATTCTGTGACTGGAGCAGTGGGAATGATATAACAGCGTTTATAGCTCTTGTACATAAGGTCGCTATGAGTAGCAAACAACTCAATAGTACATAACAACAACAAATGTATAAACATACTGCTTAGGTTTTGCTTAGAACACACCAAAATATTCACCAAAGGGATGAGGAAGCATTTATTTAGGGCTTTCTGTTACTTCAGTATATAGGATGAATATGTCACATTCCTATGTCAACTGTGAGAGAAATGAAGATCTGAACATGGGAGGTGAAGCACTAAGAGACAGGAAGCCTTCTAGATGTGCCTTTTTATCACAACTTGGGATCACCATTTCAATCTAGCAAAATTCCTTATTTTGGGCAACCAGAACTGCATAGTGGTGGTGCTGTTGGTGTTGTTAAGTGCTATCAAATCATCTGCAACTTACAGGTACCCTGTGAACATGACCTTGGAGAAAAGATGAAAGTTTTTGTGTTCAAGACTTTCTTTTGTAAGGTTGCTACAGGTCGTCTACAACTCTATGGCACTTAACAACAACAACATTGCAATTGCTGTGTCAATCCATCTTGTTGAGGGATTCCCTCTTTTTCGAGGTCTCTCTGCATTTCCCAGTGTGATGTCTTGCCTCTACAGAGCACCTTATTTGCACTTTTCCCCACTCCTTTGTTCTTTTGGCAGCCCATGGGCTAGTCAGTCCTTCCTAAGGCACTGATTCTTCTTTGGTCATCTTTAGTCAAAGTCCAACTTTCAGAGGCATAGGAAACAACCAGAAATATACTGGGTTGGATCAGGCACACCTTAGACAGGATGTGTTCTTTCTGTGTTCTCCAGGCAAAGGTCGCGGCGAATGCTCTGTATCTTGCCTATCGTTGAATCTTTTCACCAATCTGCTTACACTAAGCATTATCCCCTGAGGAGAGTGGCTTATAAGTCAAAATTTGTCAAGTGATGGGTGTTTGTTGTTGTTTATTTTTCATAAAAGAAAGTGAAGATAGATGATAGGGAAAGAGAAGGGAAAAGGAGGGAAGGGACAGAGAGCTTGAGCTCTGCGCACTCGCAGTTCTCTGAAAAGAAACTTACAATGATGCTGGTGCTGATAGAAAGTGGGCTGTGACCCTATGGGGGAAGGGTGCACTCTCAAACCGATAAATACCTCTGGGCCTGCACATACACCACAACAAATTACAACGCAAGATCAAAACTGCACCTGCAGTTCACAATGACCTATATTTTGCCTGAGTCCCCAAAGTTACTCTGTAGCAAAGCCAAGTCAAAACAATGCTCAAGAAAGGAAGGGCTGAACGTTCCTGGCGGCTTCCCTTTCACTCCAAGCTGCCAAGGTCACCTTGAGGTGAGGCTTAACCCTCCACTTGGCCTTTTTTCCTTTTCCCTCTCCTGCCCCTTCTCACTATTTATGTACATGCTGATATGGTTTACAGCCTGCACCTCAACAGCATCATCACCCTGGATTTTTATCAGACCTGGAGCCACAGTAAGCAGGAAAAAGGAGACTGGGTTGGAGGCTGGGTGTGGCAAGGTTCCCCAGCCTTATCAGGGAGGTAAGAAAGTGAATCCACCTGGCATGCTCCTGGCTGTGAAGTCCCAGGAGGTGAGCCAAAGTGCCAGGGGGTCACTAGAAGTTCACTCTGGGTAAGTGTCCAATGTTGGCAGGACTTAGCTCATCAACTTTTTTCATTTGTGAAGATGTATTTCCTGTTGCATCCTTTCCTCCTTGTCATCTAGGTAAAAGAATCCAGTATGTAGCCTATTTAGTGGGTGGGAAACATTCCCTTCCTGAATTAAATCCAATTATGGTAATTCATTCAGAAAATCCTGGGGATCCCTGGCACAAGTCACACTGCACAGGGTGGAGGAGCTGGGCGTTAGGCATGGGGCCACCGTACCAAGGCCACGGGGTGATCTCCTCACCCCTGCAATGACCTGCACTTGAACCAAGCCAGCAATCATCTCCCAAGCTACTTAACCTTGGTGTGCCTCATTCTCTCCTCCTATAAAACGCAGTCCTCACTCTTTATTTCTAAGCTGTTTAGATTCCCAGAGAATAAACCAACCAAGGTCCACTGACAGAAAAAGGAACTTGAGTCTCTAGTGTTTGTGCTTCTGTACTTTGGAGCTGAGCTCTAGTAATAGATAAGGCTTATGACTTACCCTGAAAGGGATATTATTGTTCATATAGAATAATACAGGCTAGAACTGACCATTGCTTGAGTATTATAAAAGAATGATTACAAACAAAAGTGGTAGACATCAATTTCCTGTAATCAAGACCTTGGCTTAAAATATTACTGAGCACTAATGACAGGTGTTCATTGTTTCAAAACTTCCATTGCCTTAAAACTAAAGTCAGGGCTGCCAAGTCAGAACCAACACTTAGCCCGCCCTCCAGTGGGTTTCCAATCCAGTGAACTGTATGGATGGAGACTCTCCAGTATTCTCCCACAAAGCCACACAGTAGATTCAAACCTGGCCTTTGGGTCTGAAGTACAATGCCTCCTTATGGAATAAGATAAATACTTAAAAAAAAAAAAGGAAGGCTTTCTACTCAGTCAAGCATTTCTCTCACCCACTTCATAATGTATTGATCACTTCCAGATAATAATCACTTTCACTCAACCCAGAAGATATTCTCAAATCACATCAAGCCATATTTCAAAGAATTGGATTCTGTACGGAAATAGAGGCTGTGACCCCAAGGCCTTTAGCAAGTAGCTAAAAAAATCTAGACATACATATGCACAAGATGCTTCCAGTTCTTTCTTTTTTAAATAAAATTTTTAAAATTGTGATTTTAATGAAAGTTTACAGAAAAGTTGGATTGTCATTCATTCATTGTGGCACGTTTCTCTTTCCTTCTCCCTTCCCCCTTTTCCAGTTCACTTAAAAAAATCATTAATTGTTGCACAATTTCTTCCCTTCCCCTGGCCCCAGTTCACTTTGCAATGCACCTCTTATTCTGGACTGTTGTTATAATACATAATTATATATTCTTTTTAAACAGTTCTTTCCTTCATCTGTTCCAATGTAGTGTTCATTATCTATCCATCCTTTTCCTCTTCTCCTCCCAACCCCTCAAGTTAGTTCTGCTTTATAACAGCAGTGTTATGCAGTATTTGTACATTTGTGACTGAGATATTTCACTCAGCATAATGTCCTCCAGGGTCGCCCATGTTGTGTGTTATTTTACAACTTCATTGTTTTCCAGTGCTGTGTAGTATTCCATTGTGTGAATATACCATAGTTATTCTATCCATTTGTTTGTTGGGCATTTGGTTGCTAATGTGAATAATGTAGCAATAAACATGGGTGTGCATACATGTTTGGATGGCAGTTCTGGTTTCTTTAGGGTATGTTTTCAGTAGTGGAATTGCTGGGTCAAACGGTATCTCTATTTCCAACATTTTGAGGAAGTGCCAGACTGTCTTACATAGTGGTTGCACCATTTTACACTCTCACTAGCAATGAATAAGGGTTCAAATCTCTCCATAACCTCATCAGCATCCATTGTTGCTCTGCTGAACTTTGCTACTGTTGCTGGGGCGAGATGCTATCTCATTTTTTATTTGCACCTCTCTCAGTGCTAGGGATTTTGAACATTTCATGTGTTTGACATTTGGTGAAGTGGATACTTCCATTTCTAAGCAGCCCTCTCACTGAGAATTCCTGACTTCCTTTTCATGCCACTGTAAAAAAAGATACTTGTTCATTTAATCAATCAGGTATGATTTCATTCACTCAATAAACATTTATTTTAGAGCTGCTGTATATTAGCAATTCAGATAAGGATATAAAGTGAGTAAGAAAAAGGTTTCTCTTTTAAATTGTTTTGAGCCTAGTAGAGGAGACACAGAGGAAAATAAATAGATCATAGTGCAATATGCTCAAATCAAGGTCTGTAAGGACCCAGAAAAGGTGCAGAGGTCTGGGGCCAGTCCCTGCCCAGGAGTCAGGGAAACATTCTCAAGAAGGAACAGCTGACCTGAGTCTTAGAAGTTGACTAAATGTCTGCCGGGGCTGTTAGAGCCTAGGTAGAGGGAAGAAGCTTTGTTATGTCATGTTTGGGGTACAGGAGCAAACTGAGAGTGGATCTACCAGAAATCTTGTGATCAAGGCCGCTGGATCCCCCCTGGATGTGCAGAACAGCCCTGAAGAATAATAACAACACAGTCATATTTCTATTTAAGAACAGTGCAGTAGGGCAGGGACTCTATGCCACACAAGCAGTGGGAACATTAAGACAAATACAGAAACTAATTATGACAAAGTTTATGATAAGTGTTGATATTACATATATGCCACCATGAGTGCCCTTGAAAAACAATAGAAGGAGAATTCAGAATTTGGATTGGAAAGATTAGAGCAGATAGGAACTAAAGGACACTGAGTCTAGGAGACAGACAGCATCTCTGAGGGTAGAAGTAGCAGAAATAAAATATGCTTTTCATTTCAGGAGGTGTGAGAGGAAGAAAACATCAAAATTGATGGGATACACAAAGGAGAAAAAATTACTTAAACCTCTACACACTAAGGTTGACATTCCAAGTCACACAGATGTATATCACACATAAGTCTATCAAAGATTAAAAAGAAATTTCTAAGAGGACTAGACAAGAAGATTCTTAGCTTGGTGGTAGAGTTGTGCTGCCCACCCAAAGGCATGTGGTTCAAACTACCAGCTGCTCCATGGGGGAAGGATGAACTACCTCCTCCCATGAAGTTTACAGCCTCTGCAAACTCACTGAGGGGTCAGCTCTGGGTGGGTTCCAACTTGACAGCACCCAACCATGATGGAACTAGGCAATGATTCTTTGAGATTACTGAGCTGAGTTGATCATACCTCTAACTGTTATGGTCGTGGTATGCTGCCGAGTTGAAACTGATCTATAGCTCTCTCTCTGGTGGGTTTTCAGAGGCAGCTAAACACACAAGAAGAGACTGTCCATCCTTCTCCTATGGGGAGCAGATGGTGGATTCCAACCAAGCAGCTTTGTACTGGCGGTGCAATTCCTCACCACTAAGCCAGTAGAGGACCCTTACCTGCAGTGGAGGGGTCTAATCTATTTATGTGCTTTGACTGAGATGAAATAAAATGGGAATTGCATTAAATGTGTAAATTGCTTTTGGTAGTATTGCCATTTTCACAACATTGAGTCTTCCTATCCATGAGCAAGGGATATTCTTCCACTTTTCAAG